>NC_092577.1:34860334-35193772 GCF_037975245.1 Apostichopus japonicus
TGGTGTGTTCATGTGTATGTGACACTTCCTTGTAAACATGATAACTCAAAAAGTAAACATTGCTTGAAATTCTAATGTGGCAATATATGTGCATTGCTCTTAATGAGTACAAGAACCCTATTCTTTTTGGTTTCAATGATAATCGTTACCTTTGCATATGTGATGGCGTATGTGTGTGTGCGCATATGTAAGTGCATTTGTGAAGCCCAGCTTGTAAACACGATATCTTAAAAAGAAAGCATATCTCATATTTGGTGTGTAGGTGGACCACATTAAGTACAAGAATCCTATTACTTTTGGTGGAAATCAAAGGTCATTTGGGGTTACAAGGGGTCAAATTGTGGAAACTTGCAAACATATCTCAAGAAGCGTAGCTTGGATTGATCTCATATTTGGTATATAGGTGTACCACATTGGGTAGCCTAAGAACCATGTTGTCTCTGGTATTGATCAAAAGTAAGCTGAGGTCAACAGGGGTCAACTTTGAAAACACACAATATATTATGTGATGTATCATGCTGAGTACAAGAAAACTATAAGTGTCCATTTCCGTTATCAGCTGCCATTTCCAATATTGTTTCTCACATCTCAATGCCTTTTGCTGTACTATTTAGATTAAAGTTCATCCGGATATACCTACAGTATGTCACATTCATATAAGATTATGTATGTAACATCATCAAAACCACAATGCAGGTCAACAGGAGTCTGATAATCTTGTAAACAGGATATCTAAAAAAGAGAAAGCTGGTTTAATTTTGTTTGTAGGTTGATCTTGGTACTAAGTAGATGATCCTATTCTTTTTTATGGAGGTCAAAGGTCATTTGAGATCTACAGAGATCAAAGTCTGCAAAAGTTGTAAACACTGTATATTCAGAATTGAAAGTTGGTTAAGCTTCCCACATGATATGTAGGTTGCACTTGAAGAGTAGATGATCCCAATTTTTTTCGTGAAGGTTAAATGTCATTTGAGGTCAGTCTTGAAAACCTTGTAAATATATCTTTAGAAGTACACATTGGTTAAAAAAAGTGTAATGTAGATTGTCATTGGTGAGTACATGATCCCTACCTTACATCATTGAGGTCAATCAACATATAAGGTCAGCAGAGGTCAAAGTCTAAATACCTCTTAGTCAGGACAGCTCAAGAAATGGAAGTGTGTCGAATACGTCAACTAGATAGTATTTATATTGCCCTAGGTGAGAAGATGATCCGTACTGTTGTTCTGGAGACAAAGATCAAATGGTGAATATCGCAAAATCTGGTTTCCAAAGTAAATGCTGCTTCACATTCTGGCAAGGGAATCATTTAACCAATTGGCATTCTGGTTGTTAATCTTCAAAATGAGGTCAACTATTGGTTGATTGCATAGAGCTATGCAGCAAATTTCATAGGCCTCCTGGAGTTTCTTAGACAAAACTTTTTGACCTTATGAAACATTGTGTTAGGTGTGTAAGCTTTTGTTTCATCTCTTCACCAGTGCACTGCTCTCTTTGCTTGCAGAAGTGAGTCGGGAGTTTATACAGGGAATTAGAAGTTGGAACCATTCAAAGCCAATAGAAGTTTGCACGGCTTGTATCAGTTTCTTGGTTTTTAAGTAGTTTGTTACTGTTACCTTTTACTGTTACTTTCAGATGTCTGTTCACCATCAACCCAGACAGAGGCCACAAGGCGCAAGCAGTGAAGAGTAGAAGGCATTCTATTAATCCAAAAGTCCTCCATTTCACCAATGCAGTGCAGGATTATAATACACACAGCTTCTAAGCAATGAACTTTAATTTCCAATTACTTAAAAGATTCGTTGTTTCGTGTTTGAACTTCATTAATTTGGATGTCAAAATGTTTTATTGTTCTATTGCCCCCTTTTGGCTTCAATATTCTGCTAAAGGTTTGATCCATTTTACACTATTGATGCTTTGGTATATGTACTGTAGAGAATGGTGTATTTGTACATTGACATGTCAGAATGCTTCAGTGTATTGTTCAAATAAACTAAATTGTTCAAATAAACACAAAAATTATGATAATGTACTCATTTGAACCATCAGTTTACAGTAAAAACAGTTATGGTGCATTTTACAGTAAAAAGACTGGCAGCAATTCTGCCAACAAATGCCTGTTACATTTACGGGTTCATTTCAAATATTGTAAAATTGTTTACAGTACACTGTAAATAATAAACAGTAAACTGTAAATAATTTTATGGTAAAATGTAACTTTTACGGTTAAAAACTGTAAACAATTTTACAGTGATTGAAATAATTACCGTAAATTTAACAGGCATTTGTTGGCAGAATTGCTGCCAGTCTTTTTACCGTAAAATTTACGGTATTTTTTTTACAGTGTACCTTTTGAACTGGGTCACTTTGGTAAAGAGGTTGGGCAGCACTCGGTAGTTCTGTGACTCCAGTTATGAGATAAATGTTTCACGAAGAAGTGGAGGGGGGGGGTGTTATTGGAGGACTGGGATTGTGGTCACTCAGCACGTGTGAAATTGATCTACCTATGGAGCTATAAACAGTTTATAGCTCCGTGATCTACCCCAAAGTTTATGAGATCCTGCGGCAACAAGTTATTGTCGTATGCAATAAACACAGTTCGGGAAAGAGAGGGTACACACGATAGGGATGAGTAAGAGGTGGAGAGAGAAAGAGAGAGAGAGAGAGAGGTTGGGGTGGGGGGGGGGGTGGATCTTGTAACGAGAAACAACATTTTCTTTAGAAAGATTCATTTTCTTTTTTCGACAGCCTGGGTGTCTTATCGGCTCAACTGTTCTTGTCCTTTTGGGGCTCTTCCATTTGTGTTTGGGGGCATCACTTGCTCTCCTTAGTACAAGAATAACGAGAAAGCACACAATAACGGATAACATGGTAAGGGGAAGTTGTTTATATTCTCGTGTTATATGTCATCGTTTCAATGTGTGTTGTATTATGGCACTTATCATGTGTAGATACAACAACTTAAACGACTTGCTTACACTTGCATACAGATAATGCCACTATGGGCAATGCCAACATCATCTGATTACTATGGAGATTTCTACATGAACAACCGACCTGCACCAACAACCAATCAGAAACGGATTGCTCAACAAGACTTACAGGTGGCTATTCAAGAGCACAATGAAGGTAAATATTAGACTTGCACAAGACAATCTCCATTTAGTCTGCCCCAATCGACTTATTTAACTTGCTCCAAGTTTTTCGTAAGACTTCTTTAAGATTTGTGTGTGTGCGGACTTGCCATCGAATTGTTCAATAAGCTTCCGCGAGTCTTTCAGTAAACGGGTTCAAGTTCCTCAATAAGATTTCTCTCGGTCATACAGTTTAGGCTTGTTCAATTGTTTGAACAGGCTTGTTAAAGACGTCCGCTACATTTGTTTAAGTCTCTCGGCAAAACTGTAGCCAGGAATAGGAAAACTACATAAATCACTCATTGCACAACAAAGTAACTCAATTAGATCTAGTGGAAAGGAGTACTTATGGTTAGGGAACACAGCTAACTACTCTTAGTGATCTTGAAGAAAAAAACTAATATATAATAATACTAATATATATGAAATATTTTGTGTTTCAGATCATGAACCTCCCGAAGTATCCTCGTTTTCTTCCAAGAAACATACAGATGATGACAGATTCGTATTCCCATGATGGAGGATGTTTCATATATGCGTACCATACATAAATCTTAGTTTGAATTGGAATGCACTTGTGTGGAATGTGGTGATGGGGTGGGGAGATGGGGGTGGGGGCAGTAAGGAAACAGTAGTGCATAGTGGAATCCTATTCAACGGAAATCTTCCACATACCATTTCACCAGTTTAAATGCGTGCTATTGTATTTATGCAATTGTCACCCTTAGCAAGGACACATTTTTGGTGGAATTTTGTCTTATTGCTGCAAGAGACAAATGTGTTCAGAATTAAAGGCAAAATAAACTCAACTCCAGGGAACATCTAACTGATCAGTAAGCTCCGTGGAATAGCATATCGGTCTGTTGAGCGCATGTCCGGACTTCGAGCCCTACAGACACGTAGTAACTTCGTTCTTCTTTGAGGAGTGTTACTTCAAACGTGTACCATATTAACAGACGTGGCGGCCAGTGCTACACAGAAGCAGACGAAAGACGCTGCGTTGGTAGAAGTATTATCCTTTAGTGTTGGTATGATGCTTTTTAGATCTCGGGCCATAACCCTTCGTTGACCTTACAGATGCACCAGATACGAAGTGATTGTGTCAGAGGTCACTCAGGAGCATTTCCACTTCTTCATTGGGTAAAAGGTTTTAACCACTACATGCTATATATGGCGAGAAGGGCCATCACACTAGTACATAAAATATGTAAAGTACAACAATGGAGGCATCTTCGTTTGCTTTTCACCGTAACTCTGAAGTTTTATCGGGTAATGCACAATACCAATAACGATATAATCAGGAAGCACTAAGAAACACTGTGAAAACTCTTGAAACAGTATTTCGTTCTAGTGATGACCTTTAGGGAAGAATATAAAAAAATAATAACTTTGTTTAACCGTAAAATGACGTGGAAACCCACCTCTAGAAAGTGATTAATGAAGTATTTATACTGATAGTTTTTTAGAGACTTGAATAAGTATTAATATTAACCAAAGAGGTTCATGCAGGTTACTATAAGACTTGGGTGTGTAACATTTGTTGTTTTATGCAAATATTCCAAGCCCCTCTTTTATCTTGTGGGCAATTCTGAAAGTATTCATTCTCAATTAAGAAATATATAACATATACATAAATAAACCCAAGAAACCTTTTATTACTACTTCTTTTAAATGTTAAGTCAGGGCTTCGGCCCGTTTTCAGGATTGGAGGTGCAAACTGTGCATATGCACTTGATCAGATGTACCTCTGATATACCCCGTCCCTTCCCGGTATCTATTTCCAGGAAACGAATTAGTTCAATAGCGTAATAAGCTATCAAAAGGTGTATGCATGGGGTTGGGGTTGGGGGAGCTGGAAGAAAACCAGACGCCATTTACACTGTTTTCTCGTAAATGCAATTATTTCTCGAAATTGCAACCTGTAATTTTCTAATTTATATCCCAAACTTGGACTATTTTATCTCAAAATACCAATTTCTTCCTTTCATACAAAAGTGAAAATTTCTATATTAAAATGAATAATAATCTTATTTAAATTTTTCGTTTGTTATAACGTTAACTTTTTCTAGAAATTTCTGTTCTATCGAAATCTCTATTTTTTTCTTCCTGAAAACGTTTGGCTTCTCGTCTCCATTTTTTTTTTTATCTCACAACATCTATTACAACCCTCGAAATCACGACCTTCTCATACCGATATTTCAACGTATTCCTTGAAATTGCTCCGTTTATCTCAATAGCTCAATAGGTTTGACTAGGTATGTCGGAACAATATAGTGGCGTGAGCAAAGGGCTCTATCATACCTCTGTTTAATGGAAGCCAATGTACATCAGTGGTGTAGGAAGCTATCAAAAAGTCGATGGTGGGTGTGGGGGGGGGGGGAGAGGGGCAGAAATCCGGAGGCCATTTACATTGTTTTCTCGTAAATTCAAATTTTGTCTTGAAATTTCAAACTGTAATTATACCGAAGTTTCTAATTCAAATCTTCAAAATTAGACACAGAACAACCATCCACATACCCAAATCCATCCAACCCACTCGTCGCCTTTGACGACCTGTGCACGTCACTGCGCAAAAATAACCTCTGTAATTTGGCAATGCGTTAAGGGTCAAGTGTGTTAGCTTCATATAACCTTTCAGCATTACACTCCCCTCTAAGTATTCCGATGTACTCCAAACACTCGAGGTATTAAAATTTTCCTGAGTAGCTTTTCATTATTTTTCTGCAGATATTATCAACAATTGTCATCAATCTTCTTTCTTCTTGAAAACACAAAACTAAAGATTAACTATTCAAAGGGTTAATCCACTTGGGCAAAGTCTATTGATTAATAAATAACTGGTAACGGAAACCTTTGCGTCCACTATGTATCTCCATGGTTACCGTAGATGGCCTCCTCTGATACGTGTCCACAAGTTCAAATTCCAAGGAATTCAGTGATTTGTCAAGTAGACTTAATATGTTATATTTTCCATAAACAATTCAAGCCGAATGCTGGTAGGCTCAACTTATAAGTTTTAAAAATTATTCGCTATTTCATGTATGAATGAATATTCATGTTATGGAATTGGTGTCATTTGATTTCATTTAAAGGATAAAATAAATGGGTATATGATAATCGTACGTGAACGTATCGTGATAACATATCTAATTGATTTCAAGTGGTTTTACAAGCAGACGATGGCTCATTTGCGCTACACAGTAGTATTAAAATTTGTGTCTTTTCTTCCGAGGATTTGGAACCAGAACCTTGAGCACATATATTTGCGAGGAAATTCATGTCATATTTTCTGTTAAACAAGGATCGATGGAACAATTTATTTCTGAAATCTCTTTTCTTTTGAGACAAGAATCCTTTCACAGAAAAAAGAGGTGGACACCAATGCTTCGAAGAAAAAAGTGATAATTATTTGTATAGAAACCTCTATAAACTTGATCTTTGTAAGGTTGTCAACCAAAGTTGTAATTTATTTCTAACATTTCATATGCTACTGTGGTCATTTACGTCACATGGAACACAGTAAAAGATGTTCGATTATATTTATACTACATTAGTTAAAATAATTACTCTACTTTCCTCTGACTGAAAGAAAAACTTAGCGTCCGTCTTCTTGTGATGTCAACAGTGTATGAAAGAAGTTCTGACAATTTCCTCCATTCTATTCTCATCTTTGTTAAATGACAAGAGCGTAAGAGACACTACGTGAATTGATTTCACAATTCAAACTAAAGTACAAAGCTTTATACGAAGCCATATACTTCAGGACTGCCCAGACAATGAAGATAATATGTTGATTCGTCGTCCTGTTGTCATCACCTATTAACTGGAATTGTTTTACGTTTGTATATGTTTGTTTCCCTTTTTGAAATGTCAGTTTTGCAAAAATAGCATTTTACACTTTGTTGTTTGTGTGTTTTGGAATGTCCTATTACACGGGAGGCCGGTATTATCCACCGGTGACGCAGCGTGGACAAATGGAGAAAGCATACGCACCGGAGCGAACTTCGGTAATCGGACAAGGTCTAGTGATTGTCGGTGTAATACAAATCCTAATTGGATTACTGGCGTTTCTCATTGCGATATATCGAATCGTTGGTGCTTGTCAACTTGGAAGCATTGCCACCGGTACCTGGGTCGGTGCATTTGTAAGTCGGCTATTATCTTTTCCTTTTGGCAAGAGTTTATAATAGTTATGGTAAGTTAAGGAAAAAGGGGGTATGTAGGGAAGAAACGATTTGCTGAAGGTAATATGATTTTTTTTCCAGCCTTTCGATTTTGAGGCATTACAAAATTGCACTATACTGTTTTTTGAGTTTTTCTATGAGTATAAACGTAACATTGATTGGTTGTTTGGAACGTGCGTTGCAGGCAGCAGATGTGTCCCATTTGGCTTGCCATATGACGATAACATGTATGAGCACTATAAGAGCAGCTTCGGTAGGCTACATTTTATGGCGCGTTGCGTATGATGACGAGTCTTGTGAACTATGTTATGATTTTATCATAGCAACGGAGAGGCTGGAGAGCAAGCTCAAGTTTGAGTTAATTTAAACGATAATATCATTATGAAACCCAGCTAGGTCCAAATCATCACTTCCCTATACCCTTACCGATTTTGTGTGTTTTAAGTTACCTATTATAGCAGCTCCATTTGAATTATTGGTTTTTATCCAAAGTACAATATTGATAGAGATTTCCTCAACTTATATATGTGCTAAACATTTCTTACTGAAACTTGTTCATATTTGTATTTAAACCAAAGAATAGTCTATATTTCTTACTTACTTCTGGTTATCTAAGTGATTCTTAGATGCAATCCATTCTTTGAAGTAAACTTCGTCGTATAATAAATCGAAACGGCGCCATTATTAGCGATTATCATGTCTATGGGAACTTCCCATAGTTTCATATTACTGTTGTCACATTCCATAACGCATAGATGTGCATATTTTAAACACATTCCATAAAGTAAATATGAAAGAGTTAGAGTAACTTATAGCGTATAGACTAAGAAAAATGCGGCCAGCTCAAAGTCTCAAGTGCGCCATTACGGAAAAATTGAACGACCCCACCACTCCATCTGCATAATTATATACCAATTAGTAAAAGTAAAACTCAGGTTAGGCCTTTATTAATATGTGTTTATTCGTATAATGTTCTCTTTTTTAAATTCATAGATTATGATATTGGGGGTACTTGCCATCATTGCCGGTCAGAGCAGAGACGAAAAGTCGGTAAGTATATCAAGAAACCAAGTCAGTTTTAGTCATGAGTAGATTTGTATAGTAGGCCTATGAGAGCAACACCATGAGTACACAGAGTACATAACTCTAAGCACGAGTTGGAGTATATAACGTTTGCACTAAGTAAATATTCTCATATAGTCAATATTTCTCGCGTAAACGTCTAAAGTAACCTACGAAGTCACTAGTCTTAACGTGAATCAGTTGGCAAGAGTTTTTATTTTTTTTAAAGATCTCGTGTCTGTACATCGTGTTTTTACCTCCATGGTTACACACAGCTACCATTTGTTACGCTCCTATCGTCACATAATTCCTTCATGACTGTGGTATCACTGTTCTCTTGACCCCGAAACACTATCCCGTTACGGTCCGTTACGGTCATCTCATCTCGAACACTGCAGTACACTGAGAGTCTATTATTAAACAATAGCTTTATTGTATTATTAAACAATAGCTTTATTGTCTGGTCATCCTTTTGTGGATGAGAGCCTGCAAGTGTTGGGTCAATTCTCGTGTCGGCTTTGACATCAGCTAATCTCTGATTAGAAATGGGTAGAGGAACGACCATGTCGAAAGTCCACCAATCTTCATAACCGTTGTTAGCATCTGGAAGGTAGACTCGACTCAACGTATCAGATAAAATGCACTTTCTTTTCTTCGGAGATTCGTCTGTTATCTGAGTAGCATTCGCTGCAGCCGCTTTGGTGCAGTTTGAAGAGGCTTCTTTTACCATCATCATTTCAACCTTTTTGTGGTCTGAGGGTACTTTGACCCTTCTCCCATCGGTGTATTGACAATGGCGTTTCTCTTATGTATCTACCTCTTCGCGGTAGATTTCAGCAATTCTGATACCATGTATCAAGATGGCGACATATAATGACTATTTAGACTTGTGATTGGCAAGGTGTGTCAAAAACCGATCTCAAAAGGGTACACATGTCTCTACTACAAGAAATTGCTGTTAGTTTAAAAACTTTCTTCCGCAGCTAACGACCGTAACTGTACTCTCATTTCTATCCATGTTTCTGGCGCTGGTGTTGCTGTCTATCGAGGGCGTTGCACTGAACCGGGAAATGAGTAACTGTGATCCGATCGAGAATGCCTGCGTGGTAAGATATTCATCAAAGACAAATTGTATGTGTGCAGTGCCGATATTTAGAACCAAATATCTTCGATGGTTTCTACCTCTACTTCTTCAGCAAGAGAACACCATACGGTGAGACATCAGTTGCGCAACGAGCTCTGTTGATACTCTCTCTGTTGAAATCATGTTTTGCTATCATATATAGTAAAAATGGCCACCTCAATTCCACTTTACGACATCGATACAACGCACAATACTTTAATAAAGAGGTTATTTTTTCCAGTATGTAGTTAAATCATTATAGCCTTGACGTCTTTACATATGTTAATGGGACAACAAGTATACCTGCTTGGTCGAAGATGGACAAACACTTTCTATGGGTTGGGATAAATGCCGGACAATACAATAGCCACAGGAGACAAGAGCGAGAGATTCTAAGGTAAAGGATCTACATGGCAACACTTCCAGACGAGACATTCAAACTTTCTGTTTTCGGGTTACACTTGCGTAGCACAATAAAGGGGACGAGTGAGGGGGGGGGGGGGGTTGAGTAGGGGTGCCATTGTGAAGCAGTGCGTGGGGCCCTAGATGGTGTACATCTAACATTTATATCTGGTAAACCTGGAGGGGGGGGGGGGGAGCTAACCACGCCACATATTTATAGAACTATTACTTAGTGAGCATGTAAATATTTTTGTTTTCTTTATTTCAGCCGTTGTGTTTCTTTGCCTCGACCAGTTTGGTTTTCATTGGTTTGTTTGAATTCTCTTTCTGTTTTGCTACTTCAATTATGGCTATAAATGTGACGCGTAGAACGGTCAAGACAGGACAACCAGTTCTGAACACAGTGAGTCTTCCTTCGATCTTAACGGTCATCAAGATTACCTGAGTTATATGGGGTGCAACCATCATTTTTATAATGCGGCCAGGGGAAGGGGATAATGGGGATAAAGTGAGGTATGTTAATTGTCCAATGTGAGGTATCTAAGGGATTGGGTGCTTAGATGCAAAATGGTGCATGAAACATGGTTGAAGAATTTTCAATTTTTATCATTGCACTGCACATACACGGTGTATAGTCATGCAGAGTTCACCGGGAATGTTATGTTTGTTAGTGTGGAGCCCATGAGTTTAATCGGGTGGGGCTATATCAGTCAAATATCAAACTTTGTGTTATGTTCTAGTGACATTTAAATTCGTCTTCAAACAGATGTATCGAACAGTTCTACATTATTATTCCAAACAGGTCGAACCATCGCCAAAGTGGGCGGTACCAAGCATTTATGAGATGAATCATAGGCAATACAATGAGGAACTTCTTGCGAGACGGATGGCCTTAGAACCACTGCCACCGCTGGGTGTCCGAAGTATGTCAGTTAAAGCACAGCAATTTGTGATCATATATAAACATAATATATACATATATGTATATACAAATATGTATATAAATATATAAATTTATAAATATGTGAATATATATATATACATATATATATATATATTTATATATATATATTTATTTATATATATATACACACACACATATATATATATATATATATATATATATATATATATATATATATATATGACATAGCATAACATAACATAAGATAACATGACATGACCTGACCTGACATATCATAACATAAATTAAAAAGTGCACCCTTAACCCCATTAAATACGACCACTCTTAGTAAAGAAAGTATCATATTTTTCTTAAAAGACAGCACAGAATCAGAACTAACAACCCATTCTGGCAAGTTATTCCATTCATTCACAACCCTTCGAGAGAACCTAAATTTTCTATTAACCAGAAAAAAATCTTCAACTAATTTGAGACAATGACTACGAGTTCGAGAAACAGTTAAACCTTCAAAAAATCACAAGCACCTAAAGTATCACTAGGGAACTTATAACCCGTATCATGCCACCACGGACTCTCCTCAATCCAAGTGTTGTTAGCCCAAGAGCTCTTAAACGACGTTCATAAGGGAGATGCCGAATGTGTGAAATAATCTTAGTAGCTCTCCTCTTAACCTGCTCCAGTATAAATTTATCCTTTTCCTAAAATGGATATTAAGCTTGTATAGCATACTCGTGATGTGGCCTTACTAACTGTTTTTACAAGTATAAAACAACATCTTTACGTGGGAAGAGGGAGTTACGCTTGGCGCAAATGGCTTTAAACAAACTAGTTATAATAACACCAAGATCACGCTCATCATCACTATTTCCTATATATATATATATATATATATAAATATATATATATATATATATATATATATATATAAATATATATATATATAAATATATATATATATGTATATATATATATACATCTACATATATTCAGATTTATATTATATTATTCCTCTCTTCCAAACGTTTGCAGGCTTCGATCACTCGACTCAAACGAATGTTCCACGACATGATGAGGACCGATATCGGTTTCCTTAGGTTTACTTGAACTCAAGTTGACACTGGACAGCACTTACATAATATCCTATTTATCTTTAGCCTATATCGTCTCGGCGAGTTCATACGAAGGAACCATATGAAAAGGCACTCGACGATATTAACAACACAAGGAACTACTGTAAGAATCGGACGCAAGCTACTGAGCGTGTCATACCGTATACCAGTTAAGTACTAGGACTGGAGGCGGACTCAGTTAATGATTGGGTCTTATTTCGATTCTAAAAGGCTCTAACAAATTGTCTTGGTTTAGTCGCATTGCTGTATTTTATATTTCCCTGTGTATATATTATTTCATCAGTCCAACTAACATGAAGTCCTTGTTACTTAAACTTGTACACATGTAATATCCTACCATTTTATAAAGTGTTGTGTTATAGTGCTACTAATAGGTGAAAGCAGGCCGGCGAAGGGAAAGACGTTGGGGAAGAGGGAGGAGGAGTGTGGAGATTGGCAACGGAACATACCAACGGGTTTTTGATAAACCTCAGAAAATCCCCTTATCGTTAAGAAAGAAAATGCATTTTTCAGTTTTTTTAAAAAAAAGTGGCATTTTTTCGAAACAAAAAAACAAGTGATCATGTTGTGGGGACTTTTTAAGGTGAAGTTTTGAGTTTGCCAACGCAAAGTAACATGTCCCAATGCCCTTCGAAGTTTGTTCCTCTCCCTCACCCTACCCCTAACCCCTCCCGAAGATGAATGAAACCTCTTTCATCTCCTTTGTAAAATGTTCCATTTGTTAATTGTAGTTCTATTTATGTTTCATACTGAAAATTGTCAGGATTATCATCCATCAATGAAATAATAATGTCTTACATCAAGGAATACGTTAACACTTACAACCACAGTTATTGACCCAAATGACGTAATATTTAGACTTTTTCAAGATATCTGTATGGTATTACGTATAATGAATTTAAAATTGTGATAATGGAATAGCATTAACCTTAGTTATTCTTATCTATTAAGGACGCACATCTCTAGACAGGTATGACTGCAGCACGGTGTCAATTTTAGGGTGTAAAGAAAGTTATAAGATAACGAATATTGCAATCTAATTTTGAAAATACATAAAGTTAATAAAACAATGATGAGTAAGATTTCATAAACGCGTCTTGGTTACTCAACATAATCTTCCAACGATATGATCGTGTTTTGATTTGCGGAGGCGCACTGCAACTATTAGTAAGGTTAAAATTTACATTTATATGTGTTCCATGTTACACCGAAGATGTTGTTTAGAATTTGTTACAACTTGATGAAACCACAATCAATCGTTGATAAGAAACTAATAACTAAATATACGTGATATATTCATGTTCTATTCGTTAATGCATTCTGAACATTCATGTTCAACTTAAGACTACGCAAAAGACAACTTGAATTAAAATTCTCAACGTTTGATAATTGGTTGATAAGTTCCCCGACTTTGATGTCTCTCGTTAATATTCAATGCTAAATACCTGTCGTCATGTTCATCAATAAATTCGTAATCAAATTGACTGTCTCGGGTTTCATCATGACCTCTCCTTGAGATACTGTAGTAACTTGCTGAAGAGGCGCCAGCTTGTACTTCTCTTGGACGATCTCTTTCATACCTCGGCGGACCAATGTGACCTTTACTTTTATTTGCTCTGTGTTTAGAATCGTTCTGATAGAAACCCTCGTTGTCATTTTCCTGATAACCAGCTGGTCCAACCTTTTTGACATTTACTGCACTTTCTGGTTTAGAGACTGCTCTTCCAATCACATGTAACTTAGGTGGTGACGGTTGCCGTATTTCGTTGTCTGAGGCTGTATCGCGGTGCTTTGGTAATCGATAATACATGATACAGGTTATAACCAACGCTGCAGATATTATTATTACCAACATTGATAGAACGACAAGTGCTGGCAGGGGATTGCCGCCTTTTTGGCCCAACTCTTCTTGCCGTGTTAGAGGAGTCGTTTGGTCGTCAACTGTCGGTGATGTGCTGGATGGATATAATGACAGCTCTATTTCATGCTGAGCACCATTCGAATTTGTACATGTATAACGGCCTTCCCACTCGGCACCCATGCTTTCTATCACTATTGGTTGATAGGTACGAACTGATAGTGAAGACTTGATCAAGTCGCTTCCTCGATAAATCATCCAATTCACGTCACCGGAGGTATTTGGACAAACGATCTCCACCCTTTCACCAACACGAGGATTAAGAACGGTATAACAGCCGAACTCATTTTGTGACAACGACAGGAGGGGTCGACCCTTTACATGGAGAGGTTCCTGACAAAGAGGTCCAACTGAATCAGGTAAGCCAAGAATAATTCTCAGCGAGGAATTTTCATTCGCGATAAATCTTTGCAGGCAGTCACAGTTCCACGGATTTCCTTTCAAATTTAAGCTATAGATAATATATTGCCAATCGCGTACTTGATTTTCATTAATTTTAGTTATGTTGTTATTTTGTAGGTCGACGCTGACATTCTTTGTAATAAATGACAAAATCTCAATGGATATAGCAGTGATTTTGTTATTGCCGAGTAGGAAAGTGGCGACCCGGTTTTGACGGGCTCGGTCAACGATACGAACCTTCTTGAGGTTGTTGTAGGATACATCAATTTCATAGTGATCAGCAAGACCAATATGTAGAAACGTGGTATCGTTCAAGGATTCAATAATGTTGTTCGACAAATTCAAGATAAGTTTCCTAAAACGAATTTCTCCGGAAAATGTGTCCACAACTGTTATTTGATTGTAACTGATGTCCAGAACCAATTCCGATATGTTTAAGGATAGAAAGTCACCTAAATTGAACTGTGTGAACTTATTATGAGAGAAATTGAGCCTTCCAAATGGCTTCAAACTTCCACAACTACTAATTCCACTAATATTCCTTAAGCCGTGACCGCTACAATCTAGTTCTAATGGCCTTTTACTCGATACTTTCGTAATACACGGACAATACTGACCATAAACTGATTGAAAATTAGCTACAAAGCTCATCGTCCAAGTTAAAACGATCATCTTATACCAAAACCAAACAATCATTCGCGTCTTCATTTTGAAGAAATGTATCCAGATTCCTATGCACAAAGTAGAACTAAGTTATCGAAGGTGACTTTTCAGAAGATGTTTCCAAATTCACGAAATGCAATAACGTCCTTCGGACGACAAATGTTCAATATTAATGTCCAGACACATAACAAGTAAACCAAATTGGCTACATATATGATCACTAAGGGACAAATTAATAGTTTAGATCCTCTTTTCAATGTATATGTGGGTCCTTTTTTATCCACCAATACAATTCGCTTGGTTTAACGAGAACAAGGAACTATACTGTTAGCATGATTACTATGTTTTAGTACTTGTTTCACAGTAGGTTATTATACTTTGACTATTATGTTTAGTCAAACCAGTACAACATAAGTATACACACAGCAACCGAACTCCCAAAATGTCTTGTGACTTGGCTATGTCTCTTATTCAATGATATGGCTATAAGCCAAGCCAATTGTTAACTGCGTCATATCCGTTCAACTTTAAATAATTTAAGGAAACATACTCGGAGTAAAACAACAAACCAAAACGAAAGTTCTCGAAACCGAAACTAGGAAGCTTACCACACAAAAACAAAATGAATGCGTTGATGATATAATGAAAGTTCTTCTCTTTTTAAATATTATTTGCAAAAGCCAAGAGAGACAAAGCGTCACATTTATAAACTTCAGTTTCACCTTAACGAATATGGTCTACCAGTTCCTCTTGCATAGAGACCATTTGTACAAAAGCAAAGTGGTTCCTTGTTTCACTTGTGGCAAAATTCCCACAGGCTTTTTATTGTTACAATTAGCGAAAACGTGGATAAGCCTTTACTTTGATTGCTTGACGGAGTAGGGTGTCGAGAGGAGGGGGTAGGAGGTGATAGAAGGGGAGTTGGGGAGGAATGGCTTGGGGGAGGATCGAGGGGGGGGGGAGGAATTTCGACAATGTGCCAAACGGAAGAATGAGATCATTTGGGTAGAACGAGATCTACAGGTATATATTTTCTTGAATTTGTCTCTGGAATATATCATTGAAAGAGGTGGGGGGGGGGGGGGGGGGGTTCAAGGTCATTTCGGGAGGTATCTGTCACTCCTGTAAGACCTGCTGACTAATAAGCATGTGAATATTACCGGCATATATGTAATTAAAAGATAAATTTATGCAGAAGTTTGATTCGCCATATTCTAAGAAGAATAAGAAAACAATTTTGTGCTGGTAGCGTTTCTATAACTGTTCCCGGTTGTAAGAAACTCAACTTTAATATTTTGGTAAAACGCTTGAAATATCCTGAATAGGGCTAAATTAAGGTTGGCTTGGGCTCACTAATGCAGACGGCATACAGTAAATGTTATTGTCTAATGGCTATTTCAACGATGCTAATTACTCCCCCCAAAAAATCAGTTGCATCTGAGGAACTGACCTAATGGGCTGTGGACTAGGTAGTTTAGCCACTTTAATTGACACTCCTCTGTTGCTTAAGCGGTCACATCTTATAACAAAAATTGGAAAAGTGTTACAGAAAACCTGAAACAGATAGCAATGTTTTTTGATTAAGCGGTATACAAATAAGAGATACAAATAATTACTAATATAATTAACAAACCCCTTTCATTATACGTTATGTATTTACATAATATAACAACAATCTAACATACATGGAAACAGACCAAGAATGCCCTCATGTATTGGTTTCTTTCTTCATAATCCCTTTGCAATGAAAACGCTCAAATATGATATTTCGTACCTGAAGGTAAATAATCAAATGTATTGGCTTCTTCTACAAATCACATTCCATCGTTTGAGATCGGAGAATGTTTAATCGAACCAAGTCAGCAAGCTCGCAACTTGGGAGTTGTGTTTGATTCGTCTTTAAGTGCTGACGTCCATATTGGTAAAGTATGCCAGAGAGCATTCCACAACATCAGGATCATTTCGATGATTCGACAGTTTATTAACTCCAAAACAACTGCCACTTTGGTGCAGTCGTGTGTTCTGTCACATCTTGACTATTGCAATGCTCTCCTCATTGGATTACCTAAACATCTTCTTAATAAGCTTCAACGTGCTCAGAACTGTGCTGCTAGATTTGTAACAAAAGCAAGAAAAAAAACACCAACATATAACACCAATTCTTAAAGAGCTTCACTGGCTTAAAATTGCGGACAGAATCAATTATGAATTTCTTCTCCTTGTGTTCAAAGCAAGGAATGGTTTAGAACCAAATTTACCTACAGGATCTTCTCCAAGAATACAGACCTAGCAGGGTGCTTCGTTCAAGCAAACAACATATGCTATCTGTTCGAATTTCCACCTATGGGGATTGTTGCTTTGCTAGATCACCTCCACAACTCTGGAACAGTCTCCCCTTTCATCTGAAAACACTCCAGCATGTGTCAACTTTCCAGAAAGAACCCAAGTCGTTCTTATTCATGAATGCGTATCCATTTGTTTGATAATTGTTGTGTCCCTTCTGTGTACTTTGATCCTGCAGCGCTTCTGAGCTTTTTTTTAACTGGATATAAGCGCTTTACAAATGCTTATTATTATTATTATTATTATTATTATTATTACTGGTAATTACTAGAGAATATAACGCATATGTAATGAACCGTGTCTAGACATTCATACCGTAGACGAATCGATGAAATTTAAAGCGATGTATCAAAAGTTAATTGAAGCTTAAATAAAAAACAAGAACGATATTTGACCTGTCAGAAAAAGGGGATAAACTTTGATCAACAATATCTCGAGTTGCGGTCAAGATATCGAGACGGGGTTTGTCAGTGTATAACTCGTGTGTAATGCTGTTTTCTTTGAAGTTTATGGCAAGAAGCATAATGAAGTTTGCCACAGGACTACCACTTTAAACATTTCTATTACCAACCTGCATATTTTAGATATATATTTATTATTATTACAAACAACCTTGTAGTCGGGCTTTATGGAGTTTTGTGTAATTGAATTCATTTATCTGAAGCCAACACGATGTTATATTCAATTTCATTGGATCATGACGAAACAAGAAGAAGATGACAACCGATGGACATTTTTTTTATTAATTATAATAACTGACAGACCAGCATACATATCTGGTTTTCGAAACTGAGATGAGACTGAACTGAGGAGTGTAGCATCATTTATACGATATTATTTGATACAGGAACATAACTCGTAATTCACTTAGCCTGACATCTTTTTTGAAACAAGAAGTACACTTCCATTAAATATTTGATTATATGGAGTCAGTGATTGTATACGCATTCAGGGGAACTTGAAGAAATATAAGGGATCAGGTGAGTGAGTAATGAATTGATTAATTTATGCATCAAATTTTCATAGAATTTGTAGATGATTTCGATGTTTCTGATCGATCTATAAAAATATATTTTTAGACAAGTATGGAGTAAATGGGGTTGAACGGGAATATTCCACAAAATTGTTATATTAATGTTAATGTGTTACCTGCATATATCATAATTAAATGCAAAATATAGTCACCATGCAGGAAAAGGGTAGGCTTATTTTAGTTTAGATAAATTTGATTATTATTGATCCATTTGTAATGATAACCTCATGTTTGATCGCAAAACTCTAAATTAGAGCCACGAAATAGTTTCAATGGTTCGTAAATTTAAATATCGTGATGAGTTCGTGTCCCATAAATGGAAATTAGGATTTTCTTTATATTTTTCTTTTCCAAACATTTCAAAAATTAAAAGTACGGTATATAATTATATCGTGTTAGAGGCTGCGAATTTGGTGGAGTAACTTGAAAGGATAGACCAAAGGACAATTTGATGAAAGAGAAAATATATTCTAGACATTGATGTGAAGCTTCCATCCACCTCTTAACAGCCGGTTTAAGGTTGACTCATTTTTGAAACAAAAGTAATTTTGAAATAAACATGTGCATGATGTTATAAAAGCACACACTGAATAACTTTCTAAAAATTAACATCCAGAATTCCTACCTCAAAATTGAACAATATTTCAATAAGTATAGAAAACATCTCACATATTCTTTTGGGAAGGAAATATACCATTCCCTACCCATCCCCCATTTATCAAGACGTCGAGTTTCAACTGAAGACGAACAAATACATTTTTATTTCGGGTATCTTGCAAGGTTTTTAAACTATTTAAATTCTTTCTGATGAAATAGGATACAGACTCAGTGTACCCTTCATACATGCAAGGTATACTGCAGTTTTTCTTAAATTGTATCACAAAGGATTATACATGTTGTCAAAAACCTGACCAATTGATTACCTTTCTTCACAAACAATATAAAGTACAGGCCATTATAGCATATGGAAGTGACAGATTTGTGTAGTAATAATTTTTATTTTATTTTTGTGTATGGTTCTATAGCGTTAAACACGAAATCGTGACTATCATATACCAGCAACGAAATCAGCAAATTTCAGCTTTATGGAGCATATGGAGTCAATAAAGTTAATTGAGGAAGATGGATTTGATGATAAGAGGTGAGAAAAATTATCTTTGGTTTTCTGTTTCATTTTTAATTTCACTCTCTTTCTTCTTCAATTAGATTATTTTTTCCCTTCTTCATGACCATATTTTGAGTAACAGTCTGTACATTTTTTTAAACTGACAGAGAAACGTAAACATGAAATACTCATTAATATAACTCATCGTGATAGATGCACACTAACAAGTTTGTTTAAGTGTTTTTCCTTAAAATCTACCATTTACTTTTTTAATTTCAACTATCATTGTCTTGAAATCTCTATTTCGAATTTCCATTGAATTTTCACGAGAATGCTTTAATACATATTCTTCGTTTATGAGTAAAAAATCAAGTGTCATCTGGACTATCCTTTTCACCCTGCACTGTATTGAAGATATATAATATATTTTAACAAAATCGATCATTATAAAGGGCAATTATTTTATTGGTTCTTCAAACTTAAAGTATTGCAACAACAAACCGGTTCTGCTTTTGGAATATGTTTAATTTCTTTCTCTCTTTAATGACCTAAAGTGAAGTCACAGTACCCAAAATATCAATTTAAGAAGTAAGAAATACATGATAGCTCATCCTCATCTGGCACACAAATGTTATTTTGTAGGAGGGAGGTGGAGGGGATGGTCGGAGGAGAATAATTCTCGATTCGAAATTCGAAAAAGAATTGGAAAAATGACAATTTGCAGGCCAACATAATGCAGGCTAACTGCACTTTGCTCACTTAGTGTAGTAGCGTAAATAACAAACCAGACAAATAAGAAATCAGATGAACTATTGTTATCCGTCGATAAAAATTGTTCATCAAACGTGCATTTGGCTTGCCATGGACGTATCCTACTGATTACAATAAAGGTAACTTATTCACTAGACAATAATACAATCTGATATTATATCATTTTATACATGAAATCAGTTTTTCTTTTCTTCAGAGACGTGAATGAAGAAAGTAACCATGGTGATGAGGACAGAGATGATTCGGTCGTTAAGAGAATCTGGAGAGCCACGTTGCACACTGTATCGGCGCGCCGCGGCGTAATTTACGCCATTACAACGGGCGTTTTGTTAGGGTGTCAATTTTCCGCTGTGAAAGCAATCACGTTATCCCCTTACCAAATCATGGCTTTACGCAGCTTTCTGTTTCTCCCATATATCATCTTCGTCGCCTGGGACAGAAGCAATGGTTATGACGTCATAGATTTGCTATGTTACATCTCTTATGGAGTATTCAACTCACTTGGGTTATTACTTGCTTACGTTGCTCTACAATTTGCTCAAATCGGAAACGTCAGCGCTATCAGTTCAAATTTACCAATTCCATCTGTTTTGCTTGCTTTAGTATTTTTCAAAGAACCTCTCACCATATTTGGAGTAACCTTTCTAATCATTAATTTTATTGGCCTAATCCTCGTATCGCAACCGCCATTTTTATTTCCTAGTGGTGGCGAAGACGTCGCTCTGCAGGCGGCCTTCGAAAGCTCAAACGAATTCGTAGGTGCACTGATAGCTCTGATGAGCCTGATCGGGCTGTCTTCATCTACGATCTTCACGAGAAAACTGACTTATCGAGGAAATGTCGACCCGGCTTTACTTTCTTTCATTCCGGGTACGACTGGAGTTTTGATACCAGGATCGGTTCTACTTTTTAATCAAACTTGGGATTATTTCCAGTCAGTAGAAGAAGGTTTTATTTGTCTACTTGTCGGGATTCTGTCTGCTATTGGAAATATATCCCTCGTACTAGCATTAAAATATGAAGATGTCAGTTTAGTTACGATACTATTTACATTGAGCGCTCCAGTAGCCTTCGTTCTAGGAATAATACTATTTCAAGAGATTCCGGACTTCATATCAGTAATTGGAGCTACTTTAATTTTAGGTTCTACTTTTGGACTTTTGTGGAGAAAGTAAATGTTTTTTCTTATTAACCTTTTCCACGATAATTATGTAAGGTAGAATGCAGTCTCTTTTAAGGATGCGAGATTGGTTTCGTTAATTATTTAAGTCGTCCACTTAATTGGACTGTATTTATACTGTATCTTTGTGTTATGCGTTAGTGTTTTTCTTTTAAGAACGTGAATCCTCAAGAAACAGGGTGTGACGAATTTCGCAATGAATGTTGCAGTAGTAAATCAATGTTGAGCTTAAATTCGTGCATCTTGACGACAGATATCAGGAAATATCTAACTGCATTGGAAGGGTGTTTAAAGAAGAGTGGGAGGGTGGTTGGATAGATGGGTTTGTGGGTGGTGAAATGTGTATTTTACCGTCTTACTAGTATATGTATGACGTATCCGCTAGTTTAAATCAAATATTTAACCAAACTTAACAAGCAAAACCAAACACATGAGAATGGACTAATATTTTTGCGTCTTTATTTTAAACGACTAAATGCCGAACTGATCTAAGATGATGTATATACAATCTGGTATCATGATATGTGGGTGATAGGTCAGCGGACGGACCAACGGGTGGTTTCTAACAACCCCGGGAAGACTGCGTCAGAATTCTAAAACTTTATCAATAAACTACCAGGGAGTTGTTATGGAATGTAAAGTGTGAATCTAGATGTTGATGATTCCGGCCATGGGAACTTTGACAAAATAACTCTGACATTTTACATTATGTTAACCCAGTGTCATGATATTGGGTGTGCCAGGTGTGTTAAGGGAAATAAGTGGAGATTAACTATAGCTATTGTCTTCACTCCCCTATTGTCTTAACCGACCCACTCCCCCCCCCCCCTCACTCACCCCTCTCTCGCTCTCCCCTAGAAGTAATTATAACATTACTTAATCTGTCAGTGATAAGTTTAATGTCATTTGAATGACATTTGAATTTGTTACAACTTGATGAAACCACAATCGATCGTTGATGGAAACTAATAACTAAATATCCATGATATATTATTTGGTTCCATATGAATATTCATGTTCTACTCGTTAATCCATTCTGATTACACATGATCTATTACTTTATTCTATTTGGAATATTCACGATCTATTACTTAACCACTCTGAACTTTCATGATCAACTTTAAACTACGCAAAAGAGGCTACTTGAATTCAAATTTCTCAACGTTTGATAATTGGTTGATAAGTTCCCCGACTTTGATGTCTCTCATTAATATTCAATGCTAAATACCTGTCGTCATGGACATCAATAAATTCGTAATCAAATTGACTGTCTCGGGTTTCTTCATGACCACTCCTTGAGGTATTGTAGTAACTTGCTGAAGAGGCGCCAGCTTGTACTTCTCTTGGACGATCTCTTTCATACTTCGGCGGACCAATGTTACCTTTCCCTTCATTTGCTCTGTGCTTAGAATCTTTCTGATAGAAACCCTCGTTGTCATTTTCCTGATAACCAGCTGGTCCAACCTTTTTGACATTAACTAGACTTTCTGGTTTAGAGACTGCTCTTCCAATCACATGTAACTTAGGTGGTGTCGGTTGCCGTATTTCGTTTTCTGAGGCCGTGGTATCGCGGTGTTTTGGTAATCGAAAATACATGATACAGGTTATAACCAACGCTGCAGATATTATTATTACCAACATTGATAGAACGACAAGTGCTGGCAGGGGATTGCCGCCTTTTTGGCCAAACTCTTCTTGCCGTGTTGGAGGAGTCGTTTGGTCGTCAACTGTCGGTGATGTGCTGGATGGATATAATAACACCTCTATTTCATGCTGAAAACCATTCGAATTTGTACATGTATAACGGCCTTCCCACTCGGCACCCATGCTTTCTATCACTAGTGGTTGATAGGTACGAACTGATAGTGAAGACTTTATCAAGTCGTTTCCTCGATAAATCATCCAATTCACGTTACCGGAGGTATTTGGACAAACGATTTCCACCCTTTCACCAACACGAGGATTAAGAACGGTAGAGCAGCCGAACTCATTTTGTGACAACGACAGGAGAGGTCGACCCCTTACATGGAGAGGTTCCTGACAAAGAGGTCCAACTGACTCAGGTAAGCCAAGAAGAATTCTAAGCGAAGAATTCTCATTCGCGACAAATCTTTGAAGGCAGTCACAGGTCCACGGATTTCCTTTCAAATTTATGCTGTAAATAACATATTGCCAATCGCGTACTTGATTTTCATTGATGTTTGTTATGTTGTTATTTTGTAGGTCGACGCTGACATTTTTTGTAATAAATGACAAAATGTCAATGGATACAGCAGTGATTTTGTTATTGCCGAGTAGGAAAATGGCGACCCGGTTTTGACGGGCTCGGTCAACGATACGAACCTTCTTGAGGTTGTTGTGAGATGCATCAATTTCATAGTGATCAGCAAGACCAATATGTAGAAACGTGGTATCGTCCAAGGATTCAATAATGTTGTTCGACATATTCAAGACAAGTTTCCCAAAACGAGTTATTCCAGAAAATGTATCCACAGCTGCTATTTGATTGTAACTGATGTCCAGAACCAATTCCGGTATCGATATGTTTAATTTCCTGTTCAAGGGTAGAAAGTTACCTAACTTGAAATGTGTGAACGTATTATGAGAGAAATTGAGCCTTCCAAATGGCCTCAAATCTCCACAACTACTAATTTCATTGATATTCCTTAAGCCGAGACCGCTACAATCTAGTTCTAATGGCCTGTTTCTCGATACTTTTCTAATACACGGACACGACTGACCACAAACTGATTGAAACTTAGCTACAAAGCTCATCAACCAAGTTAAAACGATCATCTTACATAACCGAACAATCATTTGCGTCTTCATTTTGAAGAGAACTATCCAGGTTGCTTTGCTCAAAGTAGAACTAAGTTATCGAAGGTGACTTTTCAGAAGATGTTTCCAAATTCACGAAAGGCAATAACGTCATTCGGACTATAGATGTACAATACTAATATCCAGATACATAGGCCAACAACAAGTAAACGAAAGAGTCTACATGAACGATCACAAATGGACAAATTAATAGTTTAGTTCCTCTTTTCAATGTATATGCGGTTCCTTTTATATCCACCAACACACAGTAACCGAACTCTCCAAATGTCGTGACTTGGCTATGGCTCGTTCTCGAAATCGAACTAGGAAGTTAACCACACAACAACTTGAATGCGATTATGATATAGTGAAAGTTTTTTGTTTTGTTTCTTGGCAAAAGCCATGTGGGACAAATGGTCACACTCATAAACATCAGTTTCACTTTAAAGAGGCCATGACTCGCAAAATCCAACTAATCGAGAGTAACTTCCTCTGAATCTATGGGAAAATCTATGTTCAAAACTATTGTCATCACCTTCAAAACCTCAAGGACTAATTAGAAATTAACGTTTTAATATTCGCATCCAGAAACAGACCGCTGAAAAAAATGCGATTTCAAAACAAGACAACGATGACGTCATGTTAGGAACACATGTGCCAAGCCCAGGCATGTACCGGATGCGCGACGAGCATACTGTCACACATACACGCACATTTACACTGAGAGAACAACCACTATATAACGCTATATCGTTAGAAACTTCAAGTCAATTTCCGTGGACTTATACCAGTTTCTAGCAACTCAAATTGACATATACCTATTTAAATCGACATATCATCGATTTAGCTCATTAACATATGCCAAATCCCTATTTCGGTGATGATTGACATGTGAAGATACATCACGTGCAATCACCTGACAAGGCGGGCGAACAATTAAATAGTTCCAAAATTACGAAGCTAGCAAGGGTGTTCATCATGATTATGTCAATGGTAATTATGAGCAATTACTTGCAAAAAGGTTTCGGTGTAACAATAAGGCTGAAAAACTGATATGTCAAATTATGTGTAATTATCTCAATGCAAACTGGGCTTGTCTACTCAAACACGTGGAGCTATAGTATAGGAAAACACATGCAACTGCATAGGCCTACAGTATACGTACACAGATGCAATCACATACTCCAGTTACACCATAAGCAAAGATGATATTGTTCTGCAGTGAGGCCTACTGTAAGGTTACGTTTTACTGTAGCTAAATATATACCCAGGGGATTAACAATTACAGTATTCAAGCTCAAATCATGCATTCCAATGTGCTCGTGTTTATTTTCAATTATTCGCGCGTCTTGTCAGGTGACTACACGTGATGTATCTCCACATGTCAATCATCACCGAAATCGGGATTTGGAAAATGTTAATGATATGTCGATTTAAATAGGTATATGTCAATATGAGTCTCTAGAAACAGGTATAAGTCCACGGAAATTGACTTCTATACCGATTTAATTCGACATATCATCGATTTAAATGGTAGATGTCGATTTAAATGGACGTTTATTTTACATATCATCGACTTAAACTGGTATATGTCGAATTAAATTGGTATATATCGATTTAAATTGACATATACCGATTTAATTCGACATATCATCGATTTAAACTGGTAAATGTCGATTTAAATTGACATCGATTTAAATCGATGAAATGTCGAATTAAACTAGTATAAGTCGATTTAAATCGATGATATGAAGAATTAAACTGGTAGCCTATATGTCAAGTTAAATCGGTAAAAGTCAATTTAAGCTGCTGGAAACTGGTATAAGTCGAAGGAAATTGGTATATGTCGATTTAAATCGGTATAAGTCGATCTCCCACGATTTGAGTCTGATGGCCCGCCATAAGTCTATGTATCTGTACTGCATGAAAAACCAAATTATGAAAGTTCAAATGTATTAATGTGGGCCCATGATGTCCACAATAACAAGCAGTGATACATTGTACTGTTATGGTTACATTTGTTGTGAACGTACACCTTCCATGTTTCATGAAACATTCTTTAGTCTCAGACAATTTTTTTGCAAAACTCCAGGCCTTAGTACTAGCCTAATAATAAGTACAAAAGGACACATATGCCTACCTAACATGGCTGCATAATGCAGTTTACATCCACAAGCCAAACTCAGTATTCAACCAACCCTACTAGTAGTAGTACTACACAGCATACTGTACATGTATGATGTATTCTCATTAGCAGCACCGTGGTAGAACAATACATAGCCATCACACTTAACATATAAATTGTAACGATTCTATGGTTGTAAGTAACCGTAACACAACACACAATACGGTTTTCGCGAATTCCAACGACACATGCACAGAATGGACTGGATTTTTGAAATATTTTTCTTCGTTAAAAAATTCTTACCACGTTGTATGTTCCTTGCAATAGTTCCGAACGGTTTTCTACTTCGATATGTTGTGGAGCTTTTTCGGCTCGTTTAACAGGCTCGACCTGATACGGTTCTATGCCTAACAGCAACCCCTCAGGTCCACCTTCAACGTTCGGTTCACATGGGTTATGATCATCGCCTTCACTATCTGCTTCGAATATGAGACAGGGCACTCTAATTCTAGCAATTTCACTGCCTGGTGAAGAACCACTATCACTTTGAACTTCGGTTGCCGCAATTGGTTCTAAATCTGCCATTCCAAAGGAAAGTAAGATTTGATTTCGCGCTGAATTGTTATCGATTTTTTGTGTATTTATGTACATTTGTGTATGTGTAAGTACGTGTATATATGTTCGCAAGGGCGGCGGAACCGGGGGGGCACAGGGGGCACGTGCCCCCCCACTTTTCCTCAGGTTAAAAATGTGCCCTTTTTCTACATAAAAATTGAGGTGTCTCAAGTTAGCAAGAGGCCAGGGAACCAGAATGAACACTCGGGAAGGGCCGTTTCCGGCCATCTGAGGGGTTTGTAAAACCAAAAATTTTCTTGTACGCTCCGCGCCAACCTATGGTGGCGCTCCGCTCAGATAGTCGTGCATATACAACTTTGCAAATCCTGGCTACGCCCCTGACTTTTAATGCATTTCTGTGGGTCAAACTCAAAGCTATTTCGAATGGAAAAAATTGGTTAAGATATTAACAAGAAATAAACTCTATTTCGGAAGATTCCTACATTAGCAACTAGCATGATTTCCTTGTTTCCCAATTTGCACATTGGATATTGCAGTGCTAGTATGCATATTTTCCTTGAGGGGGGGGGGGGGGGGAGGGGACGTTGATGGAGTGATGTGTATACGCAAACAAGTTAATACAATAAGAGTTATCAAGGGTACTAAATATAAGGCTGCATCAGTCCAATCGAATTTCTGCAAAGTGCCCTTTGATGTCGGTGCCCCCCCAGATTAAAAGTGCTTCCACCGCCCTTGTATGTTCGGAGAAACCGGCGAGAGCAAATCATGTTCCCAACATGACGTCACATGTCGTCATGAAATTAGGAAAATTGTCTGGCGAACCAACTTTTCAAGCCCGAAGAGGGTAAGTTAATACTCAATTTTCGACTGGAAAAATCAAGTGTGTTAATGCCAAAATGGTTGATATATGTACTAGAGAACATGCTTAGATGAATCCCCAAAAGATAGGACATTAACATTTTCGTGCCATGGCCACTTTAACGGATATGGTCTACCAGTTCCGCTGCATAGAGGAAATTATTTCCGGAGGAAACATTTATACAAAAGCATAGTGGTTCCTAGTTTCACTTGCGGCGAAATTCCCATAGGCTCTTTATTGTTACAACTAGCGAAAACGTGGATAGGCCTTTACCCTGATTGCCTGACGGAGTGGGGTGTCGATAGGAGTGCTTTGAAGCGGTAGAAGGGGAGTTTGTGGAGGAAGCGTTTGGGGAGAATAGAGGTGGGGTGGGGGGGGGACTTTCGAAAATGTGCAAAACGGAAGAATGATACATTTCGGTAGAAACGAGATCTACAGGTGTATATTTTCTTGTATTTGTTTCTGGTATATATCATTGAGTGGGGGGGGGGGGGGTGGTGGATTCAATGTCATGTCGTTAGGTGTCTGTCACTACTGTAAGAACTGCTGACTAATGTGCATGTGAATATTACCGGCATATATGTAATTAAAAGATACATTTATGCAAACGTTTGATACGTCATAGTCTGAGAAGAAGAAGAAGAAAATATTCGGTGCTGGTAGCGTTTCTAGCACTGTTCCAGGTTGTGAGAAACTCAACTTTAAGATTTCTGTAAAACGCTTGAAATATCCTGTATAGGGCTAAATTAATGATGGGTTGGGCTCACCAATGCAGACGGCTTAAAGTTAATGTTATTGCCTCATGGCTGTTTCATCAATGCTACTTACTAAACAACAACAAAATAGTTTTCTGTTTTTACTTCATATTAACAACAAAGCGTCATTGGATTACATTCAACACCATTTATCCTTGGCAAATATGTAACAAAATGGAAGCATGCTATATTTAAAGCTATGAAAGTTTTATGTTTTCCCCATTTCAGTTTTGTGTTGCATCTGAGGAACTGATCTAATAGTCTGTGTGTATGACTAGGTAGCCCAGTCACTTTAATTGACACTCCTCTCTTGCTAAAGCGCCGTCACTTCTTTAAAACAAAGTGTTACAGAAAGCCTGGTATACAAATAACATGTACATATACTTACATATATAATTAATAAACCCCTTTCATTATACGTTATGTATTTACTTAATACAATCTAACAATCTAACATACATGGAAACAGGCCAAGTACGCCCTCATTAATTGGTACCTTTCTTCCTAACTCCTTTGCAATGTAAACGTTCAAATATGATATTTCGTAACCGAAGGTAAAAGTCAGATTTTTGTTGCGTTTTTATATTAATTTATACTTATTTAAATGACGTAGTTACCAGCAAATAATCAAATGTATAGGCTTTTTCTACAAACAAATCAATAGAAACATACTAGAGAATATACCGCATATGTTATGAACTGTATTCAGTCCGTAGACAATAGGTGAATTTTAAAGCGATATACCTAAAGTTAATTAAAGCTTAAACATAATAAAATACTGAAAGTGTTATGCATCTCTATAGTGAAAACCGCATCTTCATATCAATGGTTTATAGCAAAGATATCATTGTTTTTAAAGCCTGATCATATTTGTTGAATCCGTTCATCTGGCAACCACAGTGTAAATGATGCCATCATAACTATCGACTTTTTTGAAATGTTTTACTGTTGTTGTTGTGGTTTTTTGTCTTGATAAGGTTCAAAATCATTAATCGAATCAGGAAAATAATAATTCGTCAAACGAGTAGCATTTTAATAAAATTCTGACTACAGAGAACATTGACATCTATGCAATCATTATACTAAAATGCATCAGTTTTCACTGATTAATCAACAGGAGATTATGTTAGGGAATAGTTTTTCTCCCCGATAATATTAACTTACGAAAACCTTTTAAAGATCATCTATTCTATCATCGTACCAATAACACAAACCACCTATATAACTGTGATTCATTTTCTGAAGTAAGGAAGAGATACAATCTTTCCAAATATAGAATAAACTTTGAACAACAATATCTCGAGTTACGGACAAGATATTACGACGGGGGTGGGGAGGGGTTGCAAGTATATAACTCGTATATGATACTGTTTTCTTGTACTTTATGACAAGTATTATTACGATGTCTGCCACAGGATTACCACTTTAATCATTTCCATCTAACCTGTACATTTTATATATATTTTGTAATTAAATACCTGAAGTCAACAAGATGTTATATTCAATTTCATTTGAACCGAACGAAACAAGAAGAAGATGACAACCGCTGTACATATTTTTAATAATTACTATAATAACTGACAGACCAGCATACATATCTGGTTTTCGAAACTGAGATGAGACTAAACTGTGGGGTGTATAGCATCATTTATACGATATTAGTTGATACAGGAACATAACTTAACCTGACATCTTTTTTGAAACAAGAAGGACAATTCAATTAAGTATTTGATTATATGGAGTTAGTGATTGTATACGCATTCAGGGGAACTTAAAGAAAAACAAGGGATCAGGTGAGTGAGTAATGAATTGATTAATTTATGCATCAAATTTTCATAGAATTTGTAGATGATTGCGATGTTTCTGATCGATCTATATAAATATATTTTTAGACAAGTATGGAGTAAATGGGGATGAACGGGAACATTCTACAAAATTGTTATATTAATGTAAATGTGTTACCTGTATTTTTCATAACTAAATGCAAAAGATAGTCACCATGCAGGAAAAGGGTAGGCTTATTTTAGTTTAGATAAGTTTGATTATTATTGATCCATTTGTAATGATAACCTCATGTTTGATCGCAAAACTCTAAATTAGAGCCACGAAATAGTTTCCAGGGTTCGTAAATTTAAATATTGTGATGAGTTCGTGTCCCATAAATGGAAATTATGATTTCTTTACATTTTTCCTTTTCCAAACATCTGATTATATCGTGTCAGAGGCTGCGATTTTGGTGGAGTAACTTGAAAGGACAGACCCAGAGCACAATTTGATGAAAGAGAAAATATATTCCAGACATTGATGTGAAGCTTCCATCCACTTCTTAACAGCCGGTTTAAGGTTGACACGTTTTTGAACCAAAAGTAATTTTGAAACAAACATGTGCATGATGTTATAAAAGCACACACACTGAAAAATTTCTCTTAAAATTGACATCCAGAATTCCTACCTCAAACTTGAACAATATCTCAATAAATATGAAAACATCTCGCATATTCTTTGGGAAGGAAATATACCATTCCCTACCCATCCCCCATTTATCAAGACTTCGATTTTCAACAGACGTCGAACAAATACATCTTTATTTCGGGTATCTTGCAAGGTTTTTAAAACTATTTAAATTCTTTCTGATGAAATAGGATACAGACTCAGTGTACCCTTCATACATGCAAGGTATACTGCAGTTTTTCTTAAATTGTATCACAAAGGATTATACATGTTGTCAAAAACCTGAACAATTGATTACCTTTCTTCACAAACAATATAAAGTACAGGCCATTATAGCATATGGAAGTGACAGATTTGTGTAGTAATAATTTTTATTTTATTTTTGTGTATGGTTCTATAGCGTTAAACACGAAATCGTGACTATTATACCAGCAACAAAAATATCAGCCAATATCAGCTTTATGGAGCATATGGAGTCAATAAAGTTAATTGAGGAAGATGGATTTGATGATAAGAGGTGAGAAAAAATTATCTTTGGTTTTCTGTTTCATTTTTAATCTCACTCTCTTTCTTCTTCAATTAGATTATCTTTTTTCTTCTTCATGACCATATTTTGAGTAACAGTCCGTACATTTTTTAAAACTGACAGTGAAACGTAAACATGAAATACTCATTAATATAACTCATCGTGATAGATGCACACTAACAAGTTTGTTTAAGTGTTTTTCCTTAAAATATACCATTTTCTTTTTTAATTTCAACTATCATTGTCTCGAAACCCCCATTTCGAATTTCCATCGAATTTTCACGAGAATGCTTTAATACATATTCTTCGTTTATGAGTAAAAAATCAAGTGTCATGTGGACTATCGTTTTCACCCTGCACTGTATTGAAGATATATAATATATTTTAACAAAATCGATCATTATAAAGCGCAATTATTTTATTGGTTCTTCAAACTTAAAGTATTGTAACAACAAACCAGTTCTGCGGTTGGAATATGTTTAATTTCTTTCTCTCTTTAATGACCTAAAGTGAAGTCACAGTACCCAAAATATCAATTTAAGAAGTAAGAAATACATGATAGCTCATCCTCATCTGGCACACAAATGTTATTTTGTAGGAGGGAGGTGGAGGGGATGGTCGGAGGAGAATAATTCTCGATTCGAAATTCAAAAAAGAATTGGGAAAAAATGACAATTTGCTGGCCAACATAATGCAGGCTGACTGCACTTTGCTCACTTAGTGTAGTAGCGTAAATGACAAACCAGAAAAATAAGAAATCAGATGAACTATTGTTATCCGTTGATAAGAATTGTTCATCAAATGTGCATTTGGCTTGCCATGGACGTATCCTACTGATTACAATAAAGGTAACTTACACACTAGATAATAATACAATTCGATATTATATCATTTTATACATGAAATCAGTTTTCCTTTTTCTTCAGAGACGTGAATGAAGAAAGTAACCATGGTGATGAGGAGAGAGACGATTCGGTCGTTAAGAGAATCTGGAGAGCCACGTTGCACACTGTATCGGCGCGCCGCGGCGTATTTTATGCCATTACGGCGGGCGTTTTGTTAGGGTGTCAACTGTCCGCTGTGAAAGCAATCACGTTATCCCCTTATCAAATCATGGTTTTACGCAGCTTTCTGTTCCTCCCATGTATCATCTTCGTCTCCTGGAACAGAAGCAATGACTATGACGTCATAGATTTGATGTGTTACATCTCTTATGGAGTATTCAACTCACTTGGGTTATTACTTGCTTACGTTGCTCTACAACTTGCTCAAATCGGAAACGTCAGCGCTATCAGTTCAAATTTACCAATTCCATCTACTTTGCTTGCTTTTGTTTTTTTCAAAGAACCTCTCACCATATTTGGAGTGACCTTTCTAATCATTAATTTAATTGGCCTAATCCTCGTATCGCAACCGCCATTTTTATTTCCTAGTGGTGGCGAAGACGTCGCTCTGCAGGCGACCTTCGAAAACTCAAACGAATTCGTAGGTGCACTGATAGCTTTCATGAGCCTGATCGGGCTGTCTTTAGCTACGATCTTCACGAGAAAACTAACTTATCGAGGAAATGTCGACCCGGCTTTACTTTCTTTCATTCCGGGTACGACTGGAGTTGTGATATCAGGAGCGGTTCTACTTTTTAGTCAAACTTGGGATTATTTCCAGTCAGTAGAAGAAGGTTTTATTTGTCTACTTGTCGGGATTCTGTCTGCTGCTGGAAATTTATTGATCGTACTGGCATTAAAATATGAAGATGTCAGTTTAGTCACGATACAGTTTACGTTGAGTGCTCCAGTAGCCTTTGTTCTAGGATTAATACTATTTCAAGAGATTCCAGACTTCATATCAGTAATTGGAGCTACTTTAATTTTAGGTTCTACTTTTGGACTTTTGTGGAGAAAGTAAATGTGTTTCTTTTTATTAATCTTTTCCACGATAATTATGTAAGGTAGAATGCAGACTCTTTTTGGTTTTGTAAAAATATTAAAGTCGTCCATTAAATCGGACTGTATTTATACTGTATCTTTGTGTTATGCGTAAATGTTTTCTTTAAGTATGTGAACACTCAAGAAAGAGACGAATTTCGCAATGAATGTTGCAGTAATAATTTAATGTTGAGCTTAAATTCATGCATCTTGACGACAGATATATGAAGAAATATCTAACTGCACTGGAAGGGTGTTTAACGAACAGCGGGAGGGTGGTTGGATGGATTGGTTTGTGGGTGGTGAAATGTGTATTTTACCGTCCTGCTCGTATATGTTTGATGTATTCGCTGGTTTAAATCACATATTTAACCAAACTGAACACGCAAACAAAACACATGAGAACGGACTTTTATGTTTGCGTCTTTATTCTAAACGAGTAACACCGAACTGATCTATATATGATACATATTTATGTATATACAATCTGGTATAATGATATGTGGATGATAGGTCAACGGACGGACCAACGGGTGGTTTCTAACAACCCTGGGGAGACTGTATCAGAATACAAAAACTTGATCAATATACTACAATGTATAGTGTGCATCTAGCTGTTGATGATACCGGTCATGGGAACTTTGACAAAATAATTGTAACATTTTACATTATGTAAGCCCAGTGTCATTATATTGTGTGTGTCATGTGTGTTTAGGGAAATGGGTGAAAATTACCTGTAGCTATTGTTTCCACTCTCCTGTTGTCTGAACCGCCCCAACCCCCACACCACCCCCCCCCCCCCTCGTTTACTCTCTCTCTCTAGTCCAACCAGATCCCCTAGACATTATTATAACATTTTACATGAGGTAAACCCATTCATGTTTATATTTTGGTGCCATGTGAGTTTATCTTTGGGGAAAGTGGTGGAGATTAACTATTAACTATTGTCCACACTCCTCTATTGTCTTAACCGCCCAGCCCCTTCCCCCCTTCTCTCTCTGGCCCACCCTCGTGACAGACAGGCTTGAAAAGGAGTACCAATACGACGGCATTATCAATATAAAATATCATGGAGACAATGAACAAGGCTCCGTCCGCTTTTTCACCCTCCAAAAATTCCATTACACGGATAAAACAATATAATCAAACTGAATATATTACTTGCAGCATTCCAATAGCATGAGACAGACTCAGACTTAATATATATATATACATAGATAACCAAAAATTGTGCACCTATCTTCAGCTCTAACGTGTGCCGTAAATGTGGGTAACAGTGGGATCACGTGGGTAGGGGTGCATTCTCAATGGGAGCAAAACTGTCAGTTCTGCCAATGTATCAGGCGTCTGTAAACCCTTAATGAATGTATCCAAAAACTACAAAAACATTTCACACAACTATCTTGGTTTCACTGGGGAACACAAAAGGTCGCTTTCCAAAACCTGATGTAGAATTGTCGGGACGAACTGTACATCTTTCTTTGAAAGCTTTAAAGTGTAACACGTTTGCTTATTAGTACATCACTATATCAAGCTACAAACTATATTAAACTATCTCAGGCAGAAGCCAAAATATAAAATAGGAAAGCGTAATAAATATATAAAAAATCAGGAATTTGTAATGTATTATTAACTCTCCATTGAATTGAGCAAAATTTCACCTACTGATTAATATTGGAAAAATCGATCGTTATTAAGTCAAAAATATATTAAATGTTCTAGAAACTCGTCTTCCCAGCATACCAATTTAAAGAAAAGAACGACAAACCATTCCACGATATTAGCTCTGCTATTCTTGACTCGCAGGTAACCTAATCGTTTTGATTTGTATATCTGGAGAGACTATGTATCACATAGTATTTAACATTCATTGTGTTATTTTTATCAGCAGTCGAATGGACTTTGATTGTCTGAAAATATCAATTATCGGTAATTAAAACTGGGGTATTCAACCGAAAATAATGGATCAACAGATAATTAACGATATCCACTGTATCTCAACTTAATTGTTAATAAGCTTAAATTAGATCTTACGTTATATCTGGACTTTAGGACCTCGATGCCCCAGATTGGGCAGATACCAAATGAAGTTGTTACTGGCCATCTTTTTTCGCCAACTGTCTTTTACCTTTCACAACTTTTAGTGTTGTATTTCAGCTATCCAAATGAAGTTGAGATTAACTTGCTCTTTATTTTCAAAATAGTGTTAACATTTTGTGTAGCAGTTTTGAAGGCTCCAAACTTTGTTTCTCATCAATATTTTCGTTCCTGTGTTTAAAATCGATTAGGGTCCTTGGCTAGACCTATCCATATCCCTATGTATCTTTGTATTTTGTAATTAATAATTGCCTAGGCTATTATTTGCCCTTCATGCATAGCATGTTTGTATGCGATGTAGATAATATATTGCCAATCGCGTATTTGATTTTCAGGTATTTTTTGTTATGTTGATATTTTGTAGGACGACGCTGTAATTCTTTGTAATAAATGACAAAATCTCAATGGATACAGCAGTGATTTTGTTGAGGTTCTTGAGGTTGATGTGAGATACATCAATTTCATAGTGATCAGCAAGGCAAAGATGTAGAAACGTGGTATCGTCCAAGAATTCAATAATGTTGTTCGACATATTCCAGACAAGTTTCCCAAAACGAGTTATTCCAGAAAATGTATCCACGACTGTTATTTGATTTTAACTGATGTCCAGAACCAATTCCGGTATCAATGTGTTTAATTCCCTGTTCAAGGATAGAAAGTCACCTAAATTGAACTGTGTTAACGTATTATGAGATAAATGAAGCCTTCCAAATGGACTCAAATCTCCACAACTACTAATTTCATTGATATTCTTTAAGCCGAGACCGCTACAATCTAGTTTAAATGGGTATTTTCTTGATATTTTCGTAATACACCGACAAGACTGACCACAAACTGATTGAAAATTAGCTACAATACTCATCTTCCAAGTTAAAACGATCATCTCATACCAGAGCCAAAAAATCATTCGCGTCTTTATCTTGGAGAGAAGTTTCCAGATTCCTTTGCTCAAAGTAGAACTAAGTTATCGAAGGTGACTTTTACAGAAGATGTTTTCAAATTCACGAAAAGCAATAACGTCATTCGGGACGATAGACACATAGGCAAATAACAAGTAAACCAAATAGTCTACATGTACGATCACAAAGGGACAAATTAATATTTAGTTCCTCTTGTCAATGTATATGCGGGTTCTTTTGTATGCACCAGTACAATACGCTTGGTTTAACGCGAACACGGAACTATGCTGTTTTCATGATTACCATGTTTTAGTCTTTGTTTCACAGTAGGGTATTATATTTGGACTATTCTGTTTAGTCAAACCAATACAACATAAGTATGCACACAGTAACCGAACTCCCAAAATGTCTTGTGACTTGGCTATGTCTCTTTTTCAATGATATGGCTATAAGCCAGACCAACTGTTTACTACGTCATCTGTTCAACTTTAAATAATTAGAGGAAACATACTCGGAGTAAAACATCAAACAAAAGTTCTCGAAACCGAACTAGGTAGCCAACCACACAACAAACCGGAATGTATTGATGATATATGATTTTTTTATTATTTTTTTTGGCAAAGTCATGAGAGACAAATCGTCACATTTAGAAACACCAGTTTCACTTTAACGAATATGGTCTACCAGTTCCTCTCAGTGCATAGAGGACAATATTTCCGAAGAATTATTTGTACAAAAGCAAATTGTTTCCTAGTTTCACAAGCGGCAAAATTCCCACAGGCGAAAACGTTTACATAATACAATTTAACAATCTATGGAAACAGGCCAATTTATAATTATTTAAATGACGTAGTTACCAGCAAATAATCAAATGTATAGGCTTCTTCTACGAAACACATTAATTACTAGAGAATATACCGAATATGTAATAAACTGTATAGACATAGTCCATAGACGATGGGATGAATTTTAAAGCAATATATCTAAAGTTAATTGAAGAAGAGTGTTCTTTATTTCTATAAGTGAAAACCACAACTTCATATCAATGTGTTTATAGCAAAGATATAATTTGTTTTTGATAATCTGGTCCCATTTGTTGAATCCGTGCATCTGGCAACCACATTGTAAATGATGTCATCATATCAATCGATTTTTATTTAAATGTTTTCGAATCAGGATATAACATTTTGTCAAACGAGTAGAATTTTGGAATAAAATTCTGACTACAGTGAACATTGACATCTATGCAATCATCATTCCAAAATGCATCAGTTTTCATGAAGGTATCATCAGGAGATTATGGTAGGCAGTAGTTTTTCCCCTGATAATATTAACCTACGAAAACCTTTTAAAGTCATCTATTCTATCACCGTATCATTGCAACTGACAGACCACCTATATTACTGTGATTCATTTCCTGAAGTAAGGAAGAGATTAAACCTTTCGAAATATAGGATAAACTTTGATCAACAATATCTCGAGTTACGGACAAGTTATCGTCATGGGGTTTGCAAGAATATAACTCATGTAGAATACTGTTTTCTTGTACTTTATGACAAGTATTATTACAATGTCTGCCACAGGAATACCACTTTAAACATTTCCATTACTAACCTGCACATTTTATACATATTTTATAATTATATACACCATTGTAGTCGGTGTTAATGTAGTTTATTTTAATTGAATTCATTGATCAGAAGTGAACAAGATGTTATATTCAATTTCATTGTGATCCGGACGAAAGAAGAGGAAGAAGACAACCGCTGTACATACTTTTTAATAATCACTATAATTACTGACAGACCAGCATTCGTATCTGGTTTTCGAATCTGATATGAGAGTGAACGCCGACTGAGGGGTGTATAAAGATCATTATACTAGAGTTCCTTAATTATATGTGATTCAGTGATTATGTACGCATTCAGTGGAACTTGAAGAAAAATAGTGAATCAGGTGAGTGAGTTAGTTTTGAATTGATTAATTTATATATTAAGTTATTCCTATAACTTGTACATTATGACGATGTTTCTGATCGATCTATATTAATATATTTTAAGACAATTTTGGAATAAATGGGGATGAACGGGTGCACTCCACATCATTGTCATATTAATATTAATACGTTACCTGTATATTTCATAACTAAATGCAAATGACCGTCACCATGCAGGGCGCGGTATATATGCCTATTTTAGTTTAAATAAGGTATAATTTGCATATTTATTGTAGGTGGTTTTATTATTATTGATCCATTGATCATGTTTTATCGCGAAACTCTAAATTAGATCTACAAAATAATACCTGGGGTTCGTAAATTTAATATTGCGATGAGTTCGTTTCCCATAAATGAAAATTATGATTTCTTTATGTTTTTCTTTAATTTCCAAACTTTTCAACAATTCAAAGTACGGTATATAATTTTATCGTGTCAGAGGTTGCGATGTTGGTAGAGTAACTTGAAAGGATAGAGCAGAGGACAATTTGATGAAAGAGAAATAAATTCCAATCATCTTGGTGAAGCTTCAGTCCTTAAAGTTCCTAACAGCCGTTTACAGTTGACACGTTTTTTAATCAAATGGGATCTTGAAACAAACATGTGCACGATGTTATAGAAGCAAACAATGACAAATTTCTCTTAAAATAAACATCCAGAATTTCTACTTCAAAATTGGAGAAAACCTCAATAAATATGAAAACATCTGTAATCTTCTTTTTGGAAAGAAATTTCTGAAAGTATGACATTTCTTCACAAGTTGTTTAAAGTATAGGGCTATTATAGCATATGGAAGTGATAGGTTTATGTAATAATATTTTGTTTTCTATTTGTCTATGATTCTATAGCTTTAAACACGAAATCGTGACTATCATTTACCAGCAACAAAAATATCAACAAATATCAGCTGTATGGAGCATATGGAGTTAATAATGGAAGATGGATTAGATTATAACAGGTGAGAAAAAATATATTGCTTTCTGTTCTATTTATATCTATCTCTTTCTGCTTAATTAGATTCTTGTCTTCTCTCTTCATTTCCATATTGTGAGTAAAAGTAAACATGAATATACTCATTAATAAAACTCATCGGGGTCGTGGTCGTCATCATCGCTATCGCCATCGTCGTCGTCGTTGTCATCATCACATCATCATCATTATCACCACCATCATCATCATCATCATCATCATCATCATCATCATCATCATCATCATCATCATCGTCATCGTCATCGTCATCGTCGTCGTCGTCGTCGTCGTCGTCGTCGTCGTCGTCGTCGTCGTCGTCGTCGTCGTCATCATCATCATCATCATCATTATCATCGTCTTCGTCGTCGTCGTCGTCGTCTTCGTCGTCATCGTCATCTTCATCGTCGTCATCATCATAGGTGCACACTGACAAGTTTTTTTCAGTGTGTTTTCTTTAAAATCGACAATTTTCTTCTTTAATTCCAACCATCATTGTCTCGAAACCCCCATTTCGGATGCTTAATACATATTCTTCGTTTATTAGTGAAAATTAAAGTGTCATCTGGGCTATCCTTTTCATCCTGCTCTGAACTGAATACATATAATATATTTTTAATAAGTCGATAATTATAAAACGCAGTTATTTTATCGGTTCTTCAAACTTAAATATATTGCAACAACAAACCGGGTGGGTCTGCAGTGGAAAGATGTTTCTTTGCTTTCTATCTTTAATGACGTAAAGCAAAGGCACAGTACCCAAAATATCAATTTAAGAAGTTAGAAGTAAATCATAGGTTATCCTCATTTGCCACCCAAATATTATTTGGTAAGGGGGAGGCTGGAGGGGGTGGTTGGGGGAGAACAATTCTCATTTCGAAGTTCTTAAAAGAACTGAATAAGTTCAATATTTGCTGGCCACCATAATGCAGACTGACTGCACTTTGCTCAATTAGTGTAGTAGCGCAAATGACGAACCAGAAAAATAAGAAATCAGATGAACCATTGTTATCCGTTGATAAGAATTGTTCATTAAACGTGTTTATTTAGGCATTTGGTTGCCATAGACGTGACCTACTGGTTACAATAAAGGTAACCTACTCATTAGACAATAATAAAATTCCACAAAACACATGATAAGTTGCCTGTGTGGACGTAATACGCTACTACACAAACTGATCGTCATGATGTAAAAGTCGATATCCTATATCAGCTATTTGGGAGAAACCAGCAATTTGTTTTCTGGTACTACTTTGCATAACCAACAGAAACCGTGCTTTCCTATACTATTAATTTTCATGGCACTAGTGACGATTTTCATGGAGCGCTAAGCGAAGCGGGTGGGGACAGGAAGGGAGGGAATGTAAGAAGTTACAGATCCATTGGCAATCTGGAAAATAAGGTGTCAAAGTAAGAAGTGTGAAATAAGTCAATATTGTATCATTTTATACATGAAATTAGTTTTCCTTTTCTTCAGAGCCGTGAATGAAGAAAGTAACCATGGCGATGAGGAGAGGGATGATTCGGTCGTTAAGAGAATCTGGAGAGCCACGTTGCACACTGTATCGGCGCGCCGTGGCGTATTTTACGCGATTATGGCGGGCGGTATGTTAGGGTGTCAACTGTCCGCTGTGAAAGCAATCACGTTGTCCCCTTATCAAATCATGGTTTTACGCAGCTTTCTCTTTCTCACATGTGTCATCTTCGTCGCCTGGAACAGAAGCAAGGATTATGACGTCATAGATTTGGTATGTTACATCTCTTATGGATTATGCAACACACTTGGGATTTTACTTGCCTACGTTGCTCTACAATTTGCTCATGTCGGAAACGTCAGCGCTATTAGTTCAAATTTACCAATCCCATCTGCTTTGCTTGCTTTAGTATTTTTCAAAGAACCTCTCACCATATTTGGAGTGATCTTTCTAATCATTAATTTTATTGGCCTAATCCTCGTATCGCAACCGCCATTTTTATTTCCTAGTGGTGGCGAAGACGTCGCTTTGCAGGCGACCTTCGAAAACTCAAACGAATTCGTTGGTGCACTGATAGCTTTCATGAGCCTGATCGGGCTGTCTTCATCTACGATCTTCACGAGAAAACTATCTTATCGAGGAAATGTCGACCCGGCTTTACTTTCTTTCATTCCGGGTACGACTGGAGTTGTGATATCAGGAGCGGTTCTACTTTTCAGTCAAACTTGGGATTATTTCCAGTCAGTAGAAGAAGTTTTTATTTGTCTACTTGTCGGGATTCTGTCTGCTGCTGGAAATTTATTCCTCGTACTGGCATTAAAATATGAAGATGTCAGTTTAGTTACAATACACAGTACATTAAGCGCTCCAGTAGCCTTCGTTCTAGGAGTAATACTATTTCAAGAGATTCCCGACTTATTATCAGTTATTGGAGCTACTTTGATGTTAGGTTCTACTTTTGGACTTTTGTGGAGAAAGTAATTTTTTAATTTCTATTAATGTTTCTCACAATAATTATCAAAGATAGAATGCAGTCACTTTTAGGGATTCGAGTTTGGTTTCGTTAAAATAGTAAAGTCGTCCACTTAATCGGACTGCATTTATACTGTATCTTTGCGTTAGTTTTATGTTTTTTTTTTTAAGAACGTGAATCCTCAAGAGACAGTGTGTGACAAATTTCACAATGAATGTTGCAGTAATAAATGAAAGTTGAGCTTAAATTCATGCATCTTGACGACATATATCAGGAAATATCTAACTGCATTGGAAGGGTGTTTAAAGAAGAGTGGGTTGGTGGTTGTGTGGTTGTGTGGTAGAGGTGTATTTTACCGTCATACTAGTAGATGTATGACGTATCCGCTGGTTAAAATCACTTATTTAACCAACGAAACACGCCAACAACAAAAAACATGAGAACGGACTTATATTTTTGCCTCTTTATTCTAAACGAGTAAATGCCGAACTGTTCTAAGATGATACATATTTATGTATATACAATCTGGTATAATGATATGTATGTGATAGGTCAACGAACGGACCAACGGGAGGTTTCTAACAACCCTGGGGAGACTGTATCAGAATACAAAAACTTGATCAATATACTACAATGTAAATTGTGAATCTAGCTGTTGATGATTCCGGCCATGGGAACTTTGACTGACAGAAAAATTATATGAGGGACAAAGCGTCACATTTATAAACATCAGTTTCACTTTAACGGATATGGTCTACGAGATCCTCTTGCATAGAGGAAATTATTTCCGGACGAAACATTTGTTCCAAAGCATAGCGGTTCCTAGTTTCACTTGTGATGAAATTCACACGTGCTCTTTATTGTTACAACTAGCGAAAACGTAGATAAGCCTTTACTCTGATTGCTTGACGGAGTGGGGTGTCGAGGGGAGGGGATTTGAGGTGCATGGTAGAAGGGGAGTTTGGGGAGGAATGGTTTGAGGAGGATCGAAAGGATAAAACTTTCGACGATGTGCAAAGCGGAAGAATGATACATTTCGGTAGAAACGAGATCTACAGGTGTATATTTTCTTGAATTTGTCATATATCATTGAGGGGGGGGGGGGGTGGTGGATTCAATGTCATGTCATAAGGTGTCTGTCACTCCTTTAAGAATTGCTGACTTTTATGCACGTGGATATTACCAGCATATATTAATTAAAAGATAAATTTATGCAGAAGTTTGATTCGCCATATTCTAAGAAGAATAAGAAAACAATTTTGTGCTGGTAGCGTTTCTATAACTGTTCCCGGTTGTAAGAAACTCAACTTTAATATTTTGGTAAAACGCTTGAAATATCCTGAATAGGGCTAAATTAAGGTTGGCTTGGGCTCACTAATGCAGACGGCTTACAGTAAATGTTATTGTCTAATGGCTGTTTCAACGATGCTAATTACTCCCCCCAAAAAATCAGTTGCATCTGAGGAACTGACCTATTGGTCTGTGGACTAGGTAGTTTAGCCACTTTAATTGACACTCCTCTGTTGCTTAAGCGGTCACATCTTATAACAAAAATTGGAAAAGTGTTACAGAAAACCTGAAACAGATGCAATGTTTTTTGTTTTAGCGGTATACAAATAATAGATACAAATAATTACTAATATAATTAACAAACCCCTTTCATTATACGTTATGTATTTACATAATATAACAATCTAACATACATGGAAACAGACCAAGAATGCCCTCATGTATTGGTTTCTTTCTTCATAATCCCTTTGCAATGAAAACGCCCAAATATGATATTTCGTACCTGAAGGTAAATAATCAAATGTATTGGCTTCTTCTACAAATCACATTCCATCGTTTGAGATCGGAGAATGTTTAATCGAACCAAGTCAGCAAGCTCGCAACTTGGGAGTTGTGTTTGATTCGTCTTTAAGTGCTGACGTCCATATTGGTAAAGTATGCCAGAGAGCATTCCACAACATCAGGATCATTTCGATGATTCGACAGTTTATTAACTCCAAAACAACTGCCACTTTGGTGCAGTCGTGTGTTCTGTCACATCTTGACTATTGCAATGCTCTCCTCATTGGATTACCTAAACATCTTCTTAATAAGCTTCAACGTGTTCAGAACTGTGCTGCTAGATTTGTAACAAAAGCCAAAAAACACCAACATATAACACCAATTCTTAAGGAGCTTCACTGGCTTAAAATTGCGGACAGAATCAATTATGAATTTCTTCTCCTTGTGTTCAAAGCAAGGAATGGTTTAGAACCAAATTTACCTACAGGAGCTTCTCCAAGAATACAGACCTAGCAGGGTGCTTCGTTCAAGCGAACAACATATGCTATCTGTTCGCACTTCCACCTATGGGGATCGTTGCTTTGCTAGATCAGCTCCACAGCTCTGGAACAGTCTCCCCTTACATCTGAAAACACTCCAGCATGTGTCAACTTTCCAGAAAGAACCCAAGTCGTTCTTATTCATGAATGCGTATCCATTTGTTTGATAATTGTTGTGTCCCTTCTGTGTACTTTGCTCCTGCAGCGCTTCTGGGTTTTTTTTTTTAACTGGATACAAGCGCTTTACAAATGCTTATTATTATTATTATTACTATTAATTACTAGAGAATATACCGCATATGTAATGAACCGTGTCTAGACATTCATACCGTAGATGAATCGATGACTTTTAAAGCGATATATCTAAAGTTAAATGAAGCTTAAATATAAAACAAGGAAGAGATTTAACCTGTCAAAAATATAGGATAAACTTTGATCAACAATATCTCGAGTTACGGTCAAGATCTCGAGACGGGGTTTGCCAGTATATAACTCGTGTGGAATCCTGTTTTCCTTGAACAGGAATACCACTTTAAACATTTCTATTACCAACCTGCACATTTTATTTACATATTAAGTATTATTATAAACATCCTTGTAGTCGGGCTTTATGGAGTTTATTTTAATTGAATTAATTTATCTGAAGCCAACACGATGTTATATTCAATTTCATTGGATCCGGACGAAAGAAGAAGAAGATGACAACCGATGTACATATTTTTAATAATTACTATAATAACTGACAGACCAGCATACATATCTGGTTTTCGAAACTGAGATGAGACTGAACTGAGGAGTGTAGCATCATTTATACGATATTATTTGATACAGGAACATAACTCGTAATTCACTTAACCTGACATCTTTTTTGAAACAAGAAGGACATTTCCATTAAATATTTGATTATATGGAGTCAGTGATTGTATACGTATTCAGGGGAACTTGAAGAAATATAAGGGATCAGGTGAGTGAGTAATGAATTGATTAATTTATGAATCAAATTTTCCTAGAAATTGTAGATGATTGCGATGTTTCTGATCGATCTATAAAAATATATTTTTAGACAAGTATGGAGTAAATGGGGTTGAACGGGAACATTCCACAAAATTGTTATATTAATGTAAATGTGTTACCTGTATGTTTCATAACTAAATGCAAAATATAGTCACCATGCAGGAAAATGGTAGGCTTATTTTAGTTTAGATAAGTTTGATTAATATTGATCCATTTGTAATGATAACCTCATGTTTGATCTCAAAATTCTAAATTAGAGCCACGAAATAGTTTCCAGGGTCCGTAAATTTAATATTGTGTTGAGTTCGTGTCCCATAAATGGAAATTAGGATTTCTTTATATTTTTCTTTTCCAAACATTTCAAAAATTAAAAGTACGGTATATAATTATATCGTGTTAGAGGTTGCGAATTTGGTGGAGTAACTTGAAAGGATAGACCAAAGGACAATTTGATGAAAGAGAAAATATATTCCAGACATTGATGTGAAGCTTCCATCCACCTCTTAACAGCCGGTTTAAGGTTGACACATTTTTGAACCAAAAGTAATTTTGAAACAAACATGTGCATGATGTTATAAAAGCACACACTGAATAACTTCTCTTAAAATTAACATCCAGAATTCCTACCTCAAAATTAAACAATATCTCAATAAATATGAAAACATCTCGCATATTCTTTTGGGAAGGAAATATACCATTCCCTACCCATCCCCCCTTTATCAAGACGTCGAGTTTCAACTGACGACGAACAAATACATTTTTATTTCGGGTATCTTGCAAGGTTTTTAAAACTATTTAAATTCTTTCTGATGAAATAGGATACAGACTCAGTGTACCCTTCATACATGCAAGGTATACTGCAGTTTTTCTTAAATTGTATCACAAAGGATCATACATGTTGACAAAAACCTGACAAATTGATTACCTTTCTTCACAAATTGTATAAAGTACAGGCCTATTATAGCATATGGAAGTGACAGATTTGTGTAGTAATAATGTTTATTTTATTTTTGTGTATGGTTCTATAGCGTTAAACACGAAATCGTGACTATCATATACCAGCAACAAAAATATCAGCAAATTTCAGCTTTATGGAGCATATGGAGTCATTAAAGTTAATTGAGGAAGATGGATTTGATTATAAGAGGTGAGAAAAATTATCTTTGGTTTTCTGTTTGATTTTTAATCTCACTCTCTTTCTTCTTCAATTAGATTTTCTTTTCCCTTCTTCATGACCATATTTTGAGTAACAGTCTGTACATTTTTTAAAACTGACAGTGAAACGTAAACATGAAATACTCATTAATATAACTCATCGTGATAGATGCACACTAACAAGTTTGTTTAAGTGTTTTTACTTAAAATATACCATTTTCTTTTTTAATTTCAACTATCATTGTCTCGAAATCCTCATTTCGAATTTCCATCGAATTTTCACAAGAATGCTTTAATACATATTCTTCGTTTATGAGTAAAAAATCAAGCGTCATTTGGACTATCATTTCCACCCTGCACTGTATTGAAGATATAATATATTTTAACAAAATCGATCATTATAAAGCGCAAGTATTGTAACAACAGACCGGTTCTGCGGTTGAAATATGTTTAATTTTTTTCTCTCTTTAATGACGTAAAGTGAAGTCTAAGTACCCAAAATATCAATTTAAGAAGTTAGAAATACATGATAGCTTAACCTCATCTGGCACATAAATGTTATTTTGTAGGAGGGAGGTGGAGAGGATGGTCGAAGGAGAATAATTCTCGATTCGAAATTCGAAAAAGAATTGGAAAAAATGACAATTTGCAGGCCAACATAATGCAGGCTGACTGCACTTTGCTGACTTAGTGTAGTAGCGTAAATGACAAACCAGAAAAATAAGAAATCAGATGAACTATTGTTATCCGTTGATAAAAATTGTTCATCAAACGTGCATTTGGCTTGCCATGGACGTATCCTACTGATTACAATAAAGGTAACTTACACACTAGACAATAGTACAATCTGATATTATATCATTTTATGCATGAAATCAGTTTTCCTTTTCTTCAGAGACGTGAATGAAGAAAGTAACCATGGTGATGAGGAGAGAGACGATTCGGTCGTTAAGAGAATCTGGAGAGCCACGTTACACACTGTATCGGCGCGCCGCGGCGTATTTTATGCCATTACGGCGGGCGTTTTGTTAGGGTGTCAACTGTCCACTGTGAAAGCAATCACGTTATCCCCTTATCAAATCATGGTTTTACGCAGCTTTCTGTTCCTCCCATGTATCATCTTCGTCTCTTGGAACAGAAGCAATGACTATGACGTCATAGATTTGGTATGTTACATCTCTTATGGAGTATTCAGCTCACTTGGGTTATTACTTGCTTACGTTGCTCTACAATTTGCTCAAATCGGAAACGTCAGCGCTATTAGTTCAAATTTACCAATTCCATCTACTTTGCTTGCTTTTGTTTTTTTCAAAGAACCTCTCACCATATTTGGAGTGACCTTTCTAATCATTAATTTAATTGGCCTAATCCTCGTATCGCAACCGCCATTTTTATTTCCTAGTGGTGGCGAAGACGTCGCTCTGCAGGCGACCTTCGAAAACTCAAACGAATTCGTAGGTGCACTGATAGCTTTCATGAGCCTGATCGGGCTGTCTAGCAGTATTCCAATAGCATGAGACAGACTCAGACATAATAAATAAATACATAGATAACCAAAAATTGTGCACCTATCTTCAGCTTTAACGTGTGCCGTAAATGTGGGTAACAGTGGGATCATGTGGGTAGGGGGTGCATTCTCAATGGGAACAAAACTGTCAGTTCTGCCAATGTATCAGGCGTCTGTAAACCCTTAATGAATGTATCCAAAAACTTCAAAAACATTTCACACAACTATCTTGGTTTCACTGGGGAACACAAAAGGTCGCTTTCCAAAACCTGATGTAGAATTGTCGGGACGAACTGCACATCTTTCTTTGAAAGCTTTGAAGTGTAACACGTTTGCTTATTAGTACATCACTATATCAAGCTACAAACTATATTAAACTATCACAGGCAGAAGCCAAAATATAAAATAGGAAAGCGTAATAAATATATAAAAAATCAGGAATTTGTAATGAATTATTAACTCTCCATTGAATTGAGCAAAATTTCACCTACTGATTAATATTGGAAAAATCGATCGTTATTAAGTCAAAATTATATTAAATGTTCTAGAAACTCGTCTTCCCAGCATACCAATTTAAAGAAAAGAACGACAAACCATTCCACGATACTAGCTCTGCTATTCTTGACTCGCAGGTAACCTTTAAATAATCGTTTTGATTTGTTAATCTGGAGAGACTATGTATCACATAGTATTTAACATTCATTGTGTTATTTTTATCAGCAGTCGAATGGACTTTGATGGTCTGAAAATATCAATTATCGGTAATTAAAACTGGGGTATTCAACCGAAAATAATGGATCAACAGATAACTAACGATATCCTTGGTATCTCAACTTAATTGTTAATAAGATTAAATTAGATCTTACGTTATATCTGGACTTAAGGACCTCGATGCCCCAGATTGGGCAGATACCAAATGAAGTTGTTACTGGCCATCTATTTTCGTCAACTGTCTTTTACCTTTCACAACTTTTAGTGTTGTATTTCAGCTATCCAAATGAAGTTGAGATTAACTTGCTCTTTTATTTTCAAAATAGTGTTAACATTTTGTGTAGCAGTTTTGAAGGCTCCACACTTTGTTTCTCATCAATATTTTGTCGTTCCTGTGTTTAAAATCGATTAGGGTCCTTGGCTAGACCTATCCATGTCCCTATGTATCTTTGTATTTTGTAATTAATAATTGCCTAGGCTATTATTTGCCCTTTATGCATAGCATGTTTGTATGCGATGTAGATAATATATTGCCAATCGCGTATTTGATTTTCAGGAATTTTTTGTTATGTTGATATTTTGTAGGACGACGCTGTAATTCTTTGTAATAAATGACAAAATCTCAATGGATACAGCAGTGATTTTGTTGAGGTTCTTGAGGTTGATTTGAGATACATCAATTTCATAGTGATCAGCAAGGCAAAGATGTAGAAACGTGGTATCGTCCAAGAATTCAATAATGTTGTTCGACATATTCCAGACAAGTTTCCCAAAACGAGTTATTCCAGAAAATGTATCCACGACTGTTATTTGATTTTAACTGAAGTCCAGAACCAATTCCGGTATCAATGTGTTTAATTCCCTGTTCAAGGATAGAAAGTCACCTAAATTGAACTGTGTGAACGTATTATGAGAGAAATGAAGCCTTCCAAATGGACTCAAATCTCCACAACTGCTAATTTCATTGATATTCTTTAAGCCGAGACCGCTACAATCTAGTTTAAATGGGTATTTTCTTGATATTTTCGTAATACACCGACAAGACTGACCATAAACTGATTGAAAATTAGCTACAATACTCATCGTCCAAGTTAAAACGATCATCTCATACCAGAGCCAAAAAATCATTCGCGTCTTTATCTTGGAGAGAAGTTTCCAGATTCCTTTGCTCAAAGTAGAACTAAGTTATCGAAGGTGACTTTTACAGAAGATGTTTTCAAATTCACGAAAAGCAATAACGTCATTCGGGACGATAGACACATAGGCAAATAACAAGTAAACCAAATAGTCTACATGTACGATCACAAAGGGACAAATTAATATTTAGTTCCTCTTGTCAATGTATATGCGGGTTCTTTTGTATGCACCAGTACAATACGCTTGGTTTAACGCGAACACGGAACTATGCTGTTTTCATGATTACCATGTTTTAGTCTTTGTTTCACAGTAGGGTATTATATTTGGACTATTCTGTTTAGTCAAACCAATACAACATAAGTATGCACACAGTAACCGAACTCCCAAAATGTCTTGTGACTTGGCTATGTCTCTTTTTCAATGATATGGCTATAAGCCAGACCAACTGTTTACTACGTCATCTGTTCAACTTTAAATAATTAGAGGAAACATACTCGGAGTAAAACATCAAACAAAAGTTCTCGAAACCGAACTAGGTAGCCAACCACACAACAAACCGGAATGTATTGATGATATATGATTTTTTTATTATTTTTTTTGGCAAAGTCATGAGAGACAAATCGTCACATTTAGAAACACCAGTTTCACTTTAACGAATATGGTCTACCAGTTCCTCTCAGTGCATAGAGGACAATATTTCCGAAGAATTATTTGTACAAAAGCAAATTGTTTCCTAGTTTCACAAGCGGCAAAATTCCCACAGGCGAAAACGTTTACATAATACAATTTAACAATCTATGGAAACAGGCCAATTTATAATTATTTAAATGACGTAGTTACCAGCAAATAATCAAATGTATAGACTTCTTCTGCAAAACACATTAATTACTAGAGAATATACCGAATATGTAAAAAACTGTATAGACATAGTCCATAGACGATGGGATGAATTTTAAAGCAATATATCTAAAGTTAATAATTGAAGAAGAGTGTTCTTTATTTCTATAAGTGAAAACCACAACTTCATATCAATGTGTTTATAGCAAAGATATAATTTGTTTTTGATAATCTGGTCACATTTGTTGAATCCGTGCATCTGGCAACCACATTGTAAATGATGTCATCATATCAATCGATTTTTATTTAAATGTTTTCGAATCAGGATATAACATTTTGTCAAACGAGTAGAATTTTGGAATAAAATTCTGACTACAGTGAACATTGACATCTATGCAATCATCATTCCAAAATGCATCAGTTTTCATGAAGGTATCATCAGGAGATTATGGTAGGCAGTAGTTTTTCCCCTGATAATATTAACCTACGAAAACCTTTTAAAGTCATCTATTCTATCACCGTATCATTGCAACTGACAGACCACCTATATTACTGTGATTCATTTCCTGAAGTAAGGAAGAGATTAAACCTTTCGAAATATAGGATAAACTTTGATCAACAATATCTCGAGTTACGGACAAGTTATCGTCATGGGGTTTGCAAGAATATAACTCATGTAGAATACTGTTTTCTTGTACTTTATGACAAGTATTATTACAATGTCTGCCACAGGAATACCACTTTAAACATTTCCATTACTAACCTGCACATTTTATACATATTTTATAATTATATACACCATTGTAGTCGGTGTTAATGTAGTTTATTTTAATTGAATTCATTGATCAGAAGTGAACAAGATGTTATATTCAATTTCATTGTGATCCGGACGAAAGAAGAGGAAGAAGACAACCGCTGTACATACTTTTTAATAATCACTATAATTACTGACAGACCAGCATTCGTATCTGGTTTTCGAATCTGAGATGAGAGTGAACGCCGACTGAGGGGTGTATAAAGATCATTATACTAGAGTTCCTTAATTATATGTGATTCAGTGATTATGTACGCATTCAGTGGAACTTGAAGTAAAATAGTGAATCAGGTGAGTGAGTTAGTTTTGAATTGATTAATTTATATATTAAGTTATTCCTATAACTTGTAGATTATGACGATGTTTCTGATCGATCTATATTAATATATTTATAATTTTGGAATAAATGGGGATGAACGGGTGCACTCCACATCATTGTCATATTAATGTTAATATGTTACCTGTATATTTCATAACTAAATGCAAATGACCGTCACCATGCAGGGCGCGGTATGCCTATTTTAGTTTAAATAAGGTATAATTTGCATATTTATTGTAGGCGGTTTTATTATTATTGATCCATTGATCATGTTAGTTCGCGAAACTCTAAATTAGATCTACAAAATAATACCTGGGATTCGTGCGATGAGTTCGTGTCCCATAAATGGAAATTATGATTTCTTTATATTTTTGCTTTTCCAAACTCTTCAACAATTCAAAGTACGGTATATAATTTTATCGTGTCAGAGGTTGCGATGTTGGTAGAGTAACTTGAAAGGATAGAGCAGAGGACAATTTGATGAAAGAGAAATAAATTCCAATCATCTTGGTGAGGCTTCAGTCCTTAAAGTTCCTAACAGCCGTTTACAGTTGACACGTTTTTTAATCAAATGGGATCTTGAAACAAACATGTGCACGATGTTATAGAAGCAAACACTGACAAATTTCTCTTAAAATAAACATCCGGAATTTCTACTTCAAAATTGGAGAAAACCTCAATAAATATGAAAACATCTGTAATCTTCTTTTTGGAAAGAAATTTCTGAAAGTATGACATTTCTTCACAAGTTGTTTAAAGTATAGGGCTATTATAGCATATGGAAGTGATAGGTTTATGTAGTAATATTTTGTTTTCTATTTGTCTATGATTCTATAGCTTTAAACACGAAATCGTGACTATCATTTACCAGCAACAAAAATATCAACAAATATCAGCTGTATGGAGCATATGGAGTTAATAATGGAAGATGGATTAGATTATAACAGGTGAGAAAAAATATATTGCTTTCTGTTCTATTTATATCTATCTCTTTCTGCTTAATTAGATTCTTGTCTTGTCTCTTCATTTCCATATTGTGAGTAAAAGTAAACATGAATATACTCATTAATAAAACTCATCGGGGTCGTGGCCGTCATCATCGCTATCGCCATCGTCGTCGTCGTTGTCATCATCACATCATCATCATTATCACCACCACCATCATCATCATCATCATCATCATCATCATCATCATCATCATCATCATCATCATCGTCATCGTCATCGTCATCGTCATCGTCATCGTCATCGTCATCGTCATCGTCATCGTCATCGTCATCGTCATCGTCATCGTCATCGTCATCGTCATCGTCATCGTCATCATCATCATCGTCGTCGTCGTCATCATCATCGTCATCGTCATCTTCATCGTCGTCATCATCATAGGTGCACACTGACAAGTTTTTTCAGTGTGTTTTCTTTAAAATCGACAATTTTCTTCTTTAATTCCAACCATCATTGTCTCGAAACCCCCATTTCGGATGCTTAATACATATTCTTCGTTTATTAGTGAAAATTAAAGTGTCATCTGGGCTATCCTTTTCATCCTGCTCTGAACTGAATACATATAATATATTTTTAATAAGTCGATAATTATAAAACGCAGTTATTTTATCGGTTCTTCAAACTTAAATATATTGCAACAACAAACCGGGTGGGTCTGCAGTGGAAATATGTTTCTTTGCTTCTATCTTTAATGACGTAAAGCAAAGGCACAGTACCCAAAATATCAATTTAAGAAGTTAGAAGTACATGATAGGTTATCCTCAATTGTCACCCAAATATTATTTGGTAGGGGAGGCTGGAGGGGGTGGTTGGAAGAGAACAATTCTCATTTCGAAGTTCTTAAAAGAACTGAATAAGTTCAATATTTGCTGGCCATCATAATGCAGACTGACTGCACTTTGCTCAATTAGTGTAGTAGCGCAAATGACGAACCAGAAAAATAAGAAATCAGATGAACCATTGTTATCCGTTGATTAGAATTGTTCATTAAACGTGTTTATTTAAGCATTTGGCTTACCATAGACGTGACCTACTGGTTACAATAAAGGTAACCTTCACATTAGACAATAATAAAATTCCACAAAACACATGATAAGTTGCCAGTGTGGACGTAATACGCTACTACACAAACTGATCGTCATGATGTAAAAGTCGATGCTGTATATCAGCTATTTGAGAGAAACCAGCAATTTTTTTGTCTGGTACTACTTTGCATAACCAACAGAAACCGTGCTTTCCTATACTATTAGTTTTCATGGCACTAGTGACGATTTTCATGGAGCTTTAAGCGAGGCGGCTGGGGACAGGAAGGGAGGGAATGTAAGAAGTTACAAATCCATTGGCAATCTGGAAAATAAGGTGTCAAAGTAAGAAGTGTGAAATAAGTCAATATTGTATCATTTTATACATGAAATTAGTTTTCCTTTTCTTCAGAGCCGTGAATGAAGAAAGTAACCATGGTGATGAGGAGAGGGATGATTCGGTCGTTAAGAGAATCTGGAGAGCCACGTTGCACACTGTATCGGCGCGCCGTGGCGTATTTTACGCGATTATGGAGGCGGTATGTTAGGGTGTCAACTGTCCGCTGTGAAAGCAATCACGTTGTCCCCTTATCAAATCATGGTTTTACGCAGCTTTCTCTTTCTCACATGTGTCATCTTCGTCGCCTGGAACAGAAGCAAGGATTATGACGTCATAGATTTGGTATGTTACATCTCTTATGGATTATGCAACACACTTGGGATTTTACTTGCCTACGTTGCTCTACAATTTGCTCATGTCGGAAACGTCAGCGCTATTAGTTCAAATTTACCAATCCCATCTGCTTTGCTTGCTTTAGTATTTTTCAAAGAACCTCTCACCATATTTGGAGTGATCTTTCTAATCATTAATTTTATTGGCCTAATCCTCGTATCGCAACCGCCATTTTTATTTCCTAGTGGTGGCGAAGACGTCGCTTTGCAGGCGACCTTCGAAAACTCAAACGAATTCGTTGGTGCACTGATAGCTTTCATGAGCCTGATCGGGCTGTCTTCATCTACGATCTTCACGAGAAAACTATCTTATCGAGGAAATGTCGACCCGGCTTTACTTTCTTTCATTCCGGGTGCGACTGGAGTTGTGATATCAGGAGCGGTTCTACTTTTCAGTCAAACTTGGGATTATTTCCAGTCAGTAGAAGAAGTTTTTATTTGTCTACTTGTCGGGATTCTGTCTGCTGCTGGAAATTTATTCCTCGTACTGGCATTAAAATATGAAGATGTCAGTTTAGTTACAATACACAGTACATTAAGCGCTCCAGTAGCCTTCGTTCTAGGAGTAATACTATTTCAAGAGATTCCCGACTTATTATCAGTTATTGGAGCTACTTTGATGTTAGGTTCTACTTTTGGACTTTTGTGGAGAAAGTAATTTTTTAATTTCTATTAATGTTTCTCACAATAATTATCAAAGATAGAATGCAGTCTCTTTTAGGGATTCGAGTTTGGTTTCGTTAAAATAGTAAAGTCGTCCATTTAATCGGACTGCATTTATACTGTATCTTTGCGTTAGTTTTATGTTTTTTTTTTTAAGAACGTGAATCCTCAAGAGACAGTGTGTGACAAATTTCACAATGAATGTTGCAGTAATAAATGAAAGTTGAGCTTAAATTCATGCATCTTGACGACATATATCAGGAAATATCTAACTGCATTGGAAGGGTGTTTAAAGAAGAGTGGGTTGGTGGTTGTGTGGTTGTGTGGTAGAGGTGTATTTTACCGTCATACTAGTAGATGTATGACGTATCCGCTGGTTAAAATCACTTATTTAACCAACGAAACACGCCAACAACAAAAAACATGAGAACGGACTTATATTTTTGCCTCTTTATTCTAAACGAGTAAATGCCGAACTGTTCTAAGATGATACATATTTATGTATATACAATCTGGTATAATGATATGTATGTGATAGGTCAACGAACGGACCAACGGGAGGTTTCTAACAACCCTGGGGAGACTGTATCAGAATACAAAAACTTGATCAATATACTACAATGTAAATTGTGAATCTAGCTGTTGATGATTCCGGCCATGGGAACTTTGACTGACAGAATAATTATATGAGGGACAAAGCGTCACATTTATAAACATCAGTTTCACTTTAACGGATATGGTCTACGAGATCCTCTTGCATAGAGGAAATTATTTCCGGACGAAACATTTGTTCCAAAGCATAGCGGTTCCTAGTTTCACTTGTGATGAAATTCACACGTGCTCTTTATTGTTACAACTAGCGAAAACGTAGATAAGCCTTTACTCTGATTGCTTGACGGAGTGGGGTGTCGAGGGGAGGGGATTTGAGGTGCATGGTAGAAGGGGAGTTTGGGGAGGAATGGTCTGAGGAGGATCGAAAGGATAAAACTTTCGACGATGTGCAAAGCGGAAGAATGATACATTTCGGTAGAAACGAGATCTACAGGTGTATATTTTCTTGAATTTGTCATATATCATTGAGGGGGGGGGGGGGTGGTGGATTCAATGTCATGTCATAAGGTGTCTGTCACTCCTTTAAGAATTGCTGACTTTTATGCACGTGGATATTACCAGCATATATTAATTAAAAGATAAATTTATGCAGAAGTTTGATTCGCCATATTCTAAGAAGAATAAGAAAACAATTTTGTGCTGGTAGCGTTTCTATAACTGTTCCCGGTTGTAAGAAACTCAACTTTAATATTTTGGTAAAACGCTTGAAATATCCTGAATAGGGCTAAATTAAGGTTGGCTTGGGCTCACTAATGCAGACGGCTTACAGTAAATGTTATTGTCTAATGGCTGTTTCAACGATGCTAATTACTCCCCCCAAAAAATCAGTTGCATCTGAGGAACTGACCTATTGGTCTGTGGACTAGGTAGTTTAGCCACTTTAATTGACACTCCTCTGTTGCTTAAGCGGTCACATCTTATAACAAAAATTGGAAAAGTGTTACAGAAAACCTGAAACAGATGCAATGTTTTTTGTTTTAGCGGTATACAAATAATAGATACAAATAATTACTAATATAATTAACAAACCCCTTTCATTATACGTTATGTATTTACATAATATAACAATCTAACATACATGGAAACAGACCAAGAATGCCCTCATGTATTGGTTTCTTTCTTCATAATCCCTTTGCAATGAAAACGCCCAAATATGATATTTCGTACCTGAAGGTAAATAATCAAATGTATTGGCTTCTTCTACAAATCACATTCCATCGTTTGAGATCGGAGAATGTTTAATCGAACCAAGTCAGCAAGCTCGCAACTTGGGAGTTGTGTTTGATTCGTCTTTAAGTGCTGACGTCCATATTGGTAAAGTATGCCAGAGAGCATTCCACAACATCAGGATCATTTCGATGATTCGACAGTTTATTAACTCCAAAACAACTGCCACTTTGGTGCAGTCGTGTGTTCTGTCACATCTTGACTATTGCAATGCTCTCCTCATTGGATTACCTAAACATCTTCTTAATAAGCTTCAACGTGTTCAGAACTGTGCTGCTAGATTTGTAACAAAAGCCAAAAAACACCAACATATAACACCAATTCTTAAAGAGCTTCACTGGCTTAAAATTGCGGACAGAATCAATTATGAATTTCTTCTCCTTGTGTTCAAAGCAAGGAATGGTTTAGAACCAAATTTACCTACAGGAGCTTCTCCAAGAATACAGACCTAGCAGGGTGCTTCGTTCAAGCGAACAACATATGCTATCTGTTCGCACTTCCACCTATGGGGATCGTTGCTTTGCTAGATCAGCTCCACAGCTCTGGAACAGTCTCCCCTTACATCTGAAAACACTCCAGCATGTGTCAACTTTCCAGAAAGAACCCAAGTCGTTCTTATTCATGAATGCGTATCCATTTGTTTGATAATTGTTGTGTCCCTTCTGTGTACTTTGCTCCTGCAGCGCTTCTGGTTTTTTTTTTAAACTGGATACAAGCGCTTTACAAATGCTTATTATTATTATTATTACTATTAATTACTAGAGAATATACCGCATATGTAATGAACCGTGTCTAGACATTCATACCGTAGATGAATCGATGACTTTTAAAGCGATATATCTAAAGTTAAATGAAGCTTAAATATAAAACAAGGAAGAGATTTAACCTGTCAAAAATATAGGATAAACTTTGATCAACAATATCTCGAGTTACGGTCAAGATCTCGAGACGGGGTTTGCCAGTATATAACTCGTGTGGAATCCTGTTTTCCTTGAACAGGAATACCACTTTAAACATTTCTATTACCAACCTGCACATTTTATTTACATATTAAGTATTATTATAAACATCCTTGTAGTCGGGCTTTATGGAGTTTATTTTAATTGAATTAATTTATCTGAAGCCAACACGATGTTATATTCAATTTCATTGGATCCGGACGAAAGAAGAAGAAGATGACAACCGATGTACATATTTTTAATAATTACTATAATAACTGACAGACCAGCATACATATCTGGTTTTCGAAACTGAGATGAGACTGAACTGAGGAGTGTAGCATCATTTATACGATATTATTTGATACAGGAACATAACTCGTAATTCACTTAACCTGACATCTTTTTTGAAACAAGAAGGACATTTCCATTAAATATTTGATTATATGGAGTCAGTGATTGTATACGTATTCAGGGGAACTTGAAGAAATATAAGGGATCAGGTGAGTGAGTAATGAATTGATTAATTTATGAATCAAATTTTCCTAGAAATTGTAGATGATTGCGATGTTTCTGATCGATCTATAAAAATATATTTTTAGACAAGTATGGAGTAAATGGGGTTGAACGGGAACATTCCACAAAATTGTTATATTAATGTAAATGTGTTACCTGTATGTTTCATAACTAAATGCAAAATATAGTCACCATGCAGGAAAATGGTAGGCTTATTTTAGTTTAGATAAGTTTGATTAATATTGATCCATTTGTAATGATAACCTCATGTTTGATCTCAAAATTCTAAATTAGAGCCACGAAATAGTTTCCAGGGTCCGTAAATTTAATATTGTGTTGAGTTCGTGTCCCATAAATGGAAATTAGGATTTCTTTATATTTTTCTTTTCCAAACATTTCAAAAATTAAAAGTACGGTATATAATTATATCGTGTTAGAGGTTGCGAATTTGGTGGAGTAACTTGAAAGGATAGACCAAAGGACAATTTGATGAAAGAGAAAATATATTCCAGACATTGATGTGAAGCTTCCATCCACCTCTTAACAGCCGGTTTAAGGTTGACACATTTTTGAACCAAAAGTAATTTTGAAACAAACATGTGCATGATGTTATAAAAGCACACACTGAATAACTTCTCTTAAAATTAACATCCAGAATTCCTACCTCAAAATTAAACAATATCTCAATAAATATGAAAACATCTCGCATATTCTTTTGGGAAGGAAATATACCATTCCCTACCCATCCCCCCTTTATCAAGACGTCGAGTTTCAACTGACGACGAACAAATACATTTTTATTTCGGGTATCTTGCAAGGTTTTTAAAACTATTTAAATTCTTTCTGATGAAATAGGATACAGACTCAGTGTACCCTTCATACATGCAAGGTATACTGCAGTTTTTCTTAAATTGTATCACAAAGGATCATACATGTTGACAAAAACCTGACAAATTGATTACCTTTCTTCACAAATTGTATAAAGTACAGGCCTATTATAGCATATGGAAGTGACAGATTTGTGTAGTAATAATTTTTATTTTATTTTTGTGTATGGTTCTATAGCGTTAAACACGAAATCGTGACTATCATATACCAGCAACAAAAATATCAGCAAATTTCAGCTTTATGGAGCATATGGAGTCATTAAAGTTAATTGAGGAAGATGGATTTGATTATAAGAGGTGAGAAAAATTATCTTTGGTTTTCTGTTTGATTTTTAATCTCACTCTCTTTCTTCTTCAATTAGATTTTCCTTTCCCTTCTTCATGACCATATTTTGAGTAACAGTCTGTACATTTTTTAAAACTGACAGTGAAACGTAAACATGAAATACTCATTAATATAACTCATCGTGATAGATGCACACTAACAAGTTTGTTTAAGTGTTTTTACTTAAAATATACCATTTTCTTTTTTAATTTCAACTATCATTGTCTCGAAATCCTCATTTCGAATTTCCATCGAATTTTCACAAGAATGCTTTAATACATATTCTTCGTTTATGAGTAAAAAATCAAGCGTCATTTGGACTATCATTTCCACCCTGCACTGTATTGAAGATATATAATATATTTTAACAAAATCGATCATTATAAAGCGCAAGTATTGTAACAACAGACCGGTTCTGCGGTTGAAATATGTTTAATTTTTTTCTCTCTTTAATGACGTAAAGTGAAGTCTAAGTACCCAAAATATCAATTTAAGAAGTTAGAAATACATGATAGCTTAACCTCATCTGGCACATAAATGTTATTTTGTAGGAGGGAGGTGGAGAGGATGGTCGAAGGAGAATAATTCTCGATTCGAAATTCGAAAAAGAATTGGAAAAAATGACAATTTGCAGGCCAACATAATGCAGGCTGACTGCACTTTGCTGACTTAGTGTAGTAGCGTAAATGACAAACCAGAAAAATAAGAAATCAGATGAACTATTGTTATCCGTTGATAAAAATTGTTCATCAAACGTGCATTTGGCTTGCCATGGACGTATCCTACTGATTACAATAAAGGTAACTTACACACTAGACAATAGTACAATCTGATATTATATCATTTTATGCATGAAATCAGTTTTCTTTTTCTTCAGAGACGTGAATGAAGAAAGTAACCATGGTGATGAGGAGAGAGACGATTCGGTCGTTAAGAGAATCTGGAGAGCCACGTTACACACTGTATCGGCGCGCCGCGGCGTATTTTATGCCATTACGGCGGGCGTTTTGTTAGGGTGTCAACTGTCCACTGTGAAAGCAATCACGTTATCCCCTTATCAAATCATGGTTTTACGCAGCTTTCTGTTCCTCCCATGTATCATCTTCGTCTCTTGGAACAGAAGCAATGACTATGACGTCATAGATTTGGTATGTTACATCTCTTATGGAGTATTCAGCTCACTTGGGTTATTACTTGCTTACGTTGCTCTACAATTTGCTCAAATCGGAAACGTCAGCGCTATTAGTTCAAATTTACCAATTCCATCTACTTTGCTTGCTTTTGTTTTTTTCAAAGAACCTCTCACCATATTTGGAGTGACCTTTCTAATCATTAATTTAATTGGCCTAATCCTCGTATCGCAACCGCCATTTTTATTTCCTAGTGGTGGCGAAGACGTCGCTCTGCAGGCGACCTTCGAAAACTCAAACGAATTCGTAGGTGCACTGATAGCTTTCATGAGCCTGATCGGGCTGTCTTTAGCTACGATCTTCACGAGAAAACTATCTTATCGAGGAAATGTCGACCCGGCTTTACTTTCTTTCATTCCGGGTGCGACTGGAGTTGTGATATCAGGAGCGGTTCTACTTTTTAGTCAAACTTGGGATTATTTCCAGTCAGTAGAAGAAGGTTTTATTTGTCTACTTGTCGGGATTCTGTCTGCTGCTGGAAATTTATTGATCGTACTGGCATTAAAATATGAAGATGTCAGTTTAGTCACGATACAGTTTACGTTGAGTGCTCCAGTAGCCTTTGTTCTAGGAGTAATACTATTTCAAGAGATTCCAGACTTCATATCAGTAATTGGAGCTACTTTAATTTTAGGTTCTACTTTTGGACTTTTGTGGAGAAAGTAAATGTGTTTCTTTTTATTAATCTTTTCCACGATAATTATGTAAGGTAGAATGCAGACTCTTTTTGGTTTTGTAAAAATATTAAAGTCGTCCATTTAATCGGACTGTATTTATACTGTATCTTTGTGTTATGCGTAAATGTTTTCTTTAAGTATGTGAACATTCAAGAAAGAGACGAATTTCGCAATGAATGTTGCAGTAATAATTCAATGTTGAGCTTAAATTCATGCATCTTGACGACAGATATATGAAGAAATATCTAACTGCACTGGAAGGGTGTTTAACGAACAGCGGGAGGGTGGTTGGATGGATTGGTTTGTGGGTGGTGAAATGTGTATTTTACCGTCCTGCTCGTATATGTTTGATGTATTCGCTGGTTTAAATCACATATTTAACCAAACTGAAAACGCAAAACAAAACACATGAGAACGGACTTTTATGTTTGCGTCTTTATTCTAAACGAGTAACACCGAACTGATCTAAGATAATACATATTTATGTATATACAATCTGGTATAATAATATGTGGATGATAGGTCAACGGACGGACCAACGGGTGGTTTCTAACAACCCTGGGGCGACTGTATCAGAATACAAAAACTTGATCAAAATATACTACAATGTATAGTGTGAATCTAGCTGTTGATGATACCGGTCATGGGAACTTTGACAAAATAATTGTAACATTTTACATTATGTAAACCCAGTGTCATTATATTGTGTGTGCCATGTGTGTTTAGGGAAATGGGTGGAGATTACCTATAGCTATTGTTTCCACTCTCCTGTTGTCTGAACCGCCCCAACCACCACCCCACCCCACCCCGACCCCACCCCCTCGTTTATTCTCTCTCTCTAGTCCAACCAGATCCCCTAGACATTATTATAAAATTTTACATGAGGTAAACCCATTCATGTTTATTTTTTGGTGCCATGTGCGTTTATCTTTGAGGAAAGTGGTGGAGATTAACTATTAACTATTGTCCACACTCCTCTATTGTCTTAACCGCCCAGCCCCTTCCCCCTTCTCTCTCTCTCTGGCCCACCCTCGTGACAGACAGGCTTGAAAAGGAGTACCAATACGACGGCATTATCAATATAAAATATCATGGAGACAATGAACAAGGCTCCGTCCGCTTTTTCACCCTCCAAAAATTCCATTACACGGATAAAACAATATAATCAAACTGAATATATTACTTGCAGTATTCCAATAGCATGAGACAGACTCAGACATAATAAATATATACATAGATAACCAAAAATTGTGCACCTATCTTCAGCTCTAACGTGTGCCGTAAATGTGGGTAACAGTGGGATCATGTGGGTAGGGGGTGCATTCTCAATGGGAACAAAACTGTCAGTTCTGCCAATGTATCAGGCGTCTGTAAACCCTTAATGAATGTATCCAAAAACTTCAAAAACATTTCACACAACTATCTTGGTTTCACTGGGGAACACAAAAGGTCGCTTTCCAAAACCTGATGTAGAATTGTCGGGACGAACTGCACATCTTTCTTTGAAAGCTTTGAAGTGTAACACGTTTGCTTATTAGTACATCACTATATCAAGCTACAAACTATATTAAACTATCACAGGCAGAAGCCAAAATATAAAATAGGAAAGCGTAATAAATATATAAAAAATCAGGAATTTGTAATGAATTATTAACTCTCCATTGAATTGAGCAAAATTTCACCTACTGATTAATATTGGAAAAATCGATCGTTATTAAGTCAAAATTATATTAAATGTTCTAGAAACTCGTCTTCCCAGCATACCAATTTAAAGAAAAGAACGACAAACCATTCCACGATATTAGCTCTGCTATTCTTGACTCGCAGGTAACCTTTAAATAATCGTTTTGATTTGTTAATCTGGAGAGGCTATGTATCACATAGTATTTAACATTCATTGTGTTATTTTTATCAGCAGTCGAATGGACTTTGATGGTCTGAAAATATCAATTATCGGTAATTAAAACTGGGGTATTCAACCGAAAATAATGGATCAACAGATAACTAACGATATCCTTGGTATCTCAACTTAATTGTTAATAAGATTAAATTAGATCTTACGTTATATCTGGACTTAAGGACCTCGATGCCCCAGATTGGGCAGATACCAAATGAAGTTGTTACTGGCCATCTATTTTCGTCAACTGTCTTTTACCTTTCACAACTTTTAGTGTTGTATTTCAGCTATCCAAATAAAGTTGAGATTAACTTGCTCTTTTATTTTCAAAATAGTGTTAACATTTTGTGTAGCAGTTTTGAAGGCTCCACACTTTGTTTCTCATCAATATTTTGTCGTTCCTGTGTTTAAAATCGATTAGGGTCCTTGGCTAGACCTATCCATGTCCCTATGTATCTTTGTATTTTGTAATTAATAATTGCCTAGGCTATTATTTGCCCTTCATGCATAACATGTTTGTATGCGATGTAGATAATATATTGCCAATCGCGTATTTGATTTTCAGGAATTTTTTGTTATGTTGATATTTTGTAGGACGACGCTGTAATTCTTTGTAATAAATGACAAAATCTCAATGGATACAGCAGTGATTTTGTTGAGGTTCTTGATGTTGATTTGAGATACATCAATTTCATAGTGGTCAGCAAGGCAAAGATGTAGAAACGTGGTATCGTCCAAGAATTCAATAATGTTGTTCGACATATTCCAGACAAGTTTCCCAAAACGAGTTATTCCAGAAAATGTATCCACGACTGTTATTTGATTTTAACTGATGTCCAGAACCAATTCCGGTATCAATGTGTTTAATTCCCTGTTCAAGGATAGAAAGTCACCTAAATTGAACTGTGTGAACGTATTATGAGAGAAATGAAGCCTTCCAAATGGACTCAAATCTCCACAACTGCTAATTTCATTGATATTCTTTAAGCCGAGACCGCTACAATCTAGTTTAAATGGGTATTTTCTTGATATTTTCGTAATACACCGACAAGACTGACCATAAACTGATTGAAAATTAGCTACAATACTCATCGTCCAAGTTAAAACGATCATCTCATACCAGAGCCAAAAAATGATTCGCGTCTTTATCTTGGAGAGAAGTTTCCAGATTCCTTTGCTCAAAGTAGAACTAAGTTATCGAAGGTGACTTTTACAGAAGATGTTTCCAAATTCACGAAAAGCAATAACGTCATTCGGGACGATAGACACATAGGCAAATAACAAGTAAACCAAATAGTCTACATGTACGATCACAAAGGGACAAATTAATATTTAGTTCCGCTTGTCAATGTATATGCGGGTTCTTTTGTATCCACCAATACAATACGCTTGGTTTAACACGAACACGGAACTATGCTGTTTTCATGATTACCATGTTTTAGTCTTTGTTTCACAGTAGGGTATTATATTTGGACTATTCTGTTTAGTCAAACCAATACAACATAAGTATACACACAGTAACCGAACTCCCAAAATGTCTTGTGACTTTGCTATGTCTCTGTTTCAAAGATATAGCTATAAGCTAGACCAACTGTTCACTACGTCATCTGTTCAACTTTAAATAATTAGAGGAAAAATACTCGGAGTAAAACATCAAACAAAAGTTCTCGAAACCGAACTAGGTAGCCAACCACACAACAAACTGGAATGTATTGATGATATATGATTTTTTTGTGTGCAAAGCCATGAGAGACAAATCGTCACATTTAGAAACACCAGTTTCACTTTAACGAATATGGTCTACCAGTTCCTCTTGCATAGAGGACATTATTTCCGAAGAACCGTTTGTACAAAAGCAAATTGTTTCACTAGCGGCAAAATTTCCACAGGCGAAAACGTTAACATAATACAATTTAACAATCTAACATACATGGAAACGAGCCAAGTACGCCCATTTTATTTGTTTCTTTCTACATAAGCCCATTGCAATGTAAGCGCTCAAATATGATATTTCGTACTTGAAGGTAAGGTGCGTGTTTTATATTAATTTATAATTATATACATGACGTAGTTACCAGCAAATAATCAAATGTATAGGCTTCTTCTACAAAACACATTAATTACTAGAGAATATACCGAATATGTAATTAACATGTATAGATATTCAGTCCATAAACGATGAGATGAATTTTAAAGCGATATATCTAAAGTGAATTGAAGCTTAAATATAAACAATGCTGAGAGTGTTCTTTATCTCTATAAGTGAAAACCACATCTTCATATCAATGTGTTTATAGCAAGATATAATTTTTTTTATAATATGGTCATATTTGTTGAGTCCGTGCATCTGGCAACCACAGTTTAAATGATGCCATCATATCAATTGAACTTTTTTAAATGTTTTACTGTTCTTGTTGTTTGTTTGTTTTTTGTCTTTATAAGGTTCAAAATCATTTATCGAATGAGGATATAATATTTCGTCAAACGAGTAGCATTTTTAATGAAATTCTGACTACAGACAACATTGACATCTATGCAATCATCATTCCAAAATGCATCAGTTTTCATGGATAATCAAAAGGACATTCTGGTAGGGAGTAGTTTTCCTCCCTGATGATATTAACCTACGAAACCCTTTTAAATTCATATCATTGTAACATTGACACAGACCACTAACAGACCACCTATATTACTGTGATTCATTTTCTGAAGTAAGGAAGAGATTTTACCTTTCAAAATATAGGATAATCTTTTATCAACGATATCTCGAGTTACGGACAAGATATCGGACGGGGTTTGCAAGTATATAGCTCGTGTGTACTTTATGACAAGTATTAATACGATATCTGCCACAAGAATACCACTTTAAATATTTTCATTACTAACCTGCACATTTTATATGTATTTATAATTATATGCATCATTGTAGTCGGGTTTAATGAAGTTTATTTTAGCTGAATTCATTTATCTGAAGTCAACAAGATGTTATATTCAGTTTCATTGGATCCTGAAGAAAGAAGAAGAAGAAGACAACCGTTGTACATAATTTTGATAATCACTATAATAACTGACAGACCAACATTCATATCTGGTTTTCGAATCTGAGATGAGACTGAACACCGACTGAGGGGTGTATATACTACAGGTCCTTTATACTATAAAGGAACTCTGCGCTGTACGGTATTGTTTGATTCTATAGCGTTAAACACGAAATCGTGACGTTCATATACCAGCAACAAAAATATCAGCAAATATCAGCTTGATGGAGCATATGGAGTCAATACAGTTAATAAAGGAAGATGGATTTGACCTTAACAGGTGAGAAAAAAAAATGATTTATGGTTTTCTGTTTCTTTCTTAAATCTCTCACTCTCTTTCTACTTCAATTAGATTTGTCTTTCCCCTCTTCATTACTATATTTTGAGTAACAGTCTGTACATTTTATAAAACTGACAGTCAAACGTCAACATGAAATACTGATTAATAAGACTCATCGTGAACATGATCGTTGTCGTCGTGGTCGTCGGCGTCGTCGTCATCATCGTCATCATCATCATCACCATCATCATCATAGATGCACACTAACAAGTCTGTTTCAGTGTTTTTCTTTAAAAATCTACCATTTTCTTCTTCAATTTCAACTATCATTGTCTCGAAACCCCCATTTTGGAATTGCATAGAATTTTCACAAGAATGCTTTAATGCATATTCTTCGTTTATGAGTAAATAATAAGTCTCATCTGGACTATCCTTTCCACGCTTGCACTGAATTGAATTTTTATTATATATTTTAACAAAATCGATCTTTTAGAACGCAGTTATTTTATTGGTTCTTCAAACTTATTGCAACAACAGACCGGTTCTGCGGTTGAAATATGTTTAATTTCTTTCTCGCTTTAATGACGTAAAGCGAATGCACAGTACCCAACATATCAATTTAAGAAGTTAGAAATACATGAGAGCTTATCCTCATCTGGCACACAAATATTATTTTGTAGGACGGAGGTGGAGGGGATGGTCGGAGGAGAATCATCTCGATTCGAAATTCAAAGAAGAATTGGAAAAAAAAATGACAATTTGCAGGCCAACATAATTCAGGCTGACTGAACTTTGCTCACTTAGTGTAATAGCGTAAATGACAAACCAGACACAAAAAAACCCCATTGTTATCCGTTGATAAGAATTGTTCATCAACCGTGTTTCTTAAAGCATTTGGCTTACCATAGACGTATCCTACTGGTTACAATAAAGGTAACTTACACACTAGACAATAATACAATTCCCCATTACACATGATAAGTTGCCTGTTTGAACGTGATACGCTACTACACAAATTAATCGTTATGATGAAAAAGTCGATGCCCTATATTAGCTATTTGGAAAAAGGTAACCAGCAAGTTTGTCTGGTGCAAATTTGCATTACCAACATAATTGACAAGAAGAAAGTTTTTTTTCTATACTAACAGTTTTTTATAGCACTAGAGACGATTTAATTGATTTTAATTGAGCGTGAAGTGAGGCGGGGTCGGGACAGGGAAGGAGTGAAGGGGGAAGTTAAAGATACATTGGCAACTGGCAAAGAAGGTGTCAAAGTATGAAGTGTGATATAAGTCAATATTGTAACATTTTATACATGAACTTAGTTTTCCTTTTTCTTCAGAGACGTGAATGAAGGAAGTAACCATGGTAATGAGGACAGAGCTGGTTTCGTCATTAAGAGAATTTGGAGAGCCACGTTGCACACTGTATCGGCGCGCCGCGGCGTATTTTACGCCATTGCTTCGGGCGTTTTGTTAGGGTGTCAACTGTCCGCTGTGAAAGCAATCACGTTATCCCCTTATCAAATCATGGTTTTACGCAGCTTTCTCTTCCTCCCTAGTATAATCTTTGTCGCCTGGAACAGAAGCAAGGATTATGACATCATAGATTTGATATGTTACATCTCTGATGGAGTATTCAACGCACTTGGGATATTACTTGCTTACGCTGCCCTACAGTTTGCTCATGTCGGAAACGTCAGCGCTATTAGTTCAAATTTACCAGTCCCATCTGCTTTGCTTGCTTTTGTATTTTTCAAAGAACCTCTCACCATATTTGGAGTGACCTTTCTAATCATTAATTTTATTGGCCTAATCCTCGTATCGCAACCGCCATTTTTATTTCCTAGTGGCGGTGAAGAGTTCGCTCTGCAGGCGACCTTCGAAAACTCAAACGAATTCGTAGGTGCACTGATAGCTCTGATGAGCCTGATCGCGATGTCTTTATCTACGATCTTCACGAGAAAACTAACTTATCGAGGAAATGTCGACCCGGCTTTACTTTCTTTCATTCCGGGTACGACTGGAGTTGTGGTATCAGGAGCGGTTCTATTTTTTGGTCCAACTTGGGATTATTTCCAGTCAGTAGAAGAAGGTTTTATTTGTCTACTTGTCGGGATCCTATCTGCTGCTGGAAATATATTGATCGTACTAGCATTAAAATATGAAGATGTCAGTTTAGTCACGATACAGTTTACGTTGAGTGCTCCAGTAGCCTTCGTTCTAGGAATAATACTATTTCAAGAGATTCCAGACTTGATATCAGTAATTGGAGCTACTTTAATTTTAGGTTCTACTCTTGGACTTTTGTGGAGAAAGTAAATGTGTTTCTTTTTATTAATGTTTTTCACGATAATTATGTAAGGTAGAATGCAGACTCTTTTTGGTAATGTTAAAATATTAAAGGTGTCCACTTAATCGGACTGTATTTATACTGTATCTTTGTGTTTTCTTAAAGTATATGAACACTCAAGAAACAGGGTGAGACGAATTTCACAATGAATGTTGCAGTAGTAAATCAATGTTGAGCTTAAATTCATTCATCTTGACGACAGATATCAGGAAATATCTAACTGCATTGGAAGGGTGTTTAAAGAAGAGTGGGAGGGTGGTTGGATAGATGGGTTTGTGGGTGGTGAAATGTGTGTCTTACCGTCTTACTAGTATATGTATGATGTATTCGCTGGTTAAAATCACATATTTAACCAAACTTAACACGCAAAACAAAACACACGAGAAAGGACTTATATTGCGTCTTTATTGTAAACGAGTAAATGCCGAACTGATCTAAGATGATACATATTTATGTAAATACAATCTGGTATAATGATATGTAGGTGATAGGTCAGCGGACGGACCAACGGGTGTTTTCTAACAACCCTGCGGAGACTGTATCAGAATACAAAAACTTTATCAAAATACTACAATGTATATTGTGAATCTAGCTGTTGATGATTCCGGTCATGGGAACTTTGACAAAATAATTCTAACATTTTACATTATGTTAACCCAGTGTCATTATATTGTGTGTGCCATGTGTGTTTAGGGAAATGGGTGGAGATTAACTATTGTCTCCACTACTCTATTGTCTCAACCGCATGGACGAATGGACTTGATTGTCTGATGATATCAATTATCGGTAAAAAAAACTGGGGTATTTAACCGAAAATAAATGGATCAGCAGATAATTAACAATATACTTTGTTTCTCAACTTAATTGTAAATGAGTGTCAAGTAGCTCTTACGTTATATCTGGACTTTAGGACCTTGATGCCACAGCTTGGGCAGATACCAAATGAAGTTGTTACTGGGCCATCTATTTTCGCCAACTGTCGTTTACCTTTCACAACTTTTAGTGTTGTATTTCAGCTATCCGAATAAAGTTGAGATTAAATTGCTCTTTTATTTTCAAGATAATTGTTTGCTGCTCTTAGGGTAAGTATGTAAAAATCAGAGCTATTTAAAATACTGACTATGCTGTCTTTTTACAACGGCCTAACATTTAGTCTAAGGTTAAAGATAAACCTACCGAAGATACCAAGTCGTGGAACCGGTATCATACGCTGCGATGTGTATAGACTCTCACAAGAAAGTAGATCAACTATCAAGCTTAACTCATCGTTAACTATTTCCATGGAATAATTGAGGGTCCAAATTTTGTGTAGCACATTTGAAGGCTCCATACTTTGTTTCATATCAATATTGTCGTTCCTGTGTATAAAAAACGGTTAGGGCCCTTGGCTAGACCCATCCCTATGCATCTTTGTATTTTGTAACTAATAGCCTAGGCTATTATTTGCCCATTATGAATAGCATTTTTGTATGCGATACAACATAAACTATTGCAGAATTGGTTCATTGGTCCATGATTGACACACTGAGGTTAACCTGTTTAAATGACAAGTGAGAGAGGCAGAACTAATAGAGTAGGCTATCTAATCCTAGTCAATTAATGTGTTTACAGAATTCTCTAATAAGAGGTAAGGTAAGTTTCAGTTGTCAAAATGAGCTATAAATGAATAATTAACTGTAAAGAAGTGCATTGTTAAAGTTTTCAAGCAGAATTTACTTAGTGATATTTAATTCATTAGGTGGCTGATATATCAAATTGTTGGCTTGTGCTCACTGATGATTTATCACTAAGGCAAAATGTCAAATGTATTTCACTGAGGGGGCTGCAGGATCCAGCAGCCAAGCTGCGTAGGGTGCATTCCCGTGGTCGGCAGTTTCACAGTACACGCGCTGCAGGTCTTTCGCTCGAATATTCTGTATTGTTTGATAGCCTTGCTGCGGCAGGACTTTGCAGCTGCTGCAGCTTTCATTTTAAACACAGTACCTGACACATAATGACCATTAAGTATTTACTCAACTGTGGGACCTCATCTGACCTCAGGTTCAATAAGTCACTGACCAAGACGAAATAAAGACACTTGAGTAAGTCAAGGTTGGTGTAAGCCATCATACATTAGGTATAATTAGATATAGGAGATAATTATGGATGTTGACGCTGCTTTGAATCAACTAGTCATGCTCAGTGCTGTCGCAGACAGCCGACGAGATTATAAATGAGAGCTGCAAAAGAGAGACAACCATGCATCGTCTTTCTTTCACGTCGTCTCTGAAAATCCTAAATTTGTTGTTAACAGCCGTACAGAAAACTTACCCATCCAAGAGAGGGCCACAGAAGATGAAAGTTTGTGGTACAGTGGATTCACCTGCAATCTTAGTTACTGACCCATTGACGTAATATTTAGACTTGTTCAAGTCATCTGTATTGTATTACGTATAAGGAGTATGAAAATCTTGATAAAATAATAACATTAATCTTAGCTATTCTTGTCTATTAAGGTGGTACATCTCTAGACAGGCATGACTTTGGCATCATGGAGAGGGATTCATACCGCATTACGGTGTCAATTTTAGGGTGTAAAGAAAATTATAAGATAATGAATATTGAAATCATATTTTGAAAATGCATTAAGTTAACAAAATAATGATGAGTAAGATTTCATAAACGCTTCTTGGTTACTCAAGATAATCTGCCAAAGAGATGATTGTGTTTTGATTTGCGCAAGCGCACTGCAAGTATTAGTAAGATTAACGATTATAGGTCAACAATTACACTTATAAATGTTCCATGTTACACCGAAGATGTCGTTTTGAATTTGTTACAACTTGATGAAACCACAATCGATCGTTGATGGAAAACTAATTACTAAATATACATGATATATTACTTGGTTCCATATGAATATTCATGTTCTATTCGTTAATCCATTCTGAATATTCATAATCTATTCCTTTATTCTATTTGGAATATTCACGATGTATTACTTAGCCACTCTGAACATTCATGATCAAGTTAAACAAACGCAAAAGACAACTTGAATTCAAAATTCTCAATGTTTGATAATTGGTTGATAAGTTCCCCGACTTTGATTTCTCTCGTTAATATTCAATGCTAAATACCTGTCGTCGTGGTCATCAATAAATTCGTAATCCAATTGACTGTCTTTGGTTTCTTCATGACCTCTCCCTGAGATATTGTAGTAACGTGCTGAAGAGGCGCCAGCTTGTATTTCTCTCGGAAGATTTCTTTCATACCTCGGCGGACCAAAATTACCTTTTCCTTCATTTGCTCTGTGTTTAGAATCGTTCTGATATATGCCCTCGTTGTCATTTTCCTGATGACCAGCTGGTCCAACCTTTTTGACATTAACTACACTTTCTGGTTTAGTCACATTTAACTTAGATGTTGACGGTTGGCGTATTTCGTTGACTGAGGCGGTACCGCGTTGTTTTGATGCTCGATAATACATGATACAGGTTATAACCAACGCTGCAGATACTATTATTACCAACATCGATAGAACGACAAGTGCTGGCAGAGGATTGCCGCCTTTTTGGCCCAACTCTTCTTGCCGTGTTGGAGGAGTCGTTTGGTCGTCAACTGTCGGTGATGTGCTGGATGGATATAATAACACCTCTATTTCATGCTGAGCACCATTCGAATTTGTACATGTATAACGGCCTTCCCACTCGGTATCCATGCTTTCTATCACTAGTGGTTGATTGGTACGAACTGATAGTGAAGACTTGATCAAGTCGTTTCCCAGATAAATCATCCAATTCACGTCACCGGAGGTATTTGGACAAACGATCTCCACCCTTTCACCAACACGAGGATTAAGAACGGTAAAACAGCCGAACTCATTTTGTGACAACGACAGGAGGGTTCGACCCTTTACATGGAGAGGTTCCTGACAAAGAGGTCCAACTGACTCAGGTAAGCCAAGAAGAATTCTCAGCGAGGAATTTTCATTCGCGATAAACCTTTGAAGGCAGTCACAGTTCCATGGATTTCCTTTCAAATTTAAGCTGTAGATGACATTTTGCCAATCGCGTGTTTGATTTTCATTTAACATTTTTATGCTGTTATTTTGTAGGTCGACGCTGACGTTCTTTGCAATAAATGACAAAATCTCAATGGATACAGCAGTGATTTTGTTATTGCCGAGTAGAAAAATGGCGACCCGGTTTTGCTCGGTTCGTTCAACGATACGAACCTTCTTGAGGTTGTTGTAGGATACATCAATTTCATAGTGATCAGCAAGACCAATATGTAGAAACGTGGTATCGTCCAAGGATTCAATAATGTTGTTCGACATATTCAAGACAAGTTTCCCAAAACGAGGTATTCCAGCAAATGTATCCACAACTGCTATTTGATTGTAACTGATGTCCAGAACCAATTCCGGTATCAATGTGTTTAATTCCCTGTTCAAGGATAGAAAGTCACCTAAACTGAACTGTGTTAACGTATTATGAGAGAAATTGAGCCTTCCAAATGGACTTAAATCTCCACAACTACTAATTTCATTGATATTCATTAAGCCAAGACCGCTACAATCTAGTTCTAATGGCCTTTTACTCGATACTGTCGTAATACACGGACAAGCTGACTGACCATAAACTGATTGAAAATTAGCTACAAAGGTCATCGTCCAAGTTAAAACGATCATCTCATACCAGAGCCAAAACATCATTCGCGTCTTCATGTTGAAGAGAATTATCCAGATTCCTTTGCTCAAAGTAGAACTAAGTTATCGAAGGTAACTTTTCAGAAGATGTTTCCAAATTCACGAAAAGCAATAACGTCATTCAGACACATAGGCCAATAACAAGTAAAAACAAATAGTCTACATGCATGATCACAAAGGGACAAATTAATATTTAGTTCCTCTTTTCAATGTATATGCGGGTCCTTTTGTATCCACCAATACAATACGCCTGCATGGTATAACGCGAATAAGGAACTATACCGTTGGCATGATTACTACGTTTTAGTCTTTGTTTCACAGTATAGGTTATTATACCTTGACTATTGTGTTTAGGCGAACCAGTACAACATAAGTATACACACAGTAACCGAACTCCCAAGATGTCTTGTGACTTGGCTATGGCTCTTTTTCAATGATATGGCTATAAGCCAAGCAAACTGTCTACCATGTCATATCCGTTCAACTTTAAATAATTAAAGGAAACATACTCGGAGTTTAAAAGAAAAACGGAAGTTCTCGAAACCGAACTAGAAAGCTAACCACACAACAAACTTGAATGCATTTATGATATAGTGATTTAAAATTTTTTTTGGCAAAGCCATGTGAGACAAAGCGTCACATTTATAAACATCAGTTTCACTTTAACGAATATGATCTACCAATTCCTCTTGCATATAGGAAATTATTTCCGGAGGAAACATTTGTACAAACGCAAAGTGGTTCCTAGTTTCACTAGCATGGAAATCCCCACAGGCTATTTATTGTTACAACTTGCGAAAACGTGGATAAGACTTCACGCTGATTGCTTGACGGAGTGGGGTGTCGAGGGGAGGGGTTGGAAGCGGTAGAAGGGGAGGTTGTGGAAGAAGCGTTTGGGGAGGATGGAGGTGGGGGGGGGGGAGAAACTTTCGACAATGTGCAAAGCGGAAGAATGATGTCATTGTGGTAGAAACGAGATCTACAGGTGTATATTTTCTTGAATTTGTCTCTGGTATATATATCATTGAGTGGGGGGGGGGGGGGGTTCAACGTCATGTCGTGAGGTGTTTTCCATCCCTGTAAGAATTGCTGATTTATATGCATGTGAATGTTACCAGCATATACTAATTAAAAGATAAAATTGTGCAAAAGTTTGATACGTGATAGTCTGAAAAGAAGAAGAAGAAAACATTCGGTGCTGGTAGCGTTTCTATAACTGTTCCAGGTTGTGAGAAACTCAACTTTAAGATTTCGGTAAAACGCTTGAAATATCCTCATGGCTGTTTCATCGATGCTAATTACTCAACAACAACGGAATCGTTTTCTGTTTTAACATCATATTAACAACAAAGCATCTTTGGATTACAGTCAACACCATTTATCCTTGGCAAATATGTAACGATGTGCAAGCATGCTATATATTTAAAGCTATGAAATTTAAAGTTTTAAATCTTTCAGTTTTGTATTGCATCTGAGGAACTGACCGAATAGTCTGTGTGTTAGACTAGGTAGTCCAGTCACTTTAATTGACACACCTCTGTCATTTCTTTAAAAAAAAATACAGAAAACACGAACAGATAGCAATGGTTTTTCTTTTAGCGGTATACAAAAAAGCTACATATAATTACATATATAATTAACAAACACCTATCATTATACGTTATGTATTTACATAATACAATTTAACAATCTAACATACATGGAAACAGGCCAAGTACGCCCATGTATTTGTACTTTTCTACATGAGCCCTTTGCAATGTAAACGCTCAAATAAGATATTTCGTACCTGAAGGTAAACGTCAGATTTTTATTGCGTATTTTATATTAATTTATAGTTATTTAAATGACGTAGTTATCAGCAAATAATCAGATGTATAGGCTTCTTCTACAAAACACATTAATTACTATAGAATATACCAAATATGTAATAAACTGTAGGCCTACAGACATTCAGTCCGTAGGCGATGGAATGAATTTTAAAGCGATATATCTAAAGTTGAAGCTTAAATATAAAACAATGCGGTGTCGTTTGATTCAGGAACCTAAGTCGTAAATCACTTAACCTGACATCTGTTTTCAAACAAGAAGGAAATTTCCATTAATTATTTATTTATATGTGAGTCAGTGATTGTAAACGCATTCAGGGGAACTTGAAGAAAAATAGTGTGATCAGGTGAGTGAGTGATGAATTGATTAATTTATGTATCAAATTATTCCTATAACTTGTAGATGATTGCGATGTTTCTGATCGATCTATCTAAATATATATTTAGATAAGTATGCAATAAATGGTGATCATACGGGAACACTCCAAAACATTATGACGTCATAGATTTGGTAGGCCTATGTTATGCATAAATAAGAAAAGCATTTCACACAACCATCTTGGTTTCACTTGGGAGCACAAAAGGTCGTTTTACAATACCTGATTTAGAATTGTCGGGACGAACCGCACAACTTCTTTCAAAGCTTTGAAGTGTCACACGAGTAGTCTATATTGTGCGACTTCACCACCCCCCCTGGGACCCTCTACTGGGAGCCGAAGGCCCCCGTTTTCGGGGACCCAGTTTTCTGTATTGGGAGCGGAAGGCGCCCGTTTTCTGGGGTTACCGTTTTCCGGGAACCTTCTCCACATTGTAATTTCGTTATGTTAGATGACCCTCTGCAAGTTTTTTTTTTCGAGGCCCCTTTTTTTCGGGCCGTTTCGGGAGCCTTCGTTTTAGCTTGTAAGAGTAATATATATATAGGTATCCATAAAGTATATTTGTTAAAGTATATATAGGCCTCGTTTTTGCTTTTGTGTTTGTTTTAATTTAAAAGTACTCATGAATATAGTCAGGGGCGGGATTTGAGTTGTGAAAGTGGGGGGCAAACCTGCCAGCAAGACTATCTAAGCGGAGCGCCACCATCGGTTGGCGCGGAGCGCCACCATCGGTTGGCGCGGAGCGTACAAGAATTTTTTTGGCCTTACAAACCCTCCAGATGGCCGGAAACAGCACTTCCCGAGTGCTCTAAGCTGCATGTACGCATCCTTGAAATATGAATCTCATGTCTGCAATTGTATCTAGATAGTTAATTATCGTTTAAAAATTTGAAGAGGATTGATAGTAGAACATATGGTCAGATGGTGATGTACAACTTTTGTTATACGTCACTATCTAAGCGGAGCGCCATCATCGGTTGGCAAGGAGCGTCGAAATTTTCGATGAAAGGTATCGGTAAAATTAGCATCCATATAGGCTTTAAATTGCATCCAAACAATTAATGAACGTGTGTAAATTTAGGGAGGACGGATAGAAGAACTTATATGGTGATGTACAACTGAAGCTTATACGTTACTTTTAAGGCGGTGCACCACCAACAGTTGGTAGGCGCGTCAAAATTTAATCAAAAAGGAAATCCTACATCAGCAAAAATGACACCTCTGGTAACAATAAATCGCATATAGTTCTTTCCCCCTACAAATATTAGTATATTGTGCATTGAACCGATCAAGAATATGTTCAGCACCCACTTCGAAATTCTCCCCGCGGTCCCCACTTCTTGGAGCACTTGGCAAATATTAGGGGCTGAACATACCTTTACCCGCCCCCCCACTTTTTCATGGGGGATGAGCCCCTCAAGTCCACCGGTTCCGTCGCCACTGAAGTCGAGGGGTGACTTTTTGGATTTTACAATGCGACTAGGTGCAACATGGAGCAATATTTACGGGTCATTTCATAGTACTGGCTGATATTTTAAAAATGAAATTATTATAAATTATTGATATACCCAATATGCAAATCTGGCTTTCGTAAATCGTTTCTCTGGATTTAGTTATTCAACGCATTCACTAGAGCAGCAACATTGAAAATCAATTCCTGAAGCTAGCACTGTAGCACATGCCGCGGATTCATCACATGCAGAATTGAATCGCTAGTGTGTTAGCTCCAGGATTCGTAACCTGTCCTGCGAACCATGTGCTAGCTCCAGCTCCAGTTATTCTGTATGCTACATGTTACGATGTTAAACACAAATTCGACTTAGATTCGAAACAAATAGGCCTAATTGATAGAGCTGTTGTGGGGGAATAAATTCGATTAGGGTTGTGCATATATGTCTGCAAAAACGACAAAAAAGTGAACTAAGGTCTGGGCAAAAGTAGGGGGGCAAATGCCCCCTCTTGCCCCCCCCCCCGTAATCCCACCCATGTATATAGTATATTTTGTAAAGCAACGACCATAGATTCCAGGTAACCTCGCACGTAACCTTTTGAATAATCGTTTTGATTTTTAAAACTGGAGAGACTATGTATCACATGGTATTTAACATTCATTGTGTTGATTTTATTCAGCATACGAATGGACTTTGATTGTCTGATAATATCAATTATCAGTTATAATTATAATAACTGGGGTATTTAACCGAATATTAAGGGATCAACAGATAATTACAATATCCTTTGTTTCTCACCTTATTGTAAATGACGGTGTATTAGCTCCTACGTTATATCTGGACTTTTGGACCTCGATGCCACAGCTTGGGCAGATACCAAATGAAGTGGTTACTGCGCCATCTATTTTCGCCAACTGTTGTTAACCCTTCACAAATGTTGTTAGTGTCGTATTTCAGCTATCCGAATGAAGTTGAGATTAAATTGCTCATTTTTAAAAGATAATTGTTTGCTGCTCTTAGGGTAAGTCTGTTAAAAAACAGAGCTATTTTTAAATACCGAATATGCTGTCTTATTACTAAGGCCTAACATTTAGTCTAAGGTTACAGTTAAACCTACTAAAGATACCAAGTCGTGGAACCGGTATCATACGCTACGATGTGTATAGACTCTCACAAGAAAGTAGTTAGGCCTGGACGTTATCGTTAAGTTTCGACTATCAAGATTAACTCGTTGTTAACTATTTCTTTGCAATAATTTAGCGTTCAAATTTTGTGTAGCTGTTTTGAAAACTCTTAACATATTTTCTTGTACATATTTTCGTTCCTGTTTATGAAAACGGTTAGGGCCCTAGGCTAGACCTATCCCTATGCATCTTACTATTTTGTACAGGTAACTAGTAATTTGCTAGGCTATTATATGCCCATTATGCATAGCATTTTTGTATGCGTTACAAGATAAACTATTCCCAAATTTCCTCTAATTACAGTAGTATCTTGGTAAGAGAAAAGAAAGAGCTTACATGTTGACAGTTCTAGGTTTATGAAATGATGTTCTTCAAGACAAATTTCAGGTGATGAAAACATAGCATTAGCAATTCTTGAGTGTGTCAATGAAATTGCAGAATAAGTATGATTCGGTCATTGGTCCATTATTGACACACAGAGGTTAATCTGTTTAAATAACAATTAAGACAGGCAGAACTAGTAGAGTATCTAATCCTAGTCAATTTAACTGGTAACTGGTAATTAATTGTAAGGAAGTGCATTGTTAAAGTTTTTCAAGCAGAATTTGCAAAGTGTACATGATTCAGCAGGTGGCTGATATAACAAATTGTTGGCTTATGCTCACTGATGAATTATCACTAAGGCAAAATGTATTTCACTGAGGGGGCTGCAGCATCCAGGCTGCATAGGATTCCTTTGTGCTCTGCAGTTTCACAGTAAAGAAGCTGCAGGTCTTTCGCTCGAAATATTCTCTATTGTTTGATAGCCTTGCTGCAGCAGGACTTTGCAGCTGCTGCAGCTTTCACTTTAAACACAGCACCTGACACATAATGACCATTAAGTATTTACTCAACTGTGGGACCTCATCTGACCTCATGTCCAATATGTCACTGACCTACACGGAATAAAGAGACTACTGTACAGTGAGTCAAAGTTGGTGTAAGCAATCATACATTAGGTAGAATGATGATCACCAGTGTTCAAATCTGACCTCTCGCTTTCAATAAACTATTTTGCCTTTGTTTTTGCTCTTTCAGATGAATTGATACACATTATAAGGTCTTAGAAAAGAGAAAGGTCTTCACCAGCAAAGGGATAATTATGGATGTTGACGTTGCTTTGAATGAGCTAGGCATGCTCAGTGCTGTCACAGACAGCCGACGAGATTATCAAGGAGAGCTGCAAAACAGAGACAACGATGCATCATCCTCCTTTCACGTCGTCTCTGCAAATCCTAAATTTGTTGTTAACATAGGAGCTGTACAGAAAACTTACCCATCCAAGAGAAGGCCACAGAAGATGAAAGTCTGTGGTACAGTGGATTCACCTGGAATGGCAGTTGCTGCCAAATTGGACGATTCTGCTGCGGAACGAAGAACTTTTAAGGCTTCTAGCAGGGTGCATCATAGATACTTCTTTAGACCGTATTCTAAGAACAGACGGAAGAAAGGGGTGTGTCTAGTTAAAGATATCCGTAATAGATCTTTGGAGGGGAGCTTTCAGATCCAGTTGCCTCCACCATCAGAGTCAACACTGACACAGGCCATGGCATCCATGAATATAGAGAAAGAAAAAGAGAAGCAAATGGCCACATCATCATCTTCAAGCAGTTTAGCTAACTTACCTCTACCAGATGTGACAGTAAGGAAAGGTTTGCGAGCTCATGCAAGATAAGTCATTGAGTTGTAACCTATTATCTGGAGTCCCTATAGTATGTTTGATCAAGTCTTTAAATGAGTCATTAAAACAGTCTTTACTAAATTTGGTAAATGTGTTCTGTTAAAGGTTCTTCCATATTCTACATTTACCAATCATATGCTTCTGTTTAATTAATTATGAATACATAACAGATTAAGCACTTTTAAAGCGAAATTTTGAAACACCTAGTGGAAGGAAAGGGGTGTAAAAGCATCCCGACAGGGTTTGTTTGTTTTGGGCAGTATGAAGGAGAAGTTGGGGGGGGGGGGTATGGGGGAGGAGAGTGTTGGTTTGGGACAGTTGGGGGGTTCTTCTTCTTTTCTCCAATATGAGGCTATGTATATAAAGTATTTGTATCTGTGTTATGTTAATGCACCATTGTGGTTAAGTCTTGCTCAGAACCTGTCAAACATATCTATGAATGCAGTGGTCGGAGGGGGGGGGGCGCTACCCTTCACCCTAGTTTGATGTTGATGTTGCTCATGATATATATTGAAGAGTGTGTGGTGTTACATAGATGTTGCTACCTGTACAATACAAAAGACAAGCTTGTATCAGTTGTGGACAATATGAGATTTCTTGAAAAGTGAAAAAAACATTCCTCACAGGTTGTTGCAAAAGTTTGTCTCATTATTATCTTCTGCCAACACTAGGTGTTATGTTCACAGATAGGGTCAACGGAAGGCGCTATACACAATTACAATACTGCGATATTTATAATGATATATCAGTATTTCGTCAGTTGTTATAAAGAGACAAAGAGAACCTGAGGACCAATTAATACATCATTAACTGTTTTATTAACCCTTTGTTTTATAATAATTTCAATAAGTTATGACTTTATGAGAACTTTATCAATATGTATATACAGTAAAGAAAAAATAAAGAGTTGAAGAAGAGACAAAAAAATCACAGTACTTATCTAATGAAAAATGTTTTCAAATCTGATCCAATAGTTTAATACAAACTGAGGATATGAACCAGATACAATGATTCTCTAACAGAAACTTCATTATTTCCCCCCCCCCCCCCCTTTTTAAATTCTAATGTCAAATGATGAAACATGAAAAAAAAGGGGAAAATCAGGGAAAATTACAAATAGAATACTTCTCTGAATTCCCACAATTATTTTGATGAAAAAGATTCATTATTACTTAATGCATAATTTACGCTATTCAATCATCTTTTGAAATTACAATCATCCATTGATTTTTTCATCATGAGAGGATATTTTCTTTTTGGTTGAAAGAAAACCTTAACTGGAAAACAGAATTCACACAAATTCTCTTGATAAAAAAATTAAATTAAATTAATGTCATTTATTCTTAATTTTCAATATCTATCCTTAAGTAATGTCCAAATGTGGAAACACATAACTTTTGTCTGGAAAGAAAATTATAAGTAGAAAACTGGCTTTTCTTAATCAAATTCTTCAAAGCGATTCAAATATAAAACAGTGTTAAGATGGAGTTGTAAATATTCCCTGGTTAATCTTTCGGAGAATAAATCATGAAGGATTTTTGGCAAGAATGGTTCAATTTCCAAACCAATTCCAAGAACTATTTCGAAGACATAGAGGCAAAGTTATTCCCTCTTCTAATAGACGGTTGTTGTTTAATCCGAAATCAGAAATACATCTATGAGAACTCATTCATACATACACTCATAAAACTCATTTAAGGAGTACTGGCTATTGCTTTCAGCAAAGAAATGGTTACTACAATCTTCAATCAATTTACTTATGATTATTTATTATTATTTGTTTCAACACATAGTAATACAAGGTGAACAGGACAATATAACTGCAAATAAGTAAAATATGTGAAAGGAAGTAAACTAAGGAACCCTTTTGGGCTTAATCGAATAGAGTACTCCTATCAAAGAAAATAGATAACCTTAACACCTATAAAAGAACTACCCCCCCCAAAAAAATAGATAACCTAAACATATAAGACCTATAACACTACCCCCCCCCCACCACCACCAACTCCCACCCGTTACAACGGATACAATCAATAAAGGCTTTCATAGTAATTTTTCAGATGTCGTCTGAACGAAGCCATGGAAGTATAAGATTTCAAGTTGATCAGAAGATTGTTCCACAAAGAAATAAAACGATATCAGAGGCTTTGCATGCTCTTTGAATTACGACAAAAAAAGAAGCACGTAAATGACCAGCTTGTCTAGACTAGTATTATAATTGTGAAGAGAATGACCAATTGTATAAAAGGTAGCAAAAGAACTTGGAAGCAGATTGTTCATAGCACAGTAAGTAAACGTCAGAACATTTAAAGAAATGAGATCAGTGAACTTGAGCACGTTTAAGGAGGAGAATAAATGACTGGTATTATCACGTGGAGCTGAAGATGTCAATAAGCCTTAAAGGTCAAAGATAAAATGAGAAAGTTAATTGAATGCAGTTTGGTAACATAACATGTCCTTAAGTACTGACCATAAACAAACAAAGACTGTGATGTAATATTTTAGGAAACAAGAAACATCAACTTGATTAACATTTTGGAATGTCTGTCATTGTTAATAACATGTATGCTGGAGCTGTGTCTGTTCAAAACAAGTGCTTCCACATCCAGTTTTAAAAACTGCTCTCAATAATTCATCGCTCAGACATTTTTTCATGTTATTACTAAATATGTTGTAAACAGCAATTCTGGGGAAACTTAGTTTACACACGGCTTGACATTTATTTTGCATCTTTGGAAATTAAAACTTGACTAATCTAGTCTAAAAATTCACCCAAAAAAAGTAAATTTATTGAGTAAAAAAATGCAAAGAAAATAATTAACGCAAAGAGTCGCTTCATGTAGTACCTAGCATAGAGAAGCTGGAAAATGGCAGAATGTAAAAGTTGTAATACTTTTTGCATTTTCCATCCCTTGGCAAATTTTCTTGGTACAATTCTCTGTGTGGCCAATTGTCTTTTTGTTAATGTGTCTCTGCCAAGTTTGACACCGTGCCATATATGAATGATGCTGAGAGGTCTACGTAGTCGACAAATACGACAGTAGATAAATGTTTTGGCTCCACAGTTGCACAAAATGAACACTGCTGTTTTCCAGACAATATCTCTATTGTATGCTATCGATTCAGCCTTGCTGCTAGATTGTTGCCTTAAAGCTTAATTAATGGTAAGACCAAAGCAAACACTCTCTCAATAGAAATGACAATGACCAGCAAGGGATAAAATTCCCTTCCTATATTTAAACTTGTCCAATCAAGTACATATAATAAATTAAATTTGTTGTGACGTTTTAATAGATAAATTTTGTGCTGGACTAAATGATAAAAAATATATAAGCTTATAAGTATATTTCTACATCTTTACAACTTGTAACAGTGTCACCAATACAAAGGATTTATTCACTTTCTGTATATATCTAACACCCAGATCAACGAATGCCTTGCCACCCCACCCCCTCATCGCCACCCCTCGATCATCCCCACCCCACTGTATACTACATAACACCTAGCTTGTCCTCAGCCAAATGCTCTATACACCCAAACAGAACTTATTTAATATCATGAACATAAATCTCCATTGGCAGTTATTTGAAGTAACATAAATGTACTTCATGGCGAGCAATTAACTTCTTTCAAAATGCGTCACGAAAAAAGGCTAGACAAAGATCTGCTACTTGGTATGAGTAGCCAGGTCTGATGAGAGGGCGGGTCAGGAAGGGCTACAGCTCCGGGTCCAAGGTCATTTACGGAACACGGGGGCGGGGGGGGGATGAATCAAGTCCAGGTTACCTTTCCACCAGAATAATTCTATGAATTTATGAAGAGCTTAAATAGAAAAGACACCCAGTGACATTGTCCCCAGTCCCTGATCCCTCAGGTAGCTATAACTTCTTCCTGCCTATACTCCGTCAACACAATTCATCGTGACTGTCTGACCACTTGTCCATTCTCTAGTGGCGCCATTTTCCTTTATAAGTCTAATATCTTGACAAAATCGTGGTCCCAAAAAAACAGACCGAGACTTGGGGACCATCTGATAGTGGCGATTGATGGCAGTGGCATTGTAACAAGATCATATCAACATCTCGTGGTCTTTGGTAACTTCGGCTTGACTGAAATCGTCCTCTTCGTTTGTCTGAATCCAACGTCCAATGGAGGATGCCAGGGATGCCACCCATCTGTGAGGAGAAAGAAAAAAAGCCAAACGTTTGTCTCAAACTTGCTCTGTATGACATTGATTCCAGATTCTGAGCTTTAAATGACGAGTGACTGGAACTTCATCAGTCTGTATGCTCTTTTCATTGTATGTATGTATTTGTATGTTTGTATTTGTATGTATGTATGTACTTTAGATCCTCCTGCAAGCAGGAACTCGTAAAGAAGCCTCATTGGCTTTTCAAAGCCGCAAGCTGAACGAAGTCAGTCTCTTACATTCATATTTAACGTCCATTATTATGAATTGTCTATTCTCAACAACTCTGTAACTGGACGACATACATTAATCTTGGAGTGACTCGAACCGGGGACCTTATGATTGAAAGGCAACGGCGTTAACCCCTTAGCTAACACTCTATTGTGTTCTATAGTGTAGTTTTTGGAAACCAAATTCTTGAGCAGCTTGAATGGCTTGAAGTCTATGCTTCATGCTAGGTGGAAACGCAATCAATCTTTCTGGCTCATCTGGGATTGTTTATTAATATTTTTGAGATGAGATGAGTGATTTTATCTGACACGAAACATAAACCCTACTTTAATTTTGAGAGACTAAAAGCTTGAACCAATAACCATAAACAGATGTTGTGATTTTATTGTTTCCAATGCAACCCCCTTTAACAATAGCACCAATACAAGCAACATGTGTAAGAACTTGACTAAATGAGATCCTCATTTTTATCTCAGCTAAAATATTTGGTAAGTGGGAGTGAGAGGGAGTAATGGTTTTTTTCAAGAAGTTTCTTGAGTTGATATTGATCAAATTTCATTAGTTTCTGTTCTCATCAAACGATAAAGTAGAACATTGAAAATACTTTTTTCAAGTTGCATTTTTACATGTTCGAACCACAGAGAGTGGGTGGACATTTGTGGGCAAAGAAATGTTAAAACTTAATGGAAGCATGAGTTACTTTAATATCATTCATCTGGTGAAAAAAAAAAACCTGGAAGATTTTCTTAAATGAATTTTTTCCCCCTGTAAAACTTTGGACAACTCTTGGTAAGTTTGGTGAAATTTGTCCACCCAATGCAAACAGTTGATTTCAAAGCAAGCCAAGCATCTTTACCTTTTTCTCTCAGTTTCATTGTCTGCTATAAAGAAGTAGGTTCGCAGATCAGAAATGGGTGGCACCAACACAAAACCGTACTTCTTCCCTGCAAGTTCCTTCTCTTGTATCGTGTACCCGTGAAAGTGCGCGATTCCTGCATTCATTTGAAATAATATTGAGAGAGAAGTTATGTACTGAAAGCAAAAAATTATGTTAAAAGTGACTTCATGTCACTTCAAATGGTTGCTGAACAGAAGTGAAATAACATTAAATTTGTGGGACACAAAATTGTCTGTATTACGCTACATGGAAAATCCGTAACGTGGCACTCCAATGATTCTACAAAGAACAAAATGTACGACAAGGATGGGAGTTACGCTAATGTAATCCAATAGTTGACCCGCATCTGGGTGACCTTTGACCTCATGTTGACCTCCAGTGACCTGGGTATGGGACCTGAACCAGAGAAACATGATGGGGTGAAAGCTCTCACACGCATGCAGACGTGCTGGGTGATGCACTGGTTCAAGGATACACCCGAGCAGTTTGGCCAAACGAAGAAATGTGTTTTAGACAAAACGGGTTAACGTGTTTGAAACTGTCAGTTTTACTAGAAACTTCTCATCGAAACTAATTACAAACTAACTTTGCACACACTACTAGTGATCAACTCATGATCAACTCATCGTACTGAGACACCAGCTTGTTAAGTTTCGTGGACATGACAGCGTCCTCTGTTAGGACCCATGATGCATTGCCAGCTACTCTGTGTTTTATACATTGACCTACACCAGCAATGGGCAACGTTCGGCCCGCAGGCCACATGCGGCCCGCCAAATTTTTTTGCGGCCTGTGAGATGTCTCAAGAAAAAAAAAAATCAAACTATTTTACATCATCACAAAAAACGACATAGCTGCTTAGAATTTATCGGCACTAATGATGCTGTCAGGTAGGCCTATTATCCCCATTAATCAACTGTACTGTTTTGACATTATGTTTTTGTGAATACAGATTAAGTACACACACCTATTGCTTGAAAGGTTTGAAATCAACAGCGGGTCATTGGTTAGGTGCGGCCCTGTCAATTTTTCACTCCTTATATCTGGCCCATTCATCCAAAAAGGTTGCCCACCCCTGACCTACACAGATGTTTTCCAGTAGATAAGCAGTCAGTCGATTGACAGATTTTTTTCGTTTTTCTCTTTGAACACAACACAAATTGCAGTTTTCATATTTCTCTCGCTTCGAAAAATATGTTGACATGTTTGTTACATTGGGGGTAAGAAATGGACAGAAAGCTCAATTCTTAGTTACAATTACCTTCAGAATTTCTCAGCCAAAAGGGCACTTTTGAATTATGTTTTTCTCAATTTCTTAACGATGAGCACTTTTTGTTTATAAATATACAGAAGTTAAGTTTTCATTCACAAAAATGGGGCACTTTTTGTGGTTTCTCACAAGACTTTCAGGAGGGGGCACGTTTGCCCGTTTCCCCTGCAAGCAGGCCCGATGTCATGTGCGTTACCAGAAAGACCTCCTTATAAGTGTGGTTGATGCGGCCCCCCCTTCAGACAATCACAATCGACTCCCTTTTGCTCATCTTATTCACACGTCTACTCACCCAACGCCTGTGGTTGCTTTACATCTTTATAATAGTACAGACAGGCATCTTTAAGTACACAGTATCTCTTCTTCCAATTTTTATGAGCGTTGCCCTGTTTGGTCAGGACCCCTCGGCAGTCTGGATTTTTAATGGAGTAGGCAGGAAGGCCTACATTGTGAGTACTTATATCCAGCCAGACATCAGCGTTGGTCTTCTTCTGGGCAGCTTCTGTTATGGCCTTGGCCCAACTGGAAGAAATATATAGAAGCTTATTAAACGTGATGAAGAAATAGTAGTGTGTCAAGTAGAGCAAGTACCATACAGTGATGATGCACCTGCTGATCTTAGCCATACACCCCCTCCCCCTCCGCCATCAACAGCCTCCTCTCCCCCTCCCCCCTCCCCAACCTCCCATCAATAACCTTTACTTCACAACCAGCTATTTGAGGGAGACACATAACCCACCATCACCAATAAACTTTGCATTGGAATTTCTTTTTCAGCATGCCCACACCAAGTCTAATATTAAAGATCACCAAGGAAGACCTTCTCTCTCTCCCTAATCTTTTTGGGACAGAGCTACTGGTGATGGACTCTCATCAAAAGACTGACTGATCCAATGATCTGTGTATTTGACTGTACAGCAGAGTCACTTTAAAGCCTCATTATGATGCAATATCAATCTAAACGATCTTTGTTTTGGAATGGGCCCAAAAGTTTGTCACTGAAACAAGTATATCGTCATGATTGTATGATTATTGACTATACACAAATGCTATGAGAAAAGGAGTATAGGGGTAGGGTACAATATGTTTGTGTAATTCATAATAAAATGCATAATCAGTCCGCTTTAATTGGTGAACCTTAGCAGTTTAACAGGTCATTTCTCAAACTTTAAAAGTGTTATAGAAATGCAACCTGCACTGATAGAAGTGATTTTTAACATTCTATAACATATCAAAATTGAATTTTGAGCCTCAAATGATCCTTTTACTGTTAAAAAAGAAATAAAAATTAGAAACAAAATTAGAAAGAAAATAGAAACAAAAACGTACCTGCTCATTTCAGATTCATTTTCTGTGTAGAAGTAATATGTCCGTGCTTTGTATTTGGTGATTTTGAATGAGTGTGATTTGCCTGCATCCCTGGCCCTCACGAGGGTGTAGTTGGTCAAGACGACTGCACCTAAAGGATCCACATCCTGAAAATTAAAATATGAAACAAATCTCTATCAATCATAGTACTTCTACACTAAGTCACTAGTTTGTCTTACATAAACAACACCTTCCATTTTAGCAGAACTCAATTGTTGACAGAGCAGACAAATGATAATGAAGTGAACAACACCCGGTGTCTAACTGGATACTGCGTACATTGATTCGAAATGGGAAGAAAAATTATTGTAGGCACTTTGAGTGGAAGGATAAGAAGGAAGGGTCACTCTAGACATCATAAAACTTACTGGTTTAGATGTTTACAAGTGACGAGCTTACCTGTCTCCTCACAACCTTAGCACCTCATTCTACCGTGTCTAGTATGCCCTGGTAATCTTTTAACACTGTGCACCCTCAACGACTGGCTCCTCCTGTCGTTGCCCTTCCTTCTCATTCTACCATCCAAAGTGTCTACACATGCGTTTTCGTAGTGGATAGTAAATCTTACGGAATTTTGCCCGGATACCTTGGATTTTTACCTTCTATACATCATTTTGAATTTCAGAGACGTTCTATGTACAGTCTTTTACAGCCTGATAAGTATCCTTTCCTTATAAAGGGAGGGAGTTTGGGGGCTGTGTTTGTGTGCGACCCACACCCATGTTTTCGTTTTTGAGTAGCGTACCAGTTCACTCTAGACATGGCAGAACAAGAGTGCAAATGTTATGAGGAGATATGTAGGCCAGGAAACGAAGTAAATTTATTAAATCAGGATTTGAACCAGTTATGACCCTAGGAACACAAATCCTCTGCTCTACCAACCGCTACATCTTTCATCACCAAAATTTATTTCCTGTCGGGATGGGGGGGGGGAGAGATGTTTGGCCCACAACCACTGGGTTCCTGGGTGGACACAGTACCTGTCACACTGAATAATCAGCGTGACATGATGATACATATATATTTTTAAATTTATATTCAAGCTGAGTCCACTTTATTTTTCGTATTCATATTTTTAGGGGTTTTGTCATTTTGTTACTTAAATTTACTTAAACTCACTTTGTTTTCTTTTTAGGAATTTCACTGTAAATCTATATTGTTTTAAAAAAAATTTCCTTATAGATATATATATTTTTATTTAAATTTTCAAGCTGCGTCCATTTTATTTTTCGTATTCATATTTTAAGGGATTTTGTCATTTTGTTACTTCTCTCTCTAATGGTGATCTGCCTTAAGGCAGGTCCCTCACCAAACACAAAATCATAAATAACCGCTCTTCTGCATTCCTCTTCATAGTGAAATAATTTCTGCCATCTCTGATATCATCCATCAACATTATTCTCTTTCTCCCTCTTGGTCGCTTCCCGTTCATTCTACCTTCAAGCACATCTTTCAGTGGTCCATCATGTCTCAAGATGTGCCCAATCCACCTTTTCTTTCTCAGCTTAATAGTTTCTCCCAGCCTGCAGACCTCACCAACCCTCTGTAGAACTTCCTCATTTGTGACCCTGTCTGACCATTTGTTACTTAAATTTACTTAAAACTCACCTTTTTTCTTTTTAGGAATTTCACTGTAAATCTATATTATTTTTATAATTATTCCTTCGTTTATATATATATATATTTTTTATATTAATATTTAAGCTGTGTCAATTTTATTTTTCGTATTCATATTTTAAGGGTTTTGTCATTTTGTTGTCATTGTAAAGCGCTCTTGAACATGCTTAAGCATGAAAAGAGAGCTATATAAATTTGGTAAAATAAAAAATAAATAAATAAATAATTGGGCATCATGCGGCAGTTTCCTTCGATACGACCCAGAAAGCAGCGAGAACCTTAGTACAAGGCTAAAGGGTTAAACTACAGTCTTCTTTCTGGTGGCCGAGTCCAACATTCTCCAGATTGGAAAAGACGGCCAGATTTCAAACACTTCATCAAATTACAAATCAATTAACAAAGTTGAATGTTAGGAAGTCGAAATCATTCGCCATATGATAATGAGATACATGTTTATGTTACAAGGAAAACAGAAGAAAGAAAAATACCATCTCTTAGCTAAAATATGACAGAGATGATCTTTGCGAAGCAAACTTGCACCGAACAGTTAACGAGGAATTATGCTCAGTTTTTATAGGAGATACCCTAGTTTAGAAGTCACGTCTGTATGTAATGTATGTCGTAATGTATGTCGTCCAGTTACAGAGTTGTTTACAATTAACATGTAATGTACAATGTAACATGTAATGACACATAATGTAACGACAATTATCTGTTATGTATGTCGTCCAGTTACAGAGTTGTTGACAATTAACAATCCATAATCATGGACGTTAAATATGAATGTAAGAGACTGACTTCGGTCAGCTTGCGGCTTTGATATGCCAATGAGGCTTCTTCGCGAGTTCCTGCTTGCAGGAGGATCTAATATACATATACTGTATAAACGTCTGAGGGTGTCATTTTGTGATTCTGTGATGTCGTAGTGCCACTATGATCTGATACCTTTTACTTTCTCTTTCGCTAAAGTAAAATATGTTTATTAAGTATTGACAATGAAAGCAGTGACCCCATTCACAGTGATTAGCTTCAAATTATTAGATTCAGCATTTTCAAAACCCACCACCTTAGTGACAGAAAATAACCATTGTAGTAACAAATAGGAGAACACGGACACAGGAAAGGGAAGCACATGTGACTCCATGATGTCATGTTTCAAGTCTTCCGACTTGTGCCGGAATGACCATTAGATCTGTTTAAATCTGCTAAATCTAGCTGATTGGGGAAGTAGTTCATACGCACTGATATTATATAGTGTAACATTGAATTGTGTCTCCTTTGATGTTCTATTCAGACTTATAATACCACCTACAAATGCATTTTACCATGACTTCCCTTCCTTCTAAATACTGCCCACGCACCAGAAATGCCCTTCTGATAGTTCCTGGATAATAATGTCCTACACCTCTGAAACACAATAAATAATTTCCTTGGGTAATTCCCCTTCATTTAGGGAATAATCATTCTGTGAAATATGAATTGGATGATGATATAAACCAAATTCCAACTGTACCCTCGTATTAAGTATTATGAAAGTTTGGGTCAAAACTTTTAGTGCAAATTTTGAGGTCATTTCCAAGTTTTGTCTGGTGTTTACTTCTGTTCGTGTTATCCGCTGTGTTATCGCCATAGGTGGTGTTATTTTCTCTCCTTTGTTTTTTTCTTCTTGCTTGTATAGTCTATCATTTGTTATACAACACCTAAATATATTCCGGCCATTTGATTGGTCAATTGCTCGTCGATTGCGTGCAAAATCCGCTCTATTGCACGCTATGATGATAGAACCATGCATTATACTTTTTTGGTAGCACTTTTTTCAATGGTAAGAGAGCAGAGAAACCTGTCTGTTCAAAACAATCTGTTGCATGAGTGCATTTTACATCCAATTATATCCAAATTTGAAGGTGTTGTATAAAACAAATAATGGTTTCCATTCGTGCAATAGTGCAAATATTTCATTCGTTGAAAGATGTAATTTGTTCCATTCAACGAGGCGCAGCCGAGTTGAATGGAACATTCCATCTTTCAACTCAGGAAATATTTGCACTATTGCACTCATAACCATTCATTATTTGTATAATATTTTATGTGATGTTTGTACATGTCATTGTATTCAGGTCTCTTTCACAACTTATACAAAGAGCATAAATAAACTGAAAATCAATGATATAAAAATCCTGTCTCTTGGGAGAAGTTGGAGAGGGGGGTGGGGGGTGGAGAAGGAGGTCAGAAAGGGGGAAAGGTGGAGGGGGTGAGGGGGGGCATATACATACCTCCTGTGTTTTGTAGTAGTAGAGGCAGCCATCATGTTTGAGGACAAACCATCTCTTCTTCCAGTTCTTCAGCATTCCTTGTCCACCAAGTTTGTGCATATAACCGGTCTTGATCGGCTTAAAGAGATCCTGGTTAGGGCTGTTGCACATGTTTGTCCCCACTAACAGGTGCAATTCTGAGGGTCCTGAGCACATGACAGATAACATACAGAAATTCTAAAATCTTCAAAAGGTATACGGTAAGGGGGCAGTATTTCATTAGAGCTGTCAGAATACAATATATACGAACCAATTGCATGGTAGGGCTAAATGATAGTGCATTAGTTGTGTGCAGGTTAGTAAGGATGAAATTTAGGCACAACTTTATAATTTGAATTTGTTGGATACCATTAAAGGCATTGAAGACTCGCCCAAAACCGCGTGCCGCCATCTGAAAAAGTTAACTTTCCGTTGCTTGCAAGTGAAGTTTTGTTCGTGTCGCTACAAAATGCAGACAGTAATGAAACGTCATACCTTGTTATCTTTAGCTGGACCTGAGATGTCCATCGCTGTTTCGTTTGTACACTGTGTTGTGGGTATTGACCGTGTCTGCATGTATTGACTGTGCACTAGTGTCTAATTACCGACGGTAGCAAGCTATGTGTGTATTTTCTGGGATCAATGGTGGTGTCTAACACTTCTGTTACACCTCATTCGAAACTAGGTCAGATTACCAGCATGAGACGTTTCTTTGTGCGTGAGTCTTCAATGCCTTTAAACACTGCTGTCAGTTCGGTTTTAATTTCTTCTGTATCCCTTTAACTATTGGGAACTGACCCTTTAAACTTCTGAAATGTGATTCATTAAAGTGGCTGGTCTATCTAGTCTACCACACAGAACTTGTCAAGTCAGTTCCTTTTATAATAGATGCAACACAAACCTCAATAGAAAAACAATCCTTTTGAAGGTCTACAGACACCTATGAACAACTTTGTCCTAATCACTCTAATAGGCATAAAAGTCATGAAAATAGCTGCAACTCCCATCAAAATCCATCAAAGATTGAACATTTTACAAGTCTTTTCTTCATTGTAGTTCTATTTATAAATAAACATATAATTCTGCACACTGATGATGTAATTGGGCATAACTGCCTAATTTTCTGTTATGTCATTGCTTTGTTTTCTCAACCTTCGTTTCAAGGACACTGAACCCAGGTTTGCGGCCTAAGGGGATATTTTGAAATATTTTATTGTTTTCTTTAAAAAGAGGAAGGTCACATTATTCAAATGAAATATTTGGGCTTGTCATTAGGGGTTAACTTATTCAGGGCAAAAAGACATTTTGATGAGTGCAACACTCCACATCATAGTTTGCACATATTTAATGAGTTTCCCAGATTTATCAGAACTTCAAATGTGTATATCTTGGAAACGAAAAGAGCTTTCAAAACATTTCAACATATTTTGAATGATATCCTCACACACAACAAAAGTACTGAATATGGAGCAAATTTTTCTGGGTGCCCGTAGTACTTCAAGCCTCATATAACATGGTTATTATGCATTACAAAATTGATCATGGACATATCCATGATCCATTGATCATGGACATATCCATGATCAATTGTCATGCATTTATATCCATGATCCATTGATCATGGACATATTGTGTTGAATGTCATCTAAGGGTGATATTCTGTTGCTCATATGAAGTTTAAAAGATAATTTTTTGTTTTGGTTGTGGTATTTAATTTATAAATCCATGGATTAACAATAAGGGCTGCTGCAGTAAAGAGCCACTAACTCCATCATGCATTTAGTCTTATAATAATTAGCGAGAATTCCAAACATTTAGCTCATTTTAGAGATGAGTATCTTGAAAATCTATAGAATAGCTATAAAAATATATAACCACCACCTCTCAAACTTTCCTTTTTTCATCTTGGACCATAACATATCACATCTAAAATTTGGCCCAAGGTCATCCTTAAAAAAACTGGAACCGAACTAAGAAATAAAATCCTCCTATTTTGTGTCTTATATTTTGTTCTACCAGGGTACAATCATACAGTGTCCCTCCCTCCTTCCCTCCCTCCCTCCGTTCCTCCCTCCCTCCCTCCCTCACCAAAAACTAATCCAATTTTGTACCTACCATCTCGTACTAATTTGACTACCGTGGCATGGGGTGCGTTCTTAACATCGGTACCATTCACACCTAGTACTACATCTCCAACAAGTAATCCCTTCTTTTCAGCTGCACCACCTGAAAGAAGAAGAAGAAGAGGAAAGAAACAAGAGAGAAAGTAGTTTGAAGAATGAAATTCAAGATGACAAAACCAATTTAAAATATTAAAAAATACTGAGAAAGTGTCACATGTAAGATATTAGAAAACGTAGATAACGGCATCACATTCACAAATAACTTGTTCATTAATATTCATTCATGAAGATTTATTAGTTATTTAGCAAAATAGTATTTATTAGTGCAGTACCTTGCATGTTGACCTATTTATAACCAAAATCAGAATGCACCATTTCACATCCAAAATTTCATTTTTTTTGGGGGGGGGGTGGGGGGTGTTCTAGGAGAAGAGGCCCAGACCCCAGAGCTGCATCCCATTCTTTATAGAATCCTGAATCTGCCCCTTGCAATGGCTAAGGGAGGCTATGCCTCTATCTGAGGTTAAAATTTGTTAGATTATAGCCAAACATATCGTTTTAGAAGATTCTCCAAATTATTCATCCTAATGTCATGCCAATGATGATGTCGGTTTTGTAGACTGTAGTAAGTGGAAGCCAGAGTAACAAGTAGCTTGAATTATAGGATTTACTTTGCTTTAATCCTTCATGCATGGCATTGCTATTTGCACTTTGCATTACTCACAGGTATTCGTCCCAATTGACCCACATTATTCATAACAGTCACGCGGGCTAAAGTGGGCAAACCTTCCTGAATGGTGCCGCTCGATTGGTTATCGGTCAATGAAAGACGTTGAAATAACTTTCATTTGAATCTTTTGAAATAACGTTCTTAAGTGGTAGCCGTGCACACTTGTCTTGTATGACTCTGTATTGCAGTGTGCGGTATATTGTGGCACTACTATTAAGTAGCGTTATTAAATAGGTTTAACTTTCGCATTTATGTCCCAGTTGCAGCTCAAAGCTAATATACGCTGAACTGTAATGTCGCATAATGTCGCAAACTTTGAAGACTATTAACAGACTTGAGTGGTACACATGTGCAACAGGAAAAAACCTACAGTAACCAATTAATAAAGGTTTCACTGGTTAAAAGTATGACACAAGTACTGCATTGCATCCATTACTATACCAGGCTTCAGTGACAATATTTGTAGTGCAAATGCGATGTTTCCGGTTTACCTTTATTTACCGTGTTCAAGGTACTTTCTTACCGAACAAGCTAACCCTGCTCAACGAGAAGAAAATTTTCCAGACCACGATTTGAGTTTTAACAGTCTGATGAATGCATCAACCCATTATTTATGCCCTTCAGTATACAAACAGAAATGTGTGAAACTTTGGCTTGGATTGTAAGTTGCTCCTCTTTAAGATATGTAAACTTTCCTTTCGTTTCAGGTGAAACTCGATACTACAGGTTGTTCTTTCCTTCCTGAAACTTTTCATTCAAAGAAATCACCTGGATTGTTTATAATTATACTCACTAATTGCTTTTAAACAATCGTAAAATATAAGGTTACTTTGTGTTCAATGATGACTCTGTTGACACACTCGGGTGCAGGAGCGTTCCAAGTGTTCAGTGACAAAAGATTACGCTCACGAGCTCGAAATCCAGACGAAAAAAACGTATGGATGGTAGAATGAGAAGGAAGGGCATTGACCGGAGGAGCCGGTCATTGAGGGCACAATGTTAAAAGGTTCCCTTTCATTCTAGACACGGTAGAATGAGGTGCTAAGGTTGTGGGGAGACAGGTAAGCGAGGAGCGAAGTAAATCGAGTAATTTATCGCCGATTGGAAATGCTGTTTCTCAAACAATCCTGCGAAAGAATCAAGCCAACCATGTATTGAGCATAGACAGTGGTTAAAACTATGCTGGTTTGGTTCTTGTGAGCAACCTCTATAAAGACAGGGAGGACGAGATAATTCTTCTTTTGTTGTGGGCTTATGAAAGATAATTAACTAATTAAGGATTAATTAACTGCAAGACGGATGTACATTTACAAATGTCAGATGGTGGAGATGTCATCAAGATTGTGTTCCTTAATTTAGAAAGTTTAGTTATTAAATTTAATTATTATTTAAATCATTTACAATTTGTGTAAATTAAATTAGCTTTCTGAGTCCACTTAAAAACAATTATGCTTTTTGATACTCATTTGTCATTCCAATGTTGGTGATACATAGCTTGAGTAGTCTGTCTAAAGTATTGAAAGTATTTCAAGCATTTCAAGTATTCAACAGAAAGTCAAATAAGTTGATTTTTTCCCCTATTTGCTAACTTTGCATATGATTATAATGCTGATATTGACACACTGTCTGGGCAACAAAATGTTCGGAATGTAAATTCGGATCAGAGAAAATCCAATCAGATGGAGAAAATCCACTCTGGAAAAGGTTGCTGTATGCGTTGGACTGGTAGAATTGCAAGCATTGAACCATAACAGGTCTAGGGAGGGGGAGGGGCTAGGGGTAGGGGAGGGGGTGGGGCAAAAGTGCAAGAACGTTACCAGTTGTTATAATCAAGTTAAATTGAGTGCATATGTATGGAACATAGATAAAGTGAGTGGCACTTGGAAGTTTTATATAAAATTCAATTATTTGCTCATTTATCCTAATTGCCACTTACCAGCGTCGATTTCTGTAACAATGGCTGGTTTACTGTACTGAATTCTGAAGCCAAAAGACTGGACTTTTTCGTCAAAGTTTATTATCACTTTTCGTTCTCTAGCTGCAAGAAAGCGAAACCATGAATAAAAAAAAGTAAATAAATAAATTAGGTATTACTCCCTGCCACTCTGGTGATACTGACATAAAACTAACTTAGTCGTAGGCCTACGATCCAACCGAAGGGGAATTTAAAAATGACCAGAACAGGTGTGGTATTCATCAAACAAACCTAGGCTAGGAGCCTACCTACACATCTCTCCTACAGCAGGCATACTGGTCTTTCTCTGTTACTTAACAACATTCCTTTCGGACAACCAAATTTGCTATGTTTGGACAACCAACAAGTAAAGCCCTGAGGGAAAATCCTACAAAAATATCCTTAAAAAATTTGCCCTGAAAAGGAACATCTATAAAATCTCAACAAATGAACAAAATTTGCCCTGAAACAGCTAGAACATCTACATAATTGATAAATGAGCAAAGGAAACATGAATGAAAACTATCACTGTATATGGATATTGTCATAATTCTTCTCGGAAGACAAAGCATAGAACACTTACTTCTGTTCTAATATTAAACTAGGACATTTATGTATCATGTGGATACTGCAGTAGGTAAGAACCAATCAACAGTTAGGATTAGTGTCATTCCCGCATAAAATCAACCAATGGCTCCTGGCAGATTACCTCTTGGATCTGGAGCAGTTTTGTATCATTTTTAGATATTAATGAGTTAGGAAAGTCTGTAAATCTACCCATAAATACATTTGTTATTTTCACACTTGATATTTTTATATTGTAACTCTCCACATATCTCACATAAACTCAAATTGAGCTACATATATAATAACACATGAAATAAACTATAACAAATAATATAATAATATAAAGAAATAAACTAAGTAAAATAAAATTATCATGTGAACATCATTAAATTATGTAATAAATGAGAAAAATAAGATTGATGGAACCAAAAATATGACTCACTTATATCGGTTAGTTTCCTGTACCCCAGCACGGAACCTTCTCGTTTGACTTTTCGGAGCGAAAAGCTAGAATATTGGTCTTTGAAATTTTTCTCCGACGATGTTGTCTCCACGGAGTCCATTGACGTCGCGTCTGACATCTCTGTGGACATTTTCAAATCTTCCACGTCTTCTGGATCTATCGGTAACAAAGAAGAAACAAATAGAAAATGGACACAAAATTATGATATTGAAGGAATAAACCTGAGCGGGAAAATTTAGTGAGTTTTTGATTAATTGACGTTTTTGCTCCTTCAAGAACAAACTGTTAACACTTCTCAATTGAAGTAAGACAATCTAAACCGAGGGATTTAACCTCAACAGACCCGAAAATATTTATGGAGAAACACATTTGTTTCTTTCTTTCTGCTTCTTCTCCCTCGTATTTTGGTCTTTTCACTTTTGGTGTAATCTTAGCAAAATTATGAAAAGATATTCCAAGAACATCAGTAGGATAGAGACACATGTAAGCCTAGAACAGAAACAAATATTTTAAAAAATTAAGTAAGTTCACAAACATTTTGAAAACTGTTTAGCAACTCTTTAATACATTCAATTTTGTTTTTTATTACCAATAACTGATCAATAATCTTCAAAACTGCAATTTCTTGGACTACTTCGAATAGTTCATCAGTAAAGACTCTAAAATGATCTGAACCACCACTCATCAACAGAGAATTGTTGTAATATAAGAAATAAACCAATCCTCGTTCTGACAAAATTCATCAGCAGAGAATGAGTAACTTGAGTCCTAATTAAGAGCACAAACGTAATGAGTCACAAATTGAGTTAAATGACTCGTCTGTTGTTAATACTGAAATGAATCAAACAGTGTTTTTCACAACCTGCTTTTTTTGTTTTAAGGACTAGTGCAAGATTAATATACATGTAACTCATTGGGCCGATGACTCAACTGGAGTCGACTTATAATGAAACGACAGAACTCAATTAGTGAAACTTTCATGAAGATCTGGATTATAGCTTTTGTTTTATCTTCACAATCATTTGAGAATTTCAGAGTAAACTCCAACTGGTTGAATGTAGCCGAGTTGCCATAATAGTTTGATCACCTTATAGGGTCTCTTAATTTGGGAAAGCAAACCTACCTGAAGAAAGTAAATGAAACAATGGACAGAAAATTATCCCCCCAAAAAGTAAAAAAAAAGTTTGTATTCCAATGACGTTTGAACGCACAGTGAAATGAGGTGGATGACACTGCAAGCCAAAGTAATTTCCTCACTAACACCGTCACCGAAACAATCGATTTGGCAAATGTTACAAACGTATCTGTCCTTTTGGACACTTCCTGAATCTTTGATTGTCCTGATAGACGACGGCGAACAAGAGAAAAGTTTTACCTCCTCTTCTTAACTGTTGTGACATTAATTATCGTAGTTACCTTGTGTTTTGTTCATCGTACAAATCACAGGGTTATCCAAAGGTTTAATTAGCCTCACGTACTCACGGATTGCGGTGAGTGACAGATGATATTCAGATGTTACAGTATTAACCGGCTGTCAAAGGACACTATTCCGTTGAAGAAAGAAAACTCTATTCATTCTTGTGTTGCAATTGATGTTTAACTGTTTGCTCTATGAAGCAGTGATTTTATTATTGATGCACAGCTGTTTGTACATGATCGTACTCAAACGTTTGACAGGTGCGTCCTTCGCTGAGGCTAAAACTTCAGAACACAAATCCCAGAATGTTTTTTGACCCTCGTCACCAAAGCCGAAACATCCCCCAGTAACAGTGCAGTGTTACCTAGCCCTTCGAGAATCTAAGAGCAGGTTAAGATTTTAAATACTTGCTTTTCCACCTGGAAGAGACTGGTCGAACTTTAGAATATTATTGCGTTTGTTTAACGCTTCTTAACTGGCGTGGAGAGCCAAGTATGTCCCTCCTCTCTTTACTACCGAGTAGAAGTGAGAAATACCGTACCAACAATAGCACACAAAAATGACCAGGAAACTTGTATTCTATTTGGTCTAAACTTTTCAATCCATAACAGCTGGTGGTGAAAATTGTTTTGAAAAATCCCATTGTTATTAAATAATTATCCCGGGGCATACTGTATTGATAGCAAGAGACAGCTGTGAAATACATATTACCTATATGCATTGTTGATGCCCTTAAAGGAATAGTAATGAGAAGAACACACAAAGAGTGAAATTGAAGAAGTGTTTTTACTAAAGAAAAGAAAGGACCAGTGGTCTTTTCAATGGTTCAGTTTTTATATTGTTACTTGTAAGTGACTTGGGGGCTGATTCTGTTGGTTATTTATGAAGAAAAAATTAGAAATTTAGGAACCAACAAATATTATTGTAGGGTCTGTCAAATAATATAATAAGTTACCCAGAGGATAGAAAACAAGGCAATGTTACACAAAGAGATTCGAAAAGCTACTATAAGTAAGTGCAAAACAAGGTGTGTTATAATATGAATGTGGTGACTGGAAGGGGCTGTGGATAAGGGGAAGGGGCTGGGGAGGGGTTGAGGGATTTGGTCGGAGAGGGGTTGGGGGTGGGGGAAGGGATTGGGGTGGGATGGGGAAATGGGTTGGGGGAGGGAATGGGCAAGGGGTGGTGGAAGGGAGAAGGGTATGGTGGAAGGGGGAGGGGATGAGGAGAAGGGGATAGATGGGTTGGATGGGATAAACAATATTTAAGGGTGGATGGTAAAATACTAAAATTAGAACAACAATTACGGTAAACGTAATCATTTCGAGCAATATTAAGGAACATAATATTAACTCATGAAATGAAGCAATATCCAGCATAGGGAAATTGCCTGGATGAGAGAGCATGGGTGGATTGATTAAGGCTGACCAAATTCTTACTTCCCTTTGACATTTAAATGAAGTTATGTATTTTCATTTTCGTTTTTGAATTATTGTCATTTAAGCATGAAACGGTTTGAATATATGATGATTGTCCTCTTTTAAATATTATTCTTGTATTATTTAATTTTATTTCATTGTTCTATATAGTATATGACAAATTTAGGTCATCAATAAAGTTGTCTGTATGCTACAAAATCATAAATCAGCCAGTGATAATTAAGGCCAAAAATTCATAGTCATGAAGGGTAAGGAGAGGGCAAATGTTCCAACCAGTAGTGAGAGAGGAGTAGAGAAATTAAACTGACATAAACATGATCATAATTTATAATAAAAATAATAATTATTATGACAAATACCAGCTGTAATTGCAACACCTCTCAAATAAATAATACTGCCCCCATCAATCACATTTTCAATATCCCATCCACATTCCCACCCCACCAAGATATAAAAAAAAAATAGTAGACAAACATTACTTAAAACACCACATTGGTAAAGCAACTTCCAAACATCTTCACTGAATATGTAGAAATGATATTCACCTACAATATCTACTGGTCTATATGTCCCTTTAACTTGCAGATCTTATCTTTTCCTACATTTTTTCCTATCTTTTCTATCTTTCTATCTATCTTTCCTATCTTTTCCTACATTGACAATTAACAATTCATAATCATGGACGTTAAATATGAATGTAAGAGACTGACTTCGGTCAGCTTGCGGCTTTGATAAGCCAATGATGGCTTCTTCGCGAGTTCCTGCTTGCAGGAGGATCTAATATACATACATACATACATACATACATGATGTGCCAATTTCCACGCCTTTCATGGACTTTATGTCAACCCCACACATAGTGCGATATATGCCTCCATCCACATAGCACAATCAATATAGACGTTTACGTCAATTTTATAGCCTAAATTTTCCCCAAACCATGACGTCATTCAAATAACCAAACAAGATTTATTTTAGTTTACAAACATGTTGTTACTTTCATGTCATCTGTATCTGCATTGGGGAGGAAGATGGTGGGGAAAGGGGGAGGGAGGGAGGATGATCATTGGGGGGAGGGATAGGTGGAGTGTACAGTACTAGAGTCAGGAGGGGATGGGAGAGGAACGTTTTAAATAGGCTTCACAACCATGAGCAAATCATCATTAGTTCCTTAATCATTATACAATTCAGTAAAAACAAGCAAGTACGTTAACTTTACATGTTTCTTTCACAATATACATTCCTTCTTCAGTTCAAGTTGATAATCATTGCACAATCATGTACCCCCTCCCTCCCCCCTCCCCATTTAAATGCATCTTTCCCTCAATGTGGTATTTAAATCAAATCTAATTTACATTCGTCACAGATCTGAACGAATCACCATCCGGACAGTAAATTAGAGGTAAGGTCAAAACCTCAGAATTTGGAATATATACTTTGTTCCAAAATCTTAGTAATTTTTACACAACTTGACTGAACAGAGAACTGAACAGCCTTCACTGAAGGCATCTAACATGCCCCCCCCCACCCCTTCCCCTGTCTCCCTCCCAAACGAAAAATTTAAATGGTAATGAAGGGATCCCCATTAAGTAAGGCTTATTGCTCAGTTGGTATCTGAGCATAGCACTTGTAATACTGCAGGTGACTGGTTCCAATCCCAATTCAAGCAAAACATTTCATTTTTCTCAATTTTCAAATTGTTCATAAGAAATTCCAGAAATTTCTTTCTGTTGTTGACTTACAAAATACAATTTTTTATCAGACTAAACTTTATAGGGATATACTGGTCCTCACTGTACCTTCAAATCAAAAGGCCTTTGTCTTGCATGAAACTTCAACTGCCTCCCAAAATAAAGTACGAGAAAGTTATCAAAAAAATACCCTAACTTTACACTCTGGGTCAGCAAATTTAAGATGTCGAAGAAATATCCCAGCTGGATCGATGCCCACAAACTTATATAGGCATTGTAGATATGCTGAGAAAAATATACATACTACTGTACTAATACCAACTTAATTATAAGTAGAACTGAACAGTGACCAAAAAGTCATAGGGTATACATAACAAATAACTACTACCTTACCCATCGTTACGGCCATCATTACATCCATCATGATTCAATGAATGAAATCCAGCGAAAACACAGAAGGGTGTAGATGCTCAGTTTAGCTACACTAACGTTATGACTCCTTGTGATAGAGGTATTCTGTGTATGAAATGACTGTAGCACTACTGTAAAGTTACCATTATAGTAACAACATTCTAATTTAATCTCTCTGTCCCTCTCTCTCTCCCAAAACTGTATCCGTTAAACCGAATAAGGTTAAAAGATGGAATAAAACAATGGACATGGAGAGAGAGACACACAAATTGAGGCCAATTCAACTGCCCTTGTAATTTTGTGATTCACGACCACCAGATATCCGGGAAGTTTCCTGCAGAATTGTTTTGCAATACAGATATATAGGACTGCAGGTACTTTGCCATGCAGTTACAGTACTATACCTGTGTTCAGCTTCATAATATCCATAGGGCGACAGGTCTATCAATACAGAAAGTTGTTTGGAATGTCCAATTTCCTGAGAATAGCTTCCCCTATATCCCCCCAAAACATTTCCCCTTTAGTTTGTGACGTAATTATTGCAGAAGATGAAAACAAACAGACCATACACACACACATCGCATTATAAGGGAAAGAATCTGACTAAAACAAACACACCCAAACTTGAAAATCTGTCAAGGATTTGTAAAAACAAACTTTTGCAAGAAATGTGAATATTTGAACATGCAGGGCCCCCACAAAAAATTCAAGGATAATTACTTATATGCAGTAAATCTAAGTAGATGAAACAACCTGATCTTGGCAAAATTCCCTTTTTTTTACCCCTTCGAAAATCCTGTTCGCAAAATGGGTGTGTCGGGCTTCTGAGTGGTAGAGTGGGTGGAAGAAGAAGGCAGTGATCTAAGAAAGGGTCATTATAGGGGTGGGGAGGGGGTGAGTGCAAGACATCAATTCTTTGGCCCAGGGTACATCAGAGTAACGTAAGAGAGAAGAACGAAGTAAAATGGGGGCATTTCTACGAATATAAGACTACAAAAAGTTAAATGAAGCTGTGTGATGGTTCATAAGAGAGTTGAAATGTTGTGAGAGTCATGTATCTCAGGTTCAAACATCTATTCCTTGAGTCTTCAGCTTCATACTTCATTGAGGAGAAATGGCTGTAGAATATGAAGTTAAACAACTTCTGTGATAAGAAAAGGTTGGATGGATAGGTTTAACAAGGGTAAATCTAAAAGATTGAAAGTATTTCCAAGAAATGGTACTAGACACTTTGAGTGACTATGGAATAAGAAGTGGGGGGTGGGAGAGTGGGACAGTGGCGGAAGGGTGGGAGAAGGCACTATAGATGCAATTGATGTGAAAGCTCTAACTTCTGTCTGCAACTAGTCACATCAACCTTAGAACATTTATGGCAAATGTGAGATAAATAAAAAAAATACTTTTAATTAAATACATTAATTAAATACTTCATAAAAATTATATGTGAAAATGTTTTATATTTGTTTGCAAAATTAAAATATGAAAAGTTGACACTTACAAGAGACGTCATCCAGTATGACCATATTGTAAAACTGACAATCCTTGTAGTCATAATGGACTCTGTCATTATTAATTCCAGGGCTCATTTTGTCTCAAGAGCATAAAATGTCTTTACTAATTGAACAAATGTATGTTCGGTATTGGCAACCCGGTGAGTTTCAATTCCTTTGACAATCATCCACGCCCGCTTCGATCCAAAACGCAAAACTGAAGAAATTATCAGACTCTAATTTGATTAGACCCGTTTCAAAAGTTTCAGTGACTAAAGAAAGTCTAGAGCATTGAACTGACAGTATTCTCAGTAATTACAATGGGCAGAATTCCTTATCCATTGCCCCGTTTGGTTGAAATTATTCATCCGTCTGAAACTTGGATGCTCTTGAACAATCTAGAACCAAAAAAGGGTCACTATATACACTGGGTGTCAACAGAGACACGACGCTCTGAAAAATATATCACCGGAAACTGATTACAAATTACCACAAAATACTGTAGTAACAGCTGAGAGAAATAACGAAGAATGACATATGTATATATCACAAAAACGTATAGATCACGTCAGAACATTACAACAATTCAGAGAATTAATCAACAATTGTGAAATGTCGAAACCAATTATAGGCTGTTCGTGTACACCAGCTGACAAAAAAATGGTTCCAATGGTTTGTAGTTTCTCACCATATGGAAAAATTAACAGTTACAGAGAAATTATCTCCAGATTATTACTATACACTAGAAATGTTATTGGGGGTGGCATAGCAGTTACCATGGCAATGGTCACCAGCTGACAAAAGGCATGGAAATTGGATTGTAGTATTCTCACCATGAGCAACAATTAACAGTTACATAGAAATTTATCTCTAACTTATACTGCACTGGAGATGTTATTGGGGGCGGCATAGCAGTTACCATGGCAATATTGATATGCATTGCACACTGTCCTACACTATCACCAGAAGTGACTATCCCATATACAATGTGGTAATCAAGGATAGTCTGTTGGATATTGGCATTGAAAGAGACTATAGTATATTACCCAAACTTGCTAGATATGACAAAATGGGCAATATTTGCTTTACAAATTACAACATCACACTTAAATGACAATTTTTACTGGTGGTTTTGAAATCATTATTTCCATCAAATTAACAAGATTGAGTATACCATGTCTTTAAAATGATGCCACAGTACAACACCACAGCTTGACCAATGGAAGTCTTAATTTGACTGAAATTTCAAAACCATGAAGCAATATCATCCTGTTTACTTCATTTCACAATTAATCCCTTTAAAAGAAAACATGGCAGGTTGAATAATTCATTTCCAGGAAATGTTTTCAGAAGAATGCAATTCCTTTATTTAATTACTTGAGAATAGCGGAAATATTCTACCCCCCCCGGCTTCATATTTAATTTTCAATTTCATCTCCATGGTTACTAAATACTACAAGGTTGGTGATATTATGGGTGAAATTAATACTAAAATTAGAGAATTACCTAGATCTCTAATTTGACTCTTTTTTTTATAGTACATGTGTTTAAGAAAAACACTGAAAGACAGATTGATGGCATCGAGGGAGAATTTCAAAAGTATACAAGATCATAGATGGGAGGAGGAGAGATGAGGAGGAGGAGGGATGCGAGGAGGAGGGATGCGAGGAGGAGGAGGGATGCGAGGAGGAGGAGGGATGCGAGGAGGAGGAGGGATGCGAGGAGGAGGAGGAGGAGGAGTAGAAGGAGTAGGAGGAGGAGGAGGAGGAGGAGGAGGAGGAGGAGGAGGAGGAGGAGGAGGAGGAGGAGGAGGAGGAGGAGGAGGAGGAGGGATGCAAGTAGGAATAGAAGCAAGAAAGGAGAAGTGGGGAAAGAGGGAAAAACCTTGGAGGAAAGAGGTATCCTGTTGACACTTGTAAAAAGTATTGTGATTTCCTGTTAAAAGAAATGAAAGTTAGACTAAACACAACCCACTGGGAGAGGAAGGGAGTGTCTGAAAAGGTATGGAGTGGGGGAGAGCTCATCTGAGACTCATCTTAGTAACCAGGTCATTCTATAGTGATCACCTTTAGTCCCATTGGAGCTAGCGATTATTACTTGACACCAAGGTACGGAGTGCAAACATGCAGCCACAGGCATCAAATCACTGCTTTATGGAGTAGCTCAGCAGCATATGAAATGTGTTCAAGCAGTTACTATTCCATCAAGCCCTACTACCACCCCCCCCCCTTCTCGATCGATGTTTCATAACTTTTTAAACACCTGTGAACATTTCCTTGGATTTTTTTCTCAATGAGGTCAAAAGTTCATTCCTTGAAAGGTCGAGAGGTTGGTATGTCATTCCATTTCCTTTGCATAGACTGCAAGACGAATCAATCCTTTCAGATCTCAAACACACTGTATTTGTCTGACAGTATCGTGTAACATATATCAGATTTGAACATTTATACCAAAACAACCCTAAGGGTAAAATCATATAGTTGATCATTGTTTTCTTCAAACATAGGAAGGCATGTTGTCAAGTACTGTAAATTCAGATTTTTGAAAAAGATGTAAAAAATGTTTTTAAACAAATTGTCAGAGTATTTGGAAATGTTGTACACCTCTTTTTTTCAGGGATAGTGTTCTAAGAACATTGAGCTTAACCATATGATCAGAATGCTGGCTGCAGTCAAACATCTTGTCACTTGTCTGTGAACATATGTTTCCACTTGTGATACTGTAACTATAGAAGGGGTGCATGGGGGGGGGTGCAGATGTAGGAGAGAGTAACCAAGATAGACTTGCATTCTGGAAATAGCCAAAGATGGTGTAGCAATTTAGATTGAAGTCATTCATTTCTGAAGTAACTTGGATGTTAGTCAATTAAACTGTACTGAAAATTGAATTGATTTTGCATTGAATTGAACTGAACTGAGCTGGCAGAATTGAGCTGAATCTAATTGAACTGAATTAGAGTAGTGGAGACTCAATTGAACTTAATCAGAATCAGAAGTCATAATTTATATAAATATGATTACAGTGAATTTTATCGAAATGAGATAAATTGAATTTGAAGGAAAAGAATTTAATTACAATCCAAAGAAATCAAACCAAATTGAAACTGAATTGATTTTTAATGAACTTACCTAATTTAGCATCTGCTTGTTGGGTTCCATTGACCAGATTAATTTCCTCCTTGGTACCGCGATAAACCCAATCATTGAGGAGATAGGCAGCATTATCCACTCCCTCATCCTCGTCATCATCATCATCATCTTCATCATCATCATCACCACCAGCAGCAAAAGCAGTGGCAGGTAATTTTGCATCTGCAATTCCTACGTCCATTTCTCCTGAGGACGCTGTTGAACTCCCTTGCACTTCTCTTTGTTTGGGATCTGTTTCAGTGTCTCCTACACTGTTCACTACTAGCTGTGGTTCCACTGGTTGACCGACTGGTTCGATACATGCATAGTTTTTAAACCCTTTCGTACCCATCGTTGCTGACTCTACCGGTGAGCTCCCGCTATTCTGAGCCGAGATGGATCCGCTGAAATTTTGCTCCATGGCAGACTCCATTGCCAGCTTCTCCTGGTTGGCAAACATCGGCCCAGCACCGAGAATTAATTCTTCTTCTCCATCCACAGTTCTCGTGATGCACATTATTTCGTACGGATCTGGGCTCTTGGGCATCCTGGGACTTATAACTTTGGGAGTAGGTACTGGATGCCGAGAGAGTTTGAAATCATGTGGAGAGCGGGGAGAAATTGGTACCCGGGATTCCGGTCCTTCTTCATCTCTTTGGTCACGATCGGCATCGACATCATTGGTTGTCATTGTTGGTGCAGAAGTTGACTTCCTAACAGATGCCCGTGGTGCTGGCACTGGTGTAACCGTACCATTGGCAGCACTTTCCAACCCAGCTGGCACTGGTCTAACCCTACCATTTGCAGCACTTTCCAACCGGACTGGCACTGCAGGTCTTACCGTACCATTGGCAGCACTTTCCAACCCGGCTGTCACTGGTGTAACTGTACCATTGGCAGCACTTTCCAACTGGCCTGGCACTGGTGTAATCGTACCATTTGCAGCACTTTCCAACCGGGCTGGCACTGCAGGTCTTACCGTACCATTGGCAGCACTTTCCAACCCGGCTGGCACTGGTGTAACCGTACCATTGGCAGCACTTTCCAACCGGGCTGGCACTGCAGGTGTAACCGTACCATTGGCAGCACTTTCCAACCCCGATCCTTGTAATGGTTTTGCCGATTGGGTAGATTCTTGATCAGAAGTAACAACAAAGGAATGATCAATGGTTGCCGGGGGAGAATTTATGGGTGATCTTTGTCCAGACTGCAACAGTTCCACCGTCACATGTGGCTGGCTTGACTTTTTCTCTTCAGCTGCTGCTCGCCTCTGGTGGCCATCTTGTTTGTAACCCGATGGTGAACTTCTCACAGAAACCTCAGGGATTTCACTGCTCGAAGATCCAGCTACAGAACAGTCTGCACCGGGGGACTGGGGAACAAAGTCAGCCGTATGTCGCTTCGGGGATTTGGCAATGTTTGGAGCTTTGCCCCTCGGCAATCTCAGGGACCGCGGAGCTGCTTTGGGTTTCGAGGAATTCTGGTAACTTTCACGGAATTCGTCTTTGCTGTAGACGTACAGTCCACCGTTTTTCTTACTGAAAGACCCACTTTTTCTACCCATCTCTGCATCTGTTTCAAAGTTTTCAGAGTGTGAATGAGAAGCAGAATTCTTATCTTCTGGACTTTTATCCCTCACATTAATATCATGTTCTTCCAATTTCTCTGTTCTAGGAGGATCTTCGCTCTCTCCCGGAGAAAACTGTGAATCTGTCTCGGTTTGTCTTACCACATCATCATCAATATTATAATCACCTTCATTACGATAACAATCTCTCATGCTATTACGTTCCTTTAATATATTGTTTGAAAACGATTTGTCTGCATCTTGGCATTGTTCTTTTCCATTGTTATCATTATTGTTACTGATTAAATCTGTTAAGAGACTATTACTTATTTCGATAGATTGGACAGGAATTTCTTCCTTCGATAGCTCTGTACGGGAATAAGTGGCGCCCTCTTCGAACTGTGTTCCCGTTCTTACATTCTTCTCATTCAGGTATGATGTAATTTCAGAATTGCGGGAACTCGCTCCCTCTGGCACGTCCGCTCCAACGGATTCTTCGAGAGTATCGTCTAATTATGCAAAGACAAGAAATGATTGGAAATTACATTAGATCAAAACTGTGATAAAGAAAAAAGGGATATACTTAACAACTTTGGCAACTGTTAACCTTGTATATATATTTGCAGGGTGAAAATTTAGATGAGAGGAACAGAGGAGGATATGGGGTGTCTGAGGGTGATATGGCAAATGAGGATCAATAAGCTTCTCCTAATTAAATAGGGCTTTACAAACGATACGCAGTACCTACTGTGTACCTACAGTGTACCTACAGTGTACCTACAGTGTACCTACAGTGTACCTACAGTGTACCTACAGTGTACCTACAGTGTTCAGGTCTCTGATAAACTTACTGGAAACTCTTAGAGGGGAAGAGTTGATTGAGAAGTGATCAGCATGGACATACGTAGGAAAGAAATCCTGATGCCCACGAACAGAGTATCTCTGACAAGAACAATACTCAGTATGTACAGTACAGCAGGTCCCTTATAGATAAAAACTTCAAACCAGGCCAGTGGTGGAGCTAGGGGCATTGGTCAGGGGGGGCGAGAATGGTCTGTAGGGGTGCTTCCAACACTATCTAAGTGGAGCGCCACCACAGGTTGGCGTGGAGCGTACCGAAATTTTTGAGTAAAGATACTCCCTAGATCGCAAGAAAAGACCCTTTCCGGGCCTTGCTAATTTGCAGATAAACGAAGAATAAATAGACCTGTGTCATCGCCAAAAAAATGTGACAAATTTCAATAGGTAGATGAGAGCGCAATACAAAAGTCAATAATTGTGAATAAGTGAAAAGTGGTAAAAAGCTGTAAAGGGCGCCAGCAGTCCATTTGAGTCTGTCAGGGGGCACATCCGCCCCCCCCCCCGACTGTATGGACGCTCCGCCACTGAACCAGGCTACCCAACTTTTTCTCTTCTCTTAGCCCACATCAAGAGGAACAACAGTTTGTTGTTTACCTCTTACTTCTTTGGATTAAATGAGCTTTAGCCCTACTCATACCTATATCACCCCCCCCCCCCCCGCATTTCCCTGCATCTCCTTCACCTACCAATCACCTTTAACCCCTCGATCCCCACCAACTACAGGTCACATTGATACTAATAAAGTCATGCAACTTCAACGGATGGGTTCTACCAGACAGTCCTTCAAAAGAAGAGAAATATTTTGACAATTTTTGTCTTTCAAACAACACACACGGTCTACCCTTTTTAATGGGCTTTGACACCTAGAGAGACTATTTAGGTCACATCTACTTCTGGGAGGATCAGGCATGGAGACATAAGTTTGTCATCGCTATGCAAGACTCAAATGGATCTTTTGATGTGAAATATGCAGAGGTTAATAACATCTGGTGTTAGGATTCATCCAATGCAGGTACAGAAATTTGTTATCACATGATTGTGTTTATATGACATTATGGCATTAATAGATGTCATAGGTTCATTGAAGTAACAGAGGAGTTGACGAATGGATAAGTTTAAGAGCTAAAGGCAAATGGTCCAGTGGTATACTTTATTTAACCAAATGGAACAAACCCTGCACAATGCACACAATATATCTTAAGTATGGTTTTCACCATGTTCAACGGTATCCGTCTTTTCGCACCTTTGAACAACTGGTGTTGATATTGGGACTTTACACATACTTTCTGATTGATTGATTGATTCAACATGCTCCTTTGTTTAAAGCTACCATTTACATTTTGTATTTGTTGTGAGTCTGTCTGTCTGTGGCATGCAGTACTGGACCAAGTTATTGAAATGTACAACATACTGATAGAACAGGATTTAAATATTTGGTGGAAGGGGAGAGAGGGAAGGGAGAGGAGAGAGGGAAGGGAGAAAAGAGAGGGGAGGAGAGGAGAGGGGGAGAGGAGAGGGGGAGGGGAGAGAAGAGAGGAGAGGAGAGGGGAGAGAAGAGAGGAGAGGAGAGGGAGAGAGGAGAGAAGAGAGGGGAAGGGAGGGAAGGGAGGGGAGGGGAGGAGAGGGGGAAAAGTCAAAAATCATGTGACTGACCTAGATAATAAAGGGGATAAACTTTTATGGAAGAGACAAGGCTAGAATGAAGTATTTTATCAAAGAAGGGCTAACATTTAACCATCAGATGGTGTATTCTTAGGCATATAATTTAGACTATGAATTAATTGAGACTATAATTAGAACTATAAATTAGAGCTACATAATTGCAAGGTACTGCACGAATAAATACTCTCAACTCTGGACTGAATGTAAAATATCCCCTGAAAGAATGTTTAACCCTAAATGATAATTGGAGAGATCTATAGGGTCCATGGTCCCACCCGGTCTATAGATCCTTTCTCCATGCTACTGTCTGCATGCACCATTCTACAATCAGATAAAATGATAATAGTGGGATGGGGTCCATGGCCCACCCCGATCTCCCCTTACTCCACACTACTGTCTGCATGCACCATTCTACAATCAGACAGAATGTGAAATGACAAACAAACAGTCAGTCTCATCTTTAACTTTTGGAAAGCAAATAATTTCCCCCTTCAAATTTAATTCTGCTGTAGGCGGTTCAATTATAGTGCTGTTTTGGAGAATTGGTTTTATTGTGTGGGTTTGTTTGAATAAAGTTCACATGCATCAATGGGTTTGGCAGGAGTGTTACTACTTCTTTAGGTTTTGGAATCCATTGTGAAAAATTGCCTAACAATTTGGTAAATTCACTGAAATGTTCTCAGTATTCAGTCGTAATTTCAAAGGATGATGAAGACCGTACAACATTACTTTTGATAGTGTTGTTAAAACCGCAGTCCATGTTGTATTTCTATACCATTTCCATTGTTTTGAGTTTTAATAACCCATAAACATTGCAGAATAATAAAACAAGTGGCTGGACTACTAAATCTAGCACAATCACAAACCATTATGTCAATTCCCCAGGACAAACATAAAAATTCATGATTGCATTCATAAAGTAGAACAACTGTTGGCTGGGTACCGCAGATACTAGTGAACAGTGGTGAGTAGAGAGAGCCATTTTAAACGTGGTTAATAATGCACTGCATACAGTGCTTTACTTAATATAAAATCATGTCTCTGGATATTTAGAGTGCTTAGGTAGTGAGTAGACAGGTAGGCAAGAAAGAGAAGGAAACTCAATTCTCTTTTCATATATGCCATTCCTCCTGGGCTTAGAGGGAGGGGAGGGAGAGGCTCTGTAGGGGTCACAACCATGGACTCCAGGATAGAGGGCATGGCTAACTGTAACTCTGAGGTCACTAGTTCAAATCCACTCTAGCCAAAAATGTCTTTGCCCTTCACCTACCATTCCACATAATACCACAGGACCCTCCCATACTAAACAATAGAACCCTGCTTTCAAGTGTTAACAAACAATCTTTCTATTGACAAAAAAAATTCTCAAAAATCTCTTTTTCAAGAAGAACTCTTCGATATCACATATTTTTCCTTTGTTTCATGATTATGGGATTGCTTGCATGGGTAGATTAAAACTGTACAGTAGCTGCATAACAAGTAACTAAATCCTCTTCATTTCAAGTCAGGTCAGTTTGCATTCAACAAACCTCTGACTATATCACAAAAATACCATATATCTAAAGTAAACACATGTATACTTTGCTTGAATTTGTTCTACTGCTTTCTGAATTCAAACTTATGAAATCATTAGTTTGAATTCAGAAAGCAGTACTTAGAACAATTCCACTGCTGGGGAACCGGGGGGGGGGGGGGGAGTTAACAGTTATCCTAAAGCCTGCTCCACAACACACACTACCCATCTAGTCAAGATCTTGACTGTTGTACATTGAAAATCTTGGCTCGTCGGGCAGTGTGCCAGTGCTTAAGACTTATATCAAGGGCGTAGGAACCGGGGGGGCTGGGGGGCGCCAGCCCCCCAGTGAGAAATATGGGGGGACGGAAGTACCATTCCGCCCCCCGCTCCGCAAGTCAGAAAACCCCTTGTTCATTTCCAAATGAGAAAAAAATCTCATTTGGAGCACCAAATTGCATCTAAGGCCAGGTGAAAATGCAAAATTCTTTACAAAATGGAGTGGGTGTTGAAGTGTGCTATATTGCACCAAATTGCATCTGAGGCCACCTGGAAATGCAAAAAAAATCCAACGGGGAGGGGGGCACCCCCTCCCCCAGGCCGGCCATCAGTCTTCAGTCCCCCCCACTCAAAAGTACCTTCCTACGCCACTGACTTATATGACTGGTCAAGAAAACGAGTGTTTAGGTGTGTCGGATTTAGACAGGAATACTGAAAATGGTAGCGTTTCCCAGTCAGTAGTATGCAGTCCATGGCTTTAGTAAAACCACCCATTCTTAATTTTAAGGTCCGAAAGTATTTTGCATTTGATCCAAATGGGCAAACGTTGTTGAACTGATCAATTTATGTACAGTATATAAGTATGAAAATTTTATGAAAATCTAGAAATTATCACATTATAGATAAACCATATGCACATTCAAAAAGCTGTCAAAAATGCTCAAATGTGTAAATTATGCAAGGTTTTGAACATTTTATAACCCTGTTTAGTGGTACATAAACAATTGAATCTACTGGGAATTCGCAAACTAAATGAGTTTCTATGAAGACCAGCCAAGTGTTATGAACATTACAACATTGCTATTGCTATATATGACTTTTGAAATAAATATTTTGTCTAACTTGAAATGGTAAATTATAAACCTACCTGCATGTGTTTCATTTTGCACATGTCAGAAAGTTATGGATCCCTACAGCAAAACTTCCACACGTAGCATTAAAAAATATAGGTCCTATATTTTGCCAAATTTGCTTACAGGACCAAATTGCTTACAGGTTAGCAATGGCGTACATGCAAGTCCCAGACGCCCCCTCAGCTGCTTGCTTTCACTTGTAAATTTGAATTCTCATCAACTTTTCACTTACATCTGAGAAGCATTTATCCATCCCTACCCCAGGCATACTGTAATATTAACCGATTACACTGATTTTAATTGAATAAAGTGTAGTAAATATTCTAATTCAGTCACCAACACTCCTTCAATTGCTCTTACTTTTAACAGTAAATCAATTCTTAATAAATAAATAAATATTAATTAATAAATGATTGGGAAAGTAACAGTTTGGATCTGACAGATACAGTGTTAGAGAGATGCAAACTTCCAGTAGTTATAATGTATGAACTTAAAGTCTCCAAGACTTCAATTTTTGTCCGGTGGCCAGCTACTGTAGCCTGAACGGTAAAATAAATTCTTACCTACTCTTCACTTTGCAGACAAGCAGTTATGAATCTCTAAAGCACAATTTCTAGTAGTAATGTATAGACTAAATCTACAGGACTCCTTCTGCTGTTCCTTTCTTGAACGGTAAAATAAAGTCTGATTTGCATTGAGTTATGACTGACATCTCTTGATGAACTTAAACAGATTTAGGCCTAGCGCCAGGGTGTATGTGTACTATAGTCCTAGAAACTTCCTCGGTTTATCTTAACACGATTGAATGGACAATTACAGTATAAATATGGCTAATTTCATTTTCATTTCCGACCCAACCGTTCTTCTTCTGTCCAACAGTCAAGTACATTACTAAAAAGAGTTTGCTTGAAATAAATATTATATGAGAGTATACACAAGCATAGAAGGTTTAAAGGGAAACACAATCTTTTCCCCAAATATTCTAAACAGAGATATACTGTACTACTGTATATACACGTACAACAAGATCATTATCACCGTGACTACGGACATATCACCGTGACTACGGACATTAATGGTCAAGACAGGTCAAACCTAAATTTGCCATTCAGTGCCATATCATTTGCGTGACCCAGGTCTCTCAATGACATCAACCTTTCCCAGCTGAATTTTGCCAGCGACTAATTTGCTGATATATATGTGAGCCGACATCTAAGTATTTTAAGAATAATGTACATCGGCACAGTTTTAAGACAGTCAAGACCCAAATACAGAGGACCTTTAACAAAAAGAATTAGGTGGGATTGTACGTGTGTAGTTATGACGGGTATTAGAATCTGAGTCAAGTCTAATAAATAAATAGTGGAGATCTTAAGTCCACCTTTTACAGCAGCTTTGTTTGTCTTCAATGAATACAAAGGCATAAATGCAAACTACACTGTAATAGTAGGTGGACTCAAAAGGTTCATGTAACTACGGCAATATCACCACATAGCAACAACAATTAGTCGATTCAAAATAGACTAAACTATTAATGCTTTTTGAGTGTTTGTTTTGTTTTACATACAGCGCCATTTTCTCTGACCATAATTGTACTTAACTTTAAATGTCAGAAATGCATTGAACCCAAATATGCTAGGATTTCCAAAAATGGTCACTGAATTGGTGACAATTATAGACCAATTCTGTCTTGAATGTTTGTGAATAAGTTTTTTTCTCAAGTTCACCCTGAGGTTTTGTAGTCCATATAGTATATAGGAAACCTTCAAGTGTACTACTGTAGATCTACTAATCCACGACCTCAACAATCTTTACCCAATGGTAATGTTAAGTTTTAACAGAAGCCAGTGGTTTCTAGGAAGGGCATGAGAGGAACAAATTATTTAGATAGAACCTACAGTATAACCCCATCCCCCCAGCCCCCACACCCAGTTCCTCATTTCATACACATTGATATCACAAGCCTCCTTGTGGAGCTCATAAGTCCTGGAATTAAAAAAAAAGCAACAAGAGCCCAATGGGCGCTATGGTTGCTTGCTTAGTGGAATAATAAAGTGTTGTATGTCATCACCCAATATCATTAATATTTATGAACCAGCAACATGTACCAGCAATTAACCACTTAGCATCCTCCCAACCCCACCCTCCAAAGGATCACACCCACAAAAGGATCACACCCACAAATTCCAGAATAATGCAAGCAAACAAGAATTTCAGGAGTTCCATAACAGGTATGACAACATTAATACTCTATTTTTTTATGGACATTCCCTGCATGTTATAAAGCATATATGCCTATACCCATGGAGGTAAAAACAGTTTTTACCTCCATGCTATACCATACCATGCAAGAAGTAACAGGGCACAATGCTGTAGGTATCCATGATATAATTATCAATGTACCAGACCAGGGAGGTGTTATGGAACAACTCCTTGGCCAGGCATGCCTAGTGTACTATGCAGTAGACACATGGCACAATGCTGTAGGTACAGTATCCATGCTGTAATATTAATGTGACAGAACAACTCCATGGTCAGACCAGTGAGTTGTTATGGACATGCCTACTGTACCATGCAGTAGATACATGGTACAATGCTGTAGGTACTATATCCATGCTGTAATATTAATGTGACAGAACAACTCCCTGGTCAGACCAGGGAGTTGTTATGGACATGACTACTGTACCATGCAGTAGATACATGGTACAATGCTGTAGGTACTATATCCATGCTGTAATATTAATGTGACAGAACAACTCCCTGGTCAGACCAGGGAGTTGTTATGGACATGACTACTATACCATGCAGTAAAAACAGGGTACAATGCTGTATACAGTAGGTATCAATGTTGAAATATTAATGTGCCAACTGATTATTTAATTTATGGCTATCAGACTAATTTTGGACAAAAAAATAAATTGAAAGACTGCCTTATTAATATTGATTCACCATATAACCAGGGACAGGGCTCAGGTAATGGCTCCCTCGGTAACGGCTCCCTAGGTAACAGCTAACGACCTTTAGTATACTAAATCACTTTGAAAGGCAATTAGGTTCGTTGAAGAATAAAGGAATGTATTAACCAAAATATTCATGCCAAAAATTAAAGTGGCCGAGAATTGCTTGAAATGTTTGTAATTTTGTGAGACATTGTAAATGTCATTTTTAGAACATCTATCAAAATGTTGGTGTCTTTATAGTTCAACATCTGAAGAAAATTGAGGAATTTAGGGAGGAGTTTGTGGGTTTAGGTGTCCCAGGTTATCCATTTTGAGCTTTTCTTCTCTGTGTACTCGTGCTGGAATTTGAATTTGTTCTAAAAAAAATTCACAATTAAACAGAAGCAAAAATAACAATCAATCATGGTCCCCGACACAGCATGAAAATAAATTTGCTGTTAAAAATTTTTGGTTGAGAGGTGATGGGAGGGGATGGGAGGAGGGGCATAGGAGGGGTCCTTGATAGACTGTTTGTGATCATCTTGCATCCATTTCACACTACTACTTTCAGGTACTATGTAGATAAGTGTCTTACAGGATGTAAGGAATAGTTAATGTTCTGTCACTGTTCTTTCACTTATATGAGAAAAATAAAAATTCAAAAACACGTTTAAAAAAATATAGGTTACCTTTTAAATCCAGCGCCAACAACCATATTTAATCGATGGATGGTGCACTGGTCGTAAATGTCTTTGCTATATAATCCTGTCAATTAGGTCAAGTGACATCTCCAAATTTTAAAATCTGTTTAAATTAATCCAGCATTAACAAGATACTCTATAGAGTATACCAACGGCTCATATCTAGGACAATGCGTAGAGACATGTATAATATCCAATCCTTTAGTAAAAGGCCAGCTGTGTGTACGTACAGGTAGTAGTGTCCAATATCTATCATCCATTAAGAAGACACGCAATCATTGCAAATTAATAATACGCAGTACTCAGAACTCAAATCCACTTTCAAGAATTTTGTATTCCATCAGTTCTTTAAAGGAATATATGCACTGTATACTTTACATGGAATCCATCGCTGCAAGTTTGTAAAATATCTGTAAGACTTGTGGTCTCACAACCTCAAACCATAAAGTCAGTCAGTAATATAGAGGCATAGATGCAGCAGCTAGGTCTGTTTTACCTCCATGGTCTAACTCAGTATGCATTGATCATTATCACAGATTTTCACACACTGTAGTACCTACCACTGGCTACCAAACCTTTATATAAATTCTGCCTGCTATATCCAAACTCCTAAATTCCTTTATAACACTGTCAATAACACTGATAATCACTGGTTTGGCAAGCAAAACTGAAAGGCAAACTTGTTTTTCAACATTTGAAGCTTGAGTGATATTGAAAAGAAAACCTTTGAAAACTATTGGTTGTTGCAAAATGCAGATTACGTGTTACATGCAAGTTGATAATTACCAAATCGAGACAGATGAAATATATTGAACCCACTGCACAGATTAGTCAGACTGGAATCTCCTATGTCCTTCAAGGAGATCAAATGACTGAAGGGGTTGGTAAAGGTGTTGGGGAATGGGTAGGGAAGGGGTAAAGGCGGTGGGGAATGGGGAGGGAAGGGGTTAGTTTCGTAAAGTCGGTGGGGAACGGGGAGGGAAGGGGGTAAGTTTGTGAAGGTGGTGGGGGATGGGGAAAAAAGGGGTTAGTTTGGTAAAAGTGGTGGGGAATGGGGAAGGAATGGGTTAGTTTGGTAAAGGTGGTGGGGAATGGGGAGGGAAGGGTTGAGTCTGGTTAAGGCGGTGGGGCATGGGGAGGGATGGGATAAGTTTGGTAAAGGCGGTGGGGGAATGGGTAGGGAAGGGTTAAGTTTGGTAAAGGTGGTGGGGGAATGGGTAGGGAAGGGTTAAGTTTGGTAAAGGTGGTGGGGGAATGGGTAGGGAAGGGTTAAGTTTGGTAAAGGTGGTGGGGAATGGGGAGGGAAGGGGTAGACAAAATGTATGTTTTAAATCTTGTTTGGATTTGTGTCTCTTGGCTTTGGAGGGAGGGTAGATATGAGGTGGGTGGGTTGGGTGGGGGAGGATGAGGAGGGGAGGGATCAATTCCATGTGGCACAAATTTGCACACTTAAATCATCCATAATGTTAAAGTTATCTCTCAGTTTGGTCTATGAGTCAGAGCTATTGTATGTCAAACCTGCGTATCACAAACACACACTTCCTTGTTATAGTGCTACACTGATATAATTTGGAGTGATTTAATTTCAAGTAAATCTAAAAGAACTCCTGATTTGCCAAGGCCTTGTCTGGTGGCAAATCTCAACCAATCTGAATCCCTGTAACATTTTCTAAAGATAACTTCTCTATCTCTCCAAATCGGTTTCAAGGAAATCGATAGTCACTATCAAAGGGGAGGAACAACGCTGTTGAAATCAGCACTAGGGAAATAGGTCACCGCAAGCACAGTTCACTCAGTGTGCAAATTGAATATTGATAGTCTGCTTAAAAAGATAACATGAGTCTTTCCCTTTAATCTCCGATGTCTGATTAAAAGTCGTTGAATGTAAGAAGAGTTAGATAATTGGAAAGATTACTCATTAAAAAAATCATTATCTGTTTCAAGCTAAGCAAACAATTAAATATAGCCTTCGGTAGTGAAACGGCAAGTAGTTGAAGCTGTTTCTCTTGATTCAGCTCCTTGTTGCACAGGAAATAATATCTATCACTTAAAGGCATAGAAGACTCGCCCCAAACCGCGTGCCGCGCTCTGAAAAAGTTAACTTTCCGTTGCTTGCAAGTGAAGTTTTCTGCTTGTCGCTACAAAATGCAGACAGTAATGAAATGTGATACCTTGTTATCTTTAGCTGGAACTGAGATGTCCATCGATCGCTGTATCGTTTGTATACTGTGCTGTGGGTATTGACCGCAGCTGTATGTACTGACTGTACACTAGTGTCTAATTACCGACGGTAGCAAGCTGTGTGTGCATTTTCTGGGATCGATGGTGGTGTCTAGCACTTCTGTTACACCTCATGCAAAACTAGGTCAGATTACCGGCATGAGACGTTTCTTTGTGCGCGAGTCTTCACACACTTTAAAACCACTGATGATGGTTGCGTTTCTGTCTCCTTGATATGCAGAGTTAGAGAATTAAACTGTATTCCGTTGACAATACAACTGGGGAATGAGAAACTCCCCCATGATTGGCTTCAGTAACTAATATAATTAATCATCCCCAAACACAATGGATCTTTGTCTGATGTTCCTTTGTGTTTTAATGTATAGCATTGCACCCTTATCATTGCATTGGTGAAACCATTGTGTAAAAACCTTTACACACTAAAACCTGTACTTTAATAATGTAAAGTTTCCTGAATGCAACAAAACTGTTCCCACAGATAGTTTCCACTTAATTTGAAACAGGAGAGGGAAATGAAAGACTTGAAGGGGAAGCAAAATATTTTCAAAAAAAAATTAATTTGAGATACTATATTTACCAAGTCTTTCAGGACAACAAACTGCCTAGTATATATCTGAATATCATCAATATTTCCATCAGATAAGTGCTCAGAATGTAAGTTTGTATGAGTAATGCGAAGGGTTAGGGAGGTGGAGGGTCGGGAAAGTTTTGTTTGAAAGGGATAAAGAACCTTTTTTTTAAAAACTTATTTAAGCAGTCCAATCTTCAACAGGTCTTTTTTTCATTTACTCCCATCTGAGAAATTTCCCAAATTAGGTAGGAACAAGTTCACTGCATGGGTAGACAGATGGAAGCACATGCATTAATATGCATAGTGATCAGTACAATTCATAGATTAAAATTTGATTGAATCATAATCTAAATCTGCAGTTCGATCCTCAGCTGACAAACACTAAGTTACTCATCCGCACTACTAGCAAGAGTTGACTAATGCTAACAACAGACTGTATGTTATACTAACTGTGTGACCTACGGTTATGCATCTTCAAGTTATTTTAAATCTTTGTAAAATGTGAATATTTATGAATTTTATCACCTGGAGGTGGTGATGTGATGAACCTGGCAAGCTACTTTCTATGTATAACAGTGCAGTAGCTAGTAACACACACTTTAGAGGCCTTAATTGTTGAGGAAGATCCTGTTAGAATCGAAGTGTCAATTCCTCTAACTTCTAAATAATTCTTGTTTTATACTTACACATGTAGGCCTTTTGCAGTAGATACCATACGTAGTTTGATAACTATTTTTTCTCTCTGTTTGAATTCCTGTAACTGCCAGTTCTATAAGCCAGGGTCCCCCAAGCCAAGTTTACACACATCAAGAGACAAATTACTACAGAGTTGCATTTTGTAGTAACCACATGGTAATCATCACCACGTATTTAACTGCTGTTATGACCCCCAGACGCTGTGGGGGTGTATGTCAATCACAAAGGATATCGAGTTATAACAGTACACTCTGGTAATGTCATTGCCTGATTGATTTCAAGGTCATCAGGTAAATTGACTGGTCAATACCCAGAGGGTCTAAGGTGTCATTTAATCTTGAAAAATCAAGGCTTAAAGCAGCTTTTTAATCCTCTTTACTTTTCCTCTTGTTTTCAAAATTGATGTTGATAAATTTTCAGATGAATGTCTTATGTTCAATACCTAACTCCTATAACAAGGGTAAGTAGTTTGTTCATAAACTCGACTAGCAAAATTTCATCTTAAATGGAACGATTTTTAAAGTCCCCCAAAATTTTCAAGTCGGTATGGATTCACACTAATATTAAAATGTGTCTGTGTGTGGTGATCTGTTGTTGAATTAATCATATTGATTTAATTAATCACACTCACTATCAGCTGGACTTGGCTGAAAATTGTGGAGCATGCCAAACTTCTATAAATTGATCGTAATAAATAATATGCGGAAGGGTTCATGAAAATCTTCGGCAAAAGCAAACAAACTGCTTTAATTCTTGTTATGCAAATAAGCTGTTTTTGCAAACAGTAGAACTGACAGATCTCTGACATTTACCATTTGTGTCTTTATTGCTACAAGGGAAACTAGAATGCAATGCACTTTAAAATGAGTTGGGGGGAGAGGCCAAGCTGTGGAGTTTTATGGTAAGTGCCTTCCTTGGTGGGTGCAAATGGTGTGTGTGATGGTTGGTACATTAATGGGATGAAATGGTGGATTTGATGGTGGATGCAATAATGGGTGCAATGATGGGTTCAATGGTGGGTGCAATGATGGTTGTGATATGTTTACATTAGATCATGAGCATGGTGTTCAACTCTGCAGTTGGTGCTAAATTTGTAAAGTAAACGTGGATCAAACGTGAATCAAACGCTGGAAGTGGAACCCTGCAACAGAGTATGATGGAGGGAGGATCAGACCCAGTAAGGGTCAGAGGATCAGACCCAGCTAGGCCGGTCAGAGGATCAGACCCAGTAAGGGTCAGAGGATCAGACCCAGCTAGGGTCAGAGGATCAGACCCAGCTAGGGTCAGAGGATCAGACCCAGCTAGGGTCAGAGGATCAGACCCAGCTAGGGCCAGAGGATCAGACCCAGCTAGGGCCCAGTGCTAATTAAATTTCTTATGTACACCACTCGGGGCTGACCCAGGATCAACCGTGACCTTCAACTTCCATTGTCGGGTACTTTAACTCAATAGTACTATCTAAAGGCATTACTAGCAGCGCTGCACATCACAGAGGTTCAAGTTTAGTGTCTTTTCATTGTATAAAGAATCCCAACTTCCCAATCGCTGATTGTGAGCAAAGGGTCTGATACAGAGTGCATGTTCCAATGTAAAAGTGGGGGAATTCAAAATCAATTTAATGTTTGTAGCTGCACTGCTAGCGCAGGGTCTGGTCCCTTACATGAATGTGGCCATAAATGCTACCAAGATTAGTTTCAGGCCTCAAATTTACTTTTATCAGGGAACTCCCTGGTTTGACTATGCAGTGTTCATTTTAATTACCAATAAGACACCATTAATAAGTACTTAAGGAGGCAAATATGTTAGATAGTTAATTTACAAATGACTGGTGCTTCCAAATGATTATTTCTATTCTTTTACTCAAGCGAGGTCAACTATAGATCTCCCCAAAACAGAATACTGCACATAATGATAACTTCTGTATATAACCTGTCTGCAAGATTGACCGGGCTAGCTGCCTATGTTTGTGGACACTGGATGAACATGTGATCTCCTAATCAGAATTTTTGCGGCCCCTTATCAGTGGCGGAGCATCCATACAGTCAGGGGGGGCGGATGCCCCCCTGACGGACTCAAATGGACTGCTGGCGCCCTTTTCAGCTCTTTACCACTTTTTACTTGTTCGCGATTATTGACTTTTTCATTGCGCTCTCATCTACCTAATGACATTTGTCACATTTTGTTGGTGTAACTTGGCGATGACACCTATTTATTCTTCGTTTATCTGCAAATTAGCCAGGCCCGGAAAGGGTCATTTCCGGCGATCTAGGGAGTACCTTTACTTAAAAAATTCTGTACGCTCCGCGCCAACCTGTGGCGGTGCTCTGCTTAGATAGTGTCGAAAGCGCCCCTACAGACCATTCTCGACCCCCCTGACTAATACCCCTAGCTCTGCCACTGCTATCCTCCCAACTTGTCAAGCACTTGCTGCATTCCTCTTGCTACCAATACCCCAGACTTTTACAGCAGAGCAACAAATTAGTATCCTATAACCAGGGAGTTGTTCCATAACAACTCCCTGCTATAACTAAACATGGTCTGAGCAAGTACTATTTTAGCAGTTAGTCTTCTTTTTTTTTATGAGATGCACATATTGAGGGCACTTGGACGGTTGCAAGGTACACTTTACATGTTGTGGAAAACAACAATATATTGCTTGAAAGTTCAATGACCAGATATCTATGGGTGAAGTTTAACACCATCAAATTTATAACATGTTATACATTTATATACTTTCTTACATATTATCTGAGTTGTCAATGGAAGGGTTATTATCTTGTTCGAAGAGTTTGAGCTGATGAAGGTCATTGCAATACACTGGCCCCAAAAAAGGTGGGCCATAAAAATAAATTTGCTTAAAATTTCAAATGACCCAGATATCTACCAGTAAAATCTAAAACCAACAAATTTATAATCTGTTATCAATTTATAATTTCTTACAAATAATCTGAGATGCTAACCAAAGTCATGAGGGTCATTATCTTGTCAGGAGAGTTGAGCTGATAAAGGTCAGTAATACAACGTCCCAAAAGGTGGACCACTGCAAAATGTTTGCTTAAATTTCAATGACCCAGACATCTACCGGTGGAATCTAAAACCAACAAATTTATAACATGTTAAAAATACTTTCTTGCATATATATGATAAAAGGTATAAAGGTCAGTAATCAAATGGTCCCAGAAGGTGGACCACTACAATATTATAACATGTTATAAATATATATATACCTTCTTACATGTATATTATCTGAGATGCCAATTGATGGAAGTGACAAGGGTCATTATCTTGTCATTGAAGAGTGTGAGCTGATAAAGGTCAGTAATACTACAGTGGCCATAACAATTTGTTTGCTTAAAATTTCAATGACCCAGATATTTACCTGGGTGAAATCTAAAACCGACAAATTTATAAGATGTTATAAACTTATAATTTCTTTTCAAATTATATAAGATATAAATGGAATTAATGGGGGCTTTTATCTTGTGGATGGGTATGAGGTCAACACTAGCTGATAAAGGTCAACAATACACTAGTCCCCAAAAATAGCCAGAAAGTCACTGAACTGATCACCATTCCTGCTCTGCCTTTCTAAAACAACCTTAATAATGATGCAGCATTAATAACACTCAATCTTTGCAACCAAAAAAAATAGATTTCTTTGATGCAGGATTAGAAAGGCCTGGTTTACTGTACAGTACAGATCCTGCACTCTCAACCAAAAAAAATAGATTTCTTTGATGCAGGATTAGAAAGGCCTGGTTTACTGTACAGTACAGATCCTGCACTCTCAATTGTTATAATAATAATAAAAAATTAAATTTATATAGCGCCTGTCTCTTGAAAATATAGAGGGAGACTCACGAATGTGAAATGGGAGTGCGTTCCAAAGAGAAGGCTCAGCGACAGAAAAGGCACGATCGCCATAACAAGTGCGGGTACGTGGACCAGGAGTTACTTGCAAATGCGCATGATCGGAAGAGCGAAGCGTAACTGTAGTTGACCGACGCAAAGGAGTAAGAAGGTCAGTAATATATTGAGGGGCAAGCCCGTTGATCGCTTTGTAGGTGTGAAGTAGGATCTTAAACTGGATGCGCTGAGAGACGGGAAGCCAATGCCATGAACAGACTACAGGAGTGATGTGATCAAACTTTTTAGTGAGTGAGACTATAGGCACGCAGCAGCGTTCTGCAGTGGCGGAGCTAGGGGTATTGGTCAGGGAGGGCGAGAATGGTCTGTAGGGGCGCTTTCGACACTATCTAAGCGGAGCACCACCACAGGTTGGCACGGAGCGTACAGCAATTTTTTGAGTAAAGATACTCCCTAGATCGCCGGAAATGACCCTTTCCGGGCCTTGCTAATTTGCAGATAAACGATAGCTGTTAGAGCATTTTGTCAGAAAATTACACCAACAAAATGTGACAAATGTCAATAGGTAGAAGAGAGCGCAATAAAAAAGTCATTAATCGGGAATAAGTAAAAAGTGGTAAAAAGCTGAAAAGGGCGCCAGCAGTCCATTTGAGTCCGCCAGGGGGGCATCCGCCTCCCCTGACTGTATGGACGCTCCACCACTGGCGTTCTGAATTCCCTGAAGGGGAGGTATATGAGAAAGTAGCAAATTTTTATCCCCTGCATGTTTACATCAAACCCGTTGCTCAGCATCAGATCAGATCAGTGGCATTTCGTAGATATTTAACCACGTACTAACTGTCACCATGTAGTTAACTGCTTTCTATGACTCCCAGACACTAAACTGGGGGAAGTGCGAGAGGTTGTTTCTGTACTAGAAGTATATAGGTATGTAACCTAAAATTACAAATTGAACACCAATGGCAAGATTCAACACCTTGTTGGTGGTCTAATGTGAACAGGACCAAAGAAAGTTAGGATAACATATAATTAAGAGCAACATTAAACAGCTGCAACTTAAAGGTCTGCTGTATCTAGCCTAATGGTGTTAAGAAGCTATGCAGGCTAATTTTAGAGGCTGATGTCGATTTACGACCGTGGCAGGTCGATTACGTAATCACAAAACTTTCCCAGCTATAGCGTGCTATAATTGGGAGCAAATAAAGCAGATCTTTAAGGCCAACTTTCAGATATTCCAGGGAAGCATTGTATTTGTCTTTGTCACCCACAAAGCATTACCATCGGCTTAATCATTCACTCTACGTTATTTGGGAAGATAATTCCACAAGCTATGAGTTTATAGGTATAGCTAAAAATATCAGGTTAATATACTCTATGGCCAAATTTCCAAACAAGGGGCTGTAATCCACAAATGGGTCGCCGCCAAGCTTCTATCTGGTGAGTGGTCATGAGCCTTTTATTGCCACGAAAACAACAAATCTGATCGGTGAACAACCATGTTTCCGATAGTGGAACCCTACGACAAACTTCCTTCCTGTCACATAGCAATTTATTTCCCTAGTAATTTATACAATTTGCTATCAATGTTTCTCAGAAATTTTGCAATCAATTGTACCAAGGATTTTGTTCAGATTCAATCCACTAAAAATCAAAGGAATCAATCAATCAATCATTCAAATCGAGGAACAAACAAAATCATCTTTTTAGTCGATTTTGCAATCACTTCAGTCAATGTATATGTACAGTTTAATAATTATTAAACAGGAAATATATATTGGCTGATTTTCCTAGCAAAACTTTGACATGGTTTCTAACAATTTTTTTGTAAATTTTGAAATGACGTATGAAATGATTCTGCTTTATGTTTCAAATCCCCATCTTGTTTTAGCTGGATTTTGCCAAATTTCTCCCTGATATTTCCCTAATCTGAAGATTTTGAGGGGTGGAAAATTGCATTCAGCTATCAGAATCTCTCTAATCTTGAGGCAGGTTATAATTGAGAGGTTTGCAGAAATATACATCAAAGAAAGGGAAATGCGAAGCATCAATTGGAAGAATACCCTGAAAACATATCTTGTAACTATAGTCCACAAAAATCACACACAACTGAGAACATTGATCAACCTAATTAAAAAAATTAATTTTTTTTCCTGAGAGTTACAGATTTGTTCCAATGTTATATTTATCATTTTTATATTACATGGATACAATCAAACATATGGTAACCTAATTAAAAAAATTAATTTTTTTCCTGAGAGTTACAGATTTGTTCCAATGTTATATTTATCATTTTTATATTACATGGATACAATCAAACATATGGTAATGACACACACAAGAGACAAAAGCTTGTATTATGTATGTATGTCTGTATATTAGATCCTCCTGCAAGCAGGAACTCGCGTAGAAGCCTCACTGGCTTATCAAAGCCGCAAGCTGACGGAAGACAGTCTCTTACATTCATATTTAACGTCCATGATTATGAATTGTTATGAAATGTATTAAAGCTGATGCCTCTGATGGAATAGGAACATCTGGCCCTATTCAGGCACTTTCTTCAAATACTTCTTCTTATCCATTACCTATCAGCAATTTCAAATATCTGCCCCGAATCGTTACACTGTTTGTTCAACTTTTAGTTTACAATCCATTATCAGATAATATCCAAAGTTCATATCATTAATCTTCTTGCTGCATCAGAAGTGGTACAATTCTGTTAGCATTGATCGATCATTGCTACAGCATGCATTAAAAGTGCAGCTTTTGAATCATGGTGTGTGTATTTTTGTGTGCATGCTTATTTATTCTGTGTTTGTCTGTCATTGCATGGCACATTCCTTTGAATATTCAGTAGCCTGATTTTAATATCTTTTGAATCATGATAGGTGTGTGTATGTTTGTGTGCATGCTTATTTATTTTGTGTGTGTCTGTCATTGCATGGCACATTGCTTTGAATAATCATTAGCCTGATTTTAATATCTTTTGAATCATGATAGGTGTGTGTAGGTTTGTGTGCATGCTTATTTATTTGTGTGTGTATGTAATTAAGTGGGTGTGGCACATTGCTTTGAATAATCATTAGCCTGATTTTAATATCTTTTGAATCATGATGGGGTGTGTTGGTGTGCATGCTTATTTATTTTGTGTGTGTATGTAATTAGTGGGTGTGGAACATTGCTTTGAATAAACATTAGCCTGATTTTAATATTTCAAGGAGAGAATGACATATTAGAATGTGGATATATCTGAACAAGTAGATGAATCATACTGTTTTCTGTTGGAGGTCAAAGGTCAGCAAATGTCACACTGTTTGAAGGGGAACAGATATCTTGTATACAGTGTGTGTCAATGCATTTGATAGCCCCATATTGTGCAGATGAACTCAATTCTTTTCATTAGAGGTCAAAGGTCATTTGAGATCATCAGACGTCAAAGTCTGAAAACCTTGTAAACAAAGTATCTCAAGAAAAGGTGTTTGTGAACAGCTGGTACACCGCAGAACTATTCACATGTCATGCATGTATGATTCAGAAGGTCAACTGGCAGCATACAGTGCTAAAACCAAACCTTCATTACAACACAAAAACATATATATCACAGTATTTTCTTTAAATAGATCCACATTAGCATATCTAGGTAACAACAGTTAGAATAACAACAATTACATGTAACAATAGCTGGTGTTACCAACTTACCTATACTATTGTTTCACAATTAACTGACATACAGTAGGTACACCTAGGTTAAATAATAATAATAATAATAATAATCATCATAATAATAATAATCATAATAATAATAATCATCATAATCATAATAATAATCATAATAATAATAAATGAGACTTATATAGCACCAAATCAGTAGACAAAAGTCACTGCTCAAGGTGCTTTACATAGAAAGCAAATTAATTTACAAAAGAACAAGTGAAAAAAATGAAAAAAGAAAGAAAAAAGAACTCTGGGCTCCCTGTTTAGTGTCATCAAATGAGGAGAATATGTTCACTACAATAACAATTGACTCAAAACAAAATTGCACCAAAAATTTTTGAAAATGTCAAAATATCTACGATGCGACTATCAGTAAAAATTTGTGGATCCTGTTGGGAAATCTAGTTGTATTTAATTATATATTTAATTAAATAAAATGACATAATTATTGTTCGTGCAGGATTGATTGTATTCAAACACACAGCATATCTTGTATAACCTACTAAAAGCATAGAGGCCTACTCAATTTTCAGCGGAAGTGAACTTGGAACAAACAGATCTGATGTAACAGAAGAACACAAAGCTTCTATTCAAAGTGGATTACATTTTGGGTTTTTTTCCTGTAATTTTGTATTTTCATGTTTGTTAATTTATTGGACTTATCAAAAGCATTTGACACGACTGAACATAACGCTTCGTTAAAGAACATAACGCTTCATTAAGAAGCTTCAGCATTGTGGTATTAATTAGAGGCAATGGCTTAAAGTGGATCTGAAAGCTACTTTTGTAACATTTGATTAAATACACAATTTCTTAGAACAAACTTTGTCATTCATAGATTTGGGATTAACTTGGAAAAGTCATATTGACAAGTGCTATTACCACAAAGGTCGCATGGTACTGATATTCTCTCATATGAAGCTGAAACAATTTCTTCCTAAAAGTATTCTTTACTCTTTGCATCTTACATTAATTATACCACAGTTGACTAATTACAGCATAACTGTCTGGTCAGATGCATATCATGTTCTTCTCAACAAATTAATACTCTTATGAAAAGAAAGCAATTCTTCATATATCACATACATACATTATGTTAAACATACTGTTCATATTAATTAGTAAGTTTCTCTTAGTAAGCTTCTCTTAATTTTCTCAAGGTTGTTGTCTCTAACATGTCAACATTTAACTACCTTGGCTTACCGCATTGTTCATAACCTACTCCTAAATTTATTTATACCTACCATTATGATATACACAGTTAGGCCTATAACACTACCTGGACTGCTGAGAACCTTCACACACCATGTTTTAGAACTAATAACTGCCAAATATTGTTTGAGAGTTCACGCATATTCTCTCTGGAAATCATTGCCACAGGATGTTCAACATAATAGTGCTCACTGTTTCATCTTTCAGAAGAAAATTAAAAAATAGCTTTTTGAGATAATAATTCGATTACAATTTCCCTCTTGTGTTCAAATTAGGAGGCAGCATAGATCTCAGAATAAATATTAACATTTTTGGTAAAAATTTGTTAACTTCACACCCCCACAAGTATAGTTGAAACCCTATCCAATTCAAGGTCAAAACAATCAAGTGACAAATAAAGTAAAACACAGCATTTTGCTGTTAGCATGCAACTATGACATCATCACCTGGTTCCTTTAAGTTCAGTGATAGTTAAAAAAAACTGTGACAATTCCAATGATCAGCCACTTAACTATTGGATGCAAGTTTTACCTTGATGCTTACAATGTGTAATAGTCTAATATACTAGGCATCTTTAATCAGTCAAAAAAAAATCATATTTTCCTCTGGATTATATCCATTTACGGCCAAATTTTGGTGGTTTATAAATCAATAATTAGAGCATGACAGCTAAATTAAATGAAAATTTTAAAAGAAAGCAATAATAATGCAGGCTTTTTAGCCTTTGATGAGATTTAGAATCAGTCAAATAAGTTGTAGAAAAATTCAAGATTGCTACCCCAATGTACAGCTACTGATACCATATCTATGACGGTATAATTGTCCTTGGGTTCAGGAAGTACTTTTAACCTGCACAATAACTTTGAAAAGGAACCCATGCACTGTTAATTGTCATTATTGTAATAAAAAAAACACAAAAGAAAAACCAATTCCCCTGTGTACTAGCGTAAGCTTCTATTACAGTTAACAAAGTAAAAAAGTAAAAAAGGTAAACAGGGAAGATTTGGTCTATTGAAATAGGGGAAGTAAAGTTTTGCAACTTTAGTAGAAATGCAAGTTGACGCTAAATAATTCATACACACGTTTATAGGGACCTGTCTGCTATGCAAGTACGGGAAGCCCTGAGATGTTTTTTTATTTTTTATTGTGCTCTACAGTTTAGTATAAACCAGAATTCACTTCAATTTTGTAAGAATTGAACACATTTACTGTATAAAACATATATACTGGGTAATTTGCATTAAAGCAACATATAATTCCATTCTGTGCATGTTAACATCAAAGGTGGGTGGGCAATGATAGGTATGTAAAATGTATTAAAATCAATCCATGGTTATAAAATTTGTCAGACTTTCAGGAAATATGCAGATTTTCTGTCATGTATTATAGGACATCAACTTCAAAAGTGCATCAACCTCCCCCCCCCATTCCCCCCCCCTGCAAATACCACCTAATTCTACTCTCCTCCCTCCTGGCTATAATCCATTATACTGTTGGATAAATGTTAATTTTAGTCTTAACAAAGCCATGCAAAGTGATATACGACTAAATACTATAAACTTGGATAAAAACAACTATTGGTCCAATTAGTGGCCATGTGAAATTACAACTTAAAGCTTTATTTTAAGCATGTTTTACCATTTAGACTGGAATAACTTGGCAATACATTGTCATGTCATTTGGCTGTCATTCAGTGCATAGATGATTCTTTCTATTAACAAGTATTACGGGTCACATTTGGCATTGTTATTAATTGATAATCACTCAACTGTAAAGGGCCTAGGCCAAAATAATATGTATAAGATTAGATTGTGGTGTAAAATTGTTACTTGTACACACTACATGGGTATGTCACAGCACAATTTCAATGTGGGAAGCTGTGGGTTACAGTTGGGTGGTGGGGCAAAATTTGGTCTCGTGGGTTTGTGAGGCTACAGTAGGTGGGGTCTTGAAGTTGTGATTCGTATTAATTGATAAGTTTTTTTTTGCTTTAATTTATTACTTTCTTTTAAAATCCTATTTTCAATGTCTTTTCTATATATTTCTGATTGACTTTTTCCGATCAGGTTTTAGAGAGTGAAACTCTTCAACAAGCCCCTCTTGATTTTTTTGTTTAACATCACTTTACTTTATTAGTCAGGTGGCTTAGCAACAATTTTTAGGCTTAACGTTACAGGCTGGACAAAAGTACCAAATTTGGCATGGAGTTTCTTTTCGACCTATCTATTGATTTTATCCGTGGAACCCACTTGATCGGCTCCGATTTTCCAAGATGGCGGCCAAAATCCAAGATGGCCGCCAGAAAAAAAAGGAAATGTCATATATCTGGCTGTAAAAATCGGAGACGAACAAATGAGGGGTCAATTAAGGTGTTTCCGTGGTTACTGAAACAGATGATGGTCACGGCATGTTGCTCGAGTAAGCCACTTCCAAGATGGCGGCCAAAATCCAAGATGGCCGCCAGAAAAAAAGGAAATGTCATATATCTGGCTGTAAATATCGGAGATGAACAAATGAGGGGTCATTCAGATGTTTCCGGGGTCACTGAAACAGATGATGGCCATGGCATGCTGCTCGAGTAATCCACTTCCAAGATGGCGGCCAAAATCCAAGATGGCCGCCAGAAAAAGGAAATGTCATATATCTGGCTGTAAAAATCGGAGATGAACAAATGAGTGGTCAATAAAGGTGTTTCCGGGGTCACTGAAACAGATGATGGCCATGGCATGTTGCTTGGGTAACCCACTTCCAAGATGGCGGCCAGAATCCAAGATGGCCACCTGGAAAAAAAGGAAATTTCATATATATTCATTCCTCAGACCCATGTGCCCTTCCTTTACTGATTGGGACCATCAAACCTTCCGTCCTCAAACGTGTAAATGAAACCAGGCTAGCACCCTGACTATATGTTTTGGCTGGTAGTCTTATTGTGTCACTTTGGCTCAGGAAGCCACTTAGGACTTATTGGGGAACTTTGAGGTGTGATCGACCGTGGATAGACACTGTCGCAAAGCCCGTTATTATATGGGACTAACGAGTGTCATGTAAGACTGATTACATTGAGTCAACTATATAATAGGGTAACTTCGGGGAAAACCGACCAAATGTGAATACCGACTCATTGGAAGATTTTGTACGATTGTGCACCCTTCATAAACACAACGTCAATTCTGCTAACTTGACTTGATCAAGTTTGTTAAAGTTCGTGATTTGCCATGTGCACTGGTCTCCTTGGACCAGGAGAAGACCTTTGACATGGTAGAACACGACTTTCTGTTCAGAACCTTAGAGTCCTTTGGATTGAACTCAGTGTTTATTCGTTGGGTCATGTTACTAAATAAGGACGTCACGAACATGGTCACTGTTAACGGATTAACTTCTGGTCCCTTCCCGGTTCGAAGGTTCGAGTCCATCGGTGTTGTCCCCTCTCCCCGTTGTTGTATGTTCTCTTCAGCAAAACGCTTAGTACCTCGCTGGACAGATGCTTAGGTTATCGACCCTTCAATGTACGGGGTGGGGCTAGAGTTACAAGCGTGCAATATGCCGATGACGTCACTTGTATTTTGCCAGACCTCGCCTCCTTCAAGCCTTTATTGAAGGTTTTGGCCACCTTCCAAGAGGCTACTGGTGCCAGACTTAGCAAGTCCAAGACCAAAGGGCTGCGTTTAGGAGGTTGGCGCGGCCAATCCCTCTTGTTCGATGCTACTTGGTCAGATGTCATGATCAGGGTAAATGGCATCTGGCTAGGTTATGGTGCCCCCGAGGCCACCACTTGGGCCGAGAAGGCTGATCAGGTGGAGGCAAGGCTCGACACATTCAGTCGGAGGTGGCTCTCCCTCCCTGGAAAGGTTACAGTTGTTAATCGTTTTATTGTTCCTCTTCTTTGGTATCCTGGTACGGTGATCGCTGCACCGGATCATGCTTTAGTGAGATTGGAGAGGATCATTTTTGATTTCATTTGGGGAAAGCGCAAACCAAACCTTGTCAAAAGGATCGTTCTGTAAAAGACCCCCTTGACCGGTTGGCTCCGGTCCACCTACCATCTAAACTGCGCCTTTTCCTTTGAAAGGTGTGTTCGTTGCGTTTGAGAATCCTTCGTTTCCCTTTGCCTTTCTTGTTAGGTTCTGGTGTGGGTTTCTTTTTGGCCACCACTGGCCTGGATCCTTTTCCAATAACCGGCCAAATGCGACACGCCCCTCGGGGGATGTATACTCAGATTGGTGACTCACTTCATAGAATCAAAGAGGAGGGCGGGCCAGATGTTCTGCTGAAGGTGGCCCCCTTTGTGTTATGTTCAATGCCCGCGCCTGTGTGCCCGTCGGGTTGCCAAATCGCCATCACTCCAGATGTGTGCCGGTCTGTGTGTTGTAAGTCACTAGATAGCTGTCTCCAGGACTTGGCATGGAGGATTGCACATGGAGTCCTCATCACTAACCATTTTCGCCTAGTCAGGTGGCGATTAGGTGATGGGATTTGTCAACATGTGGGCTGTGAGGCCATCGAGACTATGCAACACCTTTTGCTGGAGTGTCCCTTTGTCCGGTTGGTGTGGGAATGATGGTTTCACGCCTTTGTTATTGGTGTTATTGGTTGCACACTGTGGGCCATTAGTAGTGATTTTGTATTGTATGGTTTGTTGCCCTCTGTGTGCCCAAGATAGGTTAGGGATTTGCTGTTGTTGTTTGCCGCTATCATCAGGAGACACATCTGGAACAGCAGTTGCCGCCTAGTTTTGATGGGGACGTCTGGAGGGCCGAGGCTGTCGTCTCCCTCATGCAAAGTGACATAGGTTGCGCATGGAGGCCGACCACGCACGGCTTCCCGACACTGAATTTCGTAGACGCTGGCGCAAGCCTGTCGTCTACTATCGGGACGGCGTTCCCCGGATGAAATTTGGAGTGAGTTAGTTGTTAGGTGTGGGGGTTTGTGTAGTCGTTACATAATATATGGGTTGGTGGGGGGTTTCACTCATTGTGGTCTGCAGTTTGCTTTTTGGGGCTGGTTTGTAGTGATTTATTGTTTTGGTTCTGTTGGCCTTTGGGTCCGTGTCCTTTTCACGTCACGTTAAACGCTACGTTATATACATGTGTGGGTTAGTGAGAGATTTCTGTTTTGGGGTTTCAGTTGGGTTTTTGGTGGTTGTTATACAGACTGGGATTGTTTTTGGTTCTGTTGACCTTTGGTCTGTGTCCGTTTTCTTTGCACGTAAAAAGCACACATGCAAATGCAGCAAGGCAAATCTGCCTTGCACATCTCTTTGTCGATGCAATGTTCATCCAAATAGTGTACATCGACTGTGAACTGTCTGGTAAAGAAACATCGTATTGAAACATTGTACACAGAATTCTCGAATACTTTCAGTATGTACTTAAAGGTCAGTGGAAGTGTTAACTCACATTTTTGAAGGTCACTTTAAGTGCAGCGGATTGATTTGAAACTTACATAGATGAAAAGAGTGTATTTCATAACCCCAAATATCAAAGTTTGAGTTTCAAACTCATTTCGTTTTTGTGTTACCTAAATATCCGGGTCCGTTGACGTCAAGAGGGAAACGAAATGTATGTCGCTATTGAGTTTACACAGTACTTGCTGATTTTTCGTTCTTCCATAGATGAAAAGTTCAAGTTAATGTTTACTTCAAATTCAATGAATGCCTGCATCTACATATTGTTTAAAATTCTGTAACGTTTCATTCAAATCAGATTCGCCATTCTTAAGTGGCAGAGTTTTGAAATTGTAAATTATGCATTATCTAATTGCTTCCCCCGTTGACGTCACAAAAATATTACGTAATAGTAAATTTGTCTAATTTTCAAACTGCATCGACTAAAAGTCTGTCTGGTGGTTGGATTTTCAATACTAATCAGAAGGAATCAGAATCTTCAAAGTCAAGTCTACACTTCCACTGACATTTAACAGTGACTACAAGTGTATTTTCTGTTATATTGGCCGCTATCTTGGTAATAGGTGACCCAAGCAACATGTCATGACCATCATATGTTTCAGTGACCCCGGAAACACCTGAATTGACCCCTCATTTGTTCATTTCTGATTTCAACAGCCAGATATATGACATTTCCTTTTTTTCTGGCGGCCATCTTGGATTTTGGCCGCCATCTTGAAAATGGGTGGCCCAAGCAACATGCCATGACCATCATCTGTTTCAGCGACCCCGGAAACACCTGAATTGACCCCTCATTTGTTCATTTCTGATTTTTGCAGCCAGATATATGACATTTTCTTTTTTCTGGCGGCCATCTTGGATTTTGGCCGCCATCTTGAAAAATCGGAACCGATTAAGTGGGTTCCACGGATAAAAGTGATAGATAGGTCGAAAAGAAACTCCATGCAAAATTTGGTGCTTTTGTCCGGCCGGTAACGTTAAAGTTGCTAAGCCACCTGACTATATTGCTGTTCATGCTATTTATTTTACTTTGTGCACTTGTAAAATTTAATGTTGTTGAGAAACAAATAAACAAACGAAATTTAGTTACGCTTATTCTTACATTTCCGAATATCAGCAAACCACATAAAGTTAATTATCACACAGCTGTCCTATGTAGTGTAATATAACAGTGTCTGGTATCTTATGTAACTTAATTAATGCTTTACTTTTGCTTTAGTCCTAACTGCAGTCCTACTTGGCGTCTTGGCCTATAATATATAATTCATGTCATGCTATGTCAGACCTTAAAAAGTAAGGCCCTATATCTAGCCTAGCTGGGCCTAAGTAAATTAGGCAGTTCCAATATGCCCCCAGTTCCCAGGCACTGAGGACAAAATAAAAATCACCCATTCATGAGTAGCAAGCCTTATCTATGCCTATACTCTATATACTCACCCATTTCCGTTGGATTTTGAGAGAGATAGATTTCAACAAAATTTCCAAGTCAATTCTTGTCGGTGCAGATCTGTTCACTTACGAAAGCAAAGTTGCTATGCACTTGATTTAGTGATTGCCTGGTCACCGGGCTTTTCTGTAATATGATCTGTCGTAAGACTAGACCTAACTTATTGTGGCACGCGACAGCGGTGGTTTGAACTTTGAGAATACAAAGAACTTATTCTTAAGTTCGGCTGCAACATAAAATGTTAATCTGTGACAAAAGTGTATACTCAATCATGACAACTTTGGTAAATACTTATATTTGGGCTGTGTATGCAGTCGTCTGATACGGAATTACACAGACCATACATTTACTTCCTTTTAAATTTCGGGTCTGTTGACTTTCGAACGTCGAGCAACAATAAAGGTGACGAAGGAACTGATGTCTTAGATAATAGTTTTACACGTTTTCGTTTTCACACACTACAGACAGATGTGCAAATACAGACCTACCGAACACCACACGATTGCAAACGGTGACAGTGCTAAAACTAAGATCGCATGAAGTAGACCTAAATCCAAGGGGCGTAGATATCCATAACAGAAAAAAAATATGGAAGAACTTTACTGAAAAAAAACTCTTCAGTCTATGTACCCTAACTTTTTGTGTGACATCCTCACCAATGAGTTTGATATTTATCATATCTAATTCTGATCCTTTACACAACTACCTTTTTCTTTATGTAGTTACAATAATATTTACAGTTATTTACATTTTTCGTTGGTAAGGTTAGACATTAAAAGAAATGAGAATGTACTGAAAAAAGGTTCGATGTGATTTTAGAAAAATGAAGTTAAAGCAAAATTATTAGCAGATTGTTTTAAAACATAAGTTAACTGCATTTTGAATTCCCGGACTTGTCTCATGATCCCAATTAGCGAGCTGAAAGTTGTGTACAACGTACAGCGTAGCGTAATGTCAAAAATATTTACGTAATGCTCCCACAAATAGTATTTGCGAATGATTTCCAATCAGGTGTTCAGTGACAGAATCGGAAAGATTAAAGAAACGTCAAAATATATTATGGTGTTTCAAGCGAAACTTTCCTTTGATCATTTGACCACTTTGCAGTGTAACCCACGATTTACAGTGGACAAACTAATTTGAAGGTTAGGATAGGCATGGTCAATCACATTCTTACTGTGTTTTCTATTGCTGCATTAAGCCACTAGAAGGCATAACGTAGGTTAGCCTACGTGAACTTACTTAACCTAAGCCTAGCCAAGCCGGGGTATAACTGCAGATCTGCAGTGCTGGGAGTAAATTAGATATGTTAGTTTCTATATTCACATATAAACCTTTTAAGTTAGTCTAACACTACAGTAACTGTAAAGCTAACAGTTACTACTTGCAGCATAAGCGTTAATATAAACTGCATAGCCTAGGGTTTAATGACCTAACATTTAACAATTGTAACATTATCTTGTTCCTGTATTAAGGAACAAGATAATTCCAAGGGCCTTCAGAAATGTAAGGCCCAGCCTGCTTGGTGATAGAAGGCTAGGCAACATTTGGTCTGAACTACGTAACTATGGTTTGGCTAGGATCAGACATGTTTGTAATGCGATATTACAAAGGCCTTAGGGCACGTAACTGTAACTTTGTGTAAGTGTGACCAAAGCCAGAGAAGCTGCAATTGCACAGTCCACTTTAATGCTGCACATTGAGAGATTTCATAGCTTTATCATAGCAAATAAAACCAAGTCCAGATTGACCTTTGAAATATGTGCTAGCAAGGCTTAAAATGTTTTGATCTTTTTTAAGTGTCTCCCAATTATTCTTTCTTAATCTTTCTTGTTCTATATATCGGACATATAATATACTGTAGGCCCAGGTCTAGAACATAATTTGTAACAGTTTAAGAATAGCACCAATATCAATGTAAATGCTTATGCAGACATTTTTGAACAGTCGTATCAAGTTTTTCTTCCAAAACATTTAAAACACAGTTGCTGTGTACTTGTTCATTTAGTTAAAGCATTTGCAGCAGTTAGAGCGTGCCATATTTTCACCCTATATCTACATTGCCTATATATAAGTACAAGTTCAAACGTTGTTGCAATCTGGATGCTTTCTGTGTGGGCAGTATAAGCAGTTGAACTTTCAGTTCATCGATATGGTAATCATAGCAACCAACTTACATTTCAGACCCTTTCACTCTTGACTTTCATAACAATGAATAGTTCATAAGCTTGACAAGTCAACTTACATTTCAAATATATTGAAGTGAAAGTTTTGATGTTTTTCTAAATCTGCACTTGACGTGTTACTAATACCAATACAGAAAAGTGTCTCGTGGGATACTGCGATGTTGAGAACCCATTGGATTCATGAATTATATGCCCATTAATCTTGATGTGGCAAATACATAAAATCTTGGACGGGGATGTCTTAGTATAACTAATTCATATTTAATCTTTACTCTTGGAGTAAATATTTATAGTAATTAGTAGTTTTAATCTTTTCATTGGAGTTAATATTTATTAGTCAAATTGTCAACCAACTTTAAAGTGATGCTTCATGGGAATGACTAGTTTACCTGATGATGCTGAGAGGGACTAACAGCACTAAAAAGACCCCTGAGTTTGACAGGACTAATGAAACAAACTAAGTTAATGTCATTAAATGAAATCTAATGAAAAGCTTTAAATGTTTACATAAATTTTGTAAGAAATGGAATGAATTTAATCAATTTATATGTATGACTTTTTTTCTGTCTTTTTATAACAAGGTTTTTAATATGTTGGGTTCAGAGGACCACCATGATAGCAGTATCCACTTCCAAGATGAGACAGAGCCACTCTTGAATGGTCATGCCAACGGTCACAGCAAAAAGACAGAAACGAATCAAGACGAACCGCAAAAGAATGATAATAAGCCTTTCTTGACAAGACGACAGTTATTGACACTGCTGAGTTTAGGAATTACATCTACCCTTCAAAATGCTTCATTTGCAATTCTCACCCCATTCTTTCCAGTGGAGGTAAGTCACACCTCAAACAAACATATATATACCTGTACCGGATATTGTGACAATCTTTGTAAATTTTCAATCAAATTCCTACAGGGCAGTTCATTACAAACCTGTAGTAGCTGGACAGTTCACATGTTATTTCGAGCAATTCAATAGAGCTGAAATTTATCTTTTGGGGTTTTTGATTCATATTAACTATGTAAAAGTGTTACGGTGTAGAAAAGTGGACTAAATGGACTTATATGTTTAACATTGGTAAATTGTCAATACTCAAATCCTCAAATTAGGCTGTCCGGTTCATTAGCATTATTACTAATGAAACAACAACCCGTAGAAATAGATTGAAATTTACAAATTAATGCTAATGTTGCAAAAAAAAAGTATTTGAATTTACAGTAAGCAATTTTTCAGAATGGGTGCGGAGTCCTTAATGCATATAGAGTAGAGTTACTAAATAAGGGGTTAATCAACGGTCTAGCGTGCGTTACTCACAGGATTAATGCACGATCGGGGGATAATGCAAGCGATGCACGAGGGCGGAGCCCGAGTGCATCCAGCGATAGCATTAACACCCGGAGTGCATTTATCATTCGAGTAACGCACGCTAGACCGTTGATTAACCCCGTTCATTCATACACTACCATTTGTGTGGGGGAAAAATCATAAAAAACATTTTTGGTTACATATAACCAAAGACTTATTAAAGTGATGCCCCGTAATTTTACCGTGCGTTACTCACAGGTTTAACCGCGGTCAGCTAACCTGAATGGACCAATAGGATTTAGGAATCTTTACTAAGTATGAATGAACATCCATTGTCAAATAACCAAAGCTGCAAAGCCTGGTTTGGGTAAAGGCAAGTTTGATAGTGCTTCAGACTCTCTCCGCTCACTTCTTTGGCTCCCAATCAAGGCTCAAATTCAATATAAAATTGCAACGTTCGTCTTCAAATGTCTTCATGATCTAGCTCCTCCTTATTTAACAGAACTTATCACTATTCGCAAAGCTCGTCCAGGTTTACGTTCTTCATCTTCATTTGTGCTTGATATTCCAGTAACTAAACGTAAAACATTTAAAGACAGGTCGTTTCCAGTTGCAGCCCCCATGACTTGCAATAGCTTACCTGATTTTCTTTGAAATACTCATAGTTTTGAGCGATTCAAGCCTGAATTAAAAATTCACCATTTTAAGAAAGCACTTTATGTAGACATTGTTTGACTGTTTGAACTTTTTTACTCTATGTACTTAGTATGATTTTTTTTTTGGTAATGCGCAGCTGTATGCACTTTTTCTTTGTAGATATCGTGAGCTTTATAAGTTAATAAACATAACCATGTCTCATTTCAGGCATCGAAGAAGGGTACCAAGCAATGGCAGATTGGCTTAATATTCGGCATCTATTCATTAATCAGTTTTGTCATCTCACCGCTATGTGGAAAAATTGTAAGTTTTATTGCTAAAGCATGACAGGAATTCGCACAGAATCAGCAAAACATTGTTATAAGAAAGGAAATGTCTTTCTGGGAAGTGGGAGGGTTAGAGCGAACAGAATTATCAAAACATTGTCTAAAGAAAGGCCATGTCTTGTGGACATTTAAAATGCAATTGACAAAACTATTTGAATATTTTTGCTTTTTTGCATAGTAATTTTTTTGTAACTTATCCTTTAATAATAAGTAATTACCTTAATGTACAGATCACCTTGTGCATGTGTACAAACAAATGTGACATATTTCCTACAATGCAAATGTCCCTGCTATTCTAGGACTATTTTCCCTCTCAATATCTATAGGTTTATATGTTTCAGAGAGGGTAATAAAGCCTAGGCTTATTACAATGTGATGTCTTCTTGCTTAAAGCAGATTTTTTGTTAGTATTTCTTCTTCTTCTTTTTCCCTGTTTGATACTTGAATTTGGCTCTGTTGGTTGGTGTAGTCAAGTTTCATCTCAAAATAAGGAAAGCAAATGTCAAAATTGTTTGACTAATAACTTTTCCATCATAGTTTTTATGTTTAATATATACCAATATGATAGTGTTGAGGATATAGTATCAAAGTCATTATTTAGTTAATAAGAACCTGCATTTGGTGATGAAATCCAGGAAGGTGTATCCTTTTTACCATTTGTAAACTTTATTTGACAGTAATTGCACCAAACCTCTTTACCCCTTATCCACACTCGGGGGTATCTTGCAGATAAAAAGATAAATCACTTTAACATTTGAAATCAAGTTTACTTTTTGGAAGGAAGTACCCAGGAAGGTGTTTAACTTTCATAACGACATACATCAAAGCCTCTTTTAGTTTCGATTTGATCAAAAGCAGCTTATGTAGCAAATGTGTAGTCCATATATGGTTGAAAATCAAATATTAATGGTCACTCATGTTGAAAAGTAAAGTGTCAATAGCACTTTAGCCCTCAAAGCAGGGAATAAGTTAGCCATTAACACAAATGGAAAATGGTCAGAGTGATGTACACTTGTACAGGCACAAAGATGTGTAGCAGTCTCTGTAAAAGAGAGTCATAGTATTTTAAAAGGCTAATTTCAAAACTTCAAATTTCAAAACTATTCCCTACAAAAAACAGTATTTTCTAGTTACTTACATGTAGCCTATTGGAAAAACATTAGGACCTTTTTTTTTGAAAGCCCCTTAGAAATTGTGGCATTTTCTTTATCTAAAACATCCCCCCAACAGAAGCCCCCCCCCCTCAAGATAGGGAAATAAACGGAGGGAGTTTGGAGTACCTTCTTCAAAAAATAGAACTTTTGATTTTATCTTAATTTTTTTTTTCATTTCTTTTCTCTTTACCTTCAGCTACCGAGAGTAGGGGGTAAATTTATGTTTTTATCAGGGTTATGGATATCTGCTGGGTGCAACATGCTCTTTGGGTGAGTTACAGTATGTCATATTTTTCTTCCTTTTCATTAACCTCTGCTTTGTGAGGGAACTGTCCTCAACATGGCAGGACAGGCAACACTTACCCTATGTTAAATCTGGTTCTCCTATCATACCCTCCCACACAACAACCCCAAACATCCCCACACCAACCCCAAACATTGCCACAACAGTCTGGAAAACATCAAGTTACTATCTTATGTCCATTCTTCACTTCACATGTACACATGATGTAATCACACAGTGAAAGTTCATGAATAATCATATGGCATTCCTACATCCTACCTCTCTCCCCCCACACTACCACCCCCACCTCCCTGCTGGGATATTCAAACTAACCTGTGGCATCGGTTCTCTTTTCAGAGCATTGGACCGTCTACAGTCGGGCCCTCAGTTCATCTACTTCTGTTTTTTACTGCGATGTGTTGGAGCCGTTGGTAGTGCCGCTTGTGGAACCGCTAGTTTTGCACTCATAACAAATTGTTTTCCAAACAATATCGCACAAATGCTTGTAAGTGTCGGCAGGTTAAAGTGTCTGCTAACGTAGAAAAGTAAATATAATTTATTAAATGTTATCAGAAGCATTGGACAGGAACGATGTGACATCATTTATCGATGATCCAAACTGGAACTTGAAGTAATGTATTCACCTACAAGAGATGAGAACCATCTATTCTCAGCCTTGGATCTGTGGCCCATATGAGCCCCATGAAAAGTTTTGCTGTTTGGGGTGGGGAGAGGGGGATGGGAAGGGGGTCTGTCAGGGCAAAGGAAGTACAAAATTTTGTGGATATACCTTATCAACACGGTTCCGGACAAGTCTGGAAAGTTCTGTCTCAGCCAAATGAACCCACATTTTTCTGACCAGTTCCCCAACCATAGTGGGGCTGATGTCAAACGTGTCACTCCCTATGTCTGGGTGGGGGGGGGGGTTGGGAGTCCAGTGAACATTTCTGCTTAGCCCATAGGGGTCATTTGATGGGACCAAGATTTAGAACCTAGTGTTGAGAATACATTTACTTCTGCATCTTGTGAATATTAAGTCAGTTGCTATTCATCACTTCGTACACAAAAAGTTGACTATTTCCCTCTTAGCTGAAATAAATAAATAAATGGAGGTACCTGTTACTTATATAAAGTTTCGCTAGAAGGCTTACCCTTTGGTAAATCGTTCTCACCACCCTCAAGTCACGAAAAAGTCAAATAATATATGAATATTATCTTTCTTACAGGCATGGATGGAGACATTTAGTGGTTTAGGGGTCATGATTGGACCTTTCATTGGTGGTGTCTTTTATCAGGTATCGTCTTTTAATTTCATTATTGCTTTTAACCTTATTTTAATTTAATATAAATTTCTTAGTTTCATGTTGTGATTTCTCTAGGCTATGGAGCTTAGGCTATAAAGGCCTAAAATCAACCTATATATACCCTGGGTGATTTATAATTCAAGCACATATTGACTGATTTGATTGCAAATTGATTGCACAAATGGACTGAAAGTTTTATCTAAACTGTCAAAAAACAAATCGCTGTATTACATGACATGGAGGAAGTATACTTTCCATCGTGGATATTGGTTGCTAATCATTCCTCCCCCCCCCCCCCACCCTCCTACCTGACTCGTTACATACAATAACAACTTGGTGGAACATTTTGATGTCTCAGGCGATGGCTTTGGATGCATGTATCTACAGAATGACGCTTTTTATTTCCAAAAAAAATAATAAAAAAGTTACAGTAAGATGGAAGGTAGCCTCAGCAAATTAGCAATAATAAGCACATAGTTTGAGCTGTAGCTGTGATGGTACCAAAGCATTGTAAGTTTAGAGTAATTGGCTAAGACCTTTAGTGTGAAATGCAATAAAGTTTCTAAAATCATTTTTTTTTTTGCAAATGTTGATGATGTGATAAAGTGGTAATCAGCAATCCAAGTGTGAATTTTAAAAACCATTTCATATTTTTTTTTTTTTTTTTTTTTTTGGCAGATTGGATGGTACCAGTTTCCTTTCCTTATCATTTTAAAAACCATTTCATATTGTTTTTTGTTTTTTTTTTGGCAGATTGGAGGGTACCAGCTTCCTTTCCTTGTCCTTGGTGGTGCTTGCATGGTTTGTGTACCCATCAATATCTTTCTACTCCCTTCACAACGTAAGTGAACACACTTTATGATATCGGCTGTGTAATTTTGAAGAGTGAGGGGGGAAGGGGACGGGAATTAAATTGAAGAGGAGGATATAACAAATATTTACTTTACATCCTCACTAGCTGTGACATCATAACAAATTAGGTGGGGAGAGGGGGAGTCATTGAAGCCAACTCCCATGCAGGGGGGGGGGGGGTTTCAGTCCTTGCCCCAAATGTAGACATAAATTTAGAAACAAAAGGATGCATGCTCAGGCAAATTTAGACTATGAAAAAGAGTTATCTATGCCTGGGTATCTTTGCTATGAAGATGTGGTTTGTAAAGGTTAATTGGCTGATGTTTGATATGAAAATCAACAAAATTCTAGAGATACTGGATAACCACTGGGATATTGAATGCTATAGTTGAACATTTCGCAGCAAAAGTCCAGCGTTAGGGAACAGCAAAGCTTCCTAACCGAGTGAAATACTCTGAGAGAAATTTGACCGATTGTTCGTCTTTTTTACGTTTCTCCAGGTGATGTAAGCAGTGAGATGGGATCGATGAGGCAGCTCTTTACCATCCCGACAGTTTGGCCCATCTGTGTGGCCATCATGATGGTACCTGCGGGCCTAGGTTTCTTTGACGCCACCATCGCCCTACATGCCAAACAGTTTGATGTTACCCCCGTCACTATCGGCTTGATGTTCTTGTTGACAGGCGGTATCTACGCATGCTTATCCCCACTCTGGGGGTATCTTGCCGATAAAAAGGTAACTGCTAAACCAGTTTGTTCTTGTTGACAGGGCAGGCCGTATCTATGCATTATATCCCTACGCTGGGGGTATCTTGCCGATAAAGAAGTAATTGTTAAAACCAGTTTGTTCTTGTTGACAGGCGGTATCTTTGCATGCTTATCCCCATGCTGGGGTATGCTTATCCCCACTCTGGGGGTATGCTTATCCCCACTCTGGGGGTATGCTTTTGCCCCCACTCTGGGGGTATGCTTATCCCCACTCTGGGGGTATGCTTATCCCCACACTCTGGGGGTATCTTGCCGATAAAAAGGTAACTGTTAAAACTCAGTTTGAAACTGTTTTCTGTTAGATTTAGTTGCTGAGTCAAAATAAAACCAGAAAAAAACTTAGCAACTGGGATAAAAATGATTTTGTATCATAGAATAGTTTATATTGGTATGTCTTTGTTGACACTGAATAGACTAAAGTTAGATTGTTGTACTTTAATTTCAATTTCAGTTTATTTTCAACTGACGAGTATTAAAGACATATTATAAGTATTAATAAAATTGACATCAACTTACAAAGCGGTATCGTAATAAAACAGGAGTCATAAAGAAACTGTTAGCATGGACTAGTTACATCACAAACGATGTATGTATAGTTTTCTATAATTGATTGCAGAATGTAGTTTATTTACTTTTAGATTAAAAAAGTAATTCCATTTTAAAAGAGCTTTCTCTAATTCTACAGTTAGTGATAAAGTAAATATTTATAGAAATGGAGTTGGACATTGGAGACGCACAATGAAATTTATCCCCCACTCTCGTTCATAAATGTCACTTTACATGAGAGAGAAACGTATATCCTTCAATATCTGTTTTTAATTTGATCTTTTCAGAAATACACCAGACTTATGATAGAGATTGGTTTCATATTCATTGCAACTTCATATTTATTTATTGGTCCTTCGCCTTTGCTAAAAATGAAATCGTAAGTATTAGGTCGATTCTTGTTTGGTTGATTGTACATTTTTTTGTTAGGAAATTTTCTGATCAAACGATTGCTTTAAAGCAAAACTGCTTGTAAATATTAAACCTTTGTTGGTACTGTTTATGTGAATTTGGCAATGTCCAGGCTTAATGCATCTGTTGGTCAATGTCTATCAGAAACGTGAATTTCTTACATTTAATTGTATTTTGTAAATTATGCATCTGGCAATAGCAGAGTGTTATCTATGATGTTTAGAAACAACTCTGGGTCAAAGTTCACACAGGACAGAGGTGTTGAAGACACCAATATTCCTTCTGGTTGGTCCTATTGAGTTACTGAGCCTGTTGCAATTTATGGCCCCTGTCTGCCCTGCCTATGAATCTGGAACTACTGTTGTTTGTTTTCCTTGATTTACACACCGAGGGGGTTATTTCTATAGGATGACATCACTGAAGTGCAGCCATGGTAACAAAGTTGCTTTGAAACCATTGAAAAACATAACCACACACCATTTCCCCCCAATTGGCAAACCAGAATTACCAAATCAACAAAAGACTTCTCAACAGCACTGCAAGTAAAAAAGAATCCGGTTCATGGTGAATTTTGAACTAAGAGCCTAACTGTAGTATATTCACTCTAACCGCTACACCACACCTTCACATATTTTTGTAAGATGAGACAGTGCCTGGCCAAAACAGCCTTCTGCTTCAGAGGTCATCAGTTCTAGTAATCCGATAATTTCCTTTATACAGAGATAGCTACACTCTCGTTTTGCCTCTTTCTGGTTTACAGCTCACTAACAAATATTTGGATTGGACTGGTCATACTGGGAGTTGGACTCGGCAGCGGTCTGGTCCCTACGTTTCAAGATGTCATGATGTCTGCACGGTAAGATACTAAGAGACTGTCACAATGTATCTGTCATGGTTAACAGCCAATCAGGGTCAACTATTTGGGTATTTCCTACCAGCCTTGATTATACCAGGAGACTGTCACAATGTATCTGTTATGGTTAACAGCCAATCAGGGTCAAGTATTTGGGTATTTCCTGCCAGACTTGATTATACCAGGAGGCTGTCACAATGTATGTGTTATTGTTAGCTAATCAGGGTCAACTATTGGGTATTATGTTAGACTCTACCAGGAAACTGTAACAATGTATGTGCTAGGGTTAACAGCCAATCAGGGTCAACTATTTGGGTGTTATGTTAGACTCTACCAGGAGACTGTAACAATGTATGTGTTAGGGTTGACAGCCAATCCGGGACAAGTATTTGGGTATTATGTTAGACTCTACCAGGAGACTGTCACAATGTATGTGTTATGGTTAATAGCCAATCAGGGACAAGTATTTGAGTATTATGTTAGACTCTACCAGGAGACTGTAACAATGCATGGGATATGGTTAACAGTCAATCAGGGTCAAGAATTTATGTATTTTCTGCCAGGCTTGATTGTACCAGGAGGCTCTCACAATGTATGTGTTATCGTTAACAGCCAATCAGGGTCAAGAATTTGGATATTCTCTGTCTGGGGTACCTGAGCAAGATTATACCTCTCCCCCCACTTCCACTTCCCCTTGCCAAACCTTCTATCGAAAATGTTGTTACAATGGAGAAATATAGTGGAAGGTTTTGAAAGTTCATTTTCCACACGAAAATAACCTAAAAAATAAAACCCAAGTTGCTTGTGTCGTTAAACTGATGCTTTTGGTTGCCACTGATAGCTATATATGTGATTATTTACTTTCAAAACTTTTCACAATCCAATATCTCAATGCTCTTTTCGTTGACATTTTGTATTGTAGAAAATATGGAATGCCTGACACGATGGCCACACATAGTGTTACATCAGGCTTGTTCAACAGTATGTTTGCCCTCGGGTAAGTCAAAGAAAATATCGATGTCCAGTTGTTTTCACTTTTATAACATTTAGTTTGATATACGTTGTACAGTTGCCCTCTGAAACAGTCCCCATTGAGTCCCAGTTTTTAACACACTTTGATATTCTTTAGGACATAATGAGACCATCCAAAGAAAAGTCTAACAATTTCTTACACATTTCAAATAACAAATGGTTCGATAGCCTAGGTGAGGTCACATTTAGATTATAATTTTTAGAGGTCCATATGGAATTTTTAGCATTCCATTGTCACTTACATTCATGTACATCTATCAGCAACTAGCGATTGATAAAATAAAGATTACTGTGATAGATTTATTACCTGACGAACCCTAATCAATAATTAATTAACCTATTCATAAAAATTGACATAAGATTATGGATATATAGGTGGGAGGCATTTCATGATGGGTTCTGTATTGTTAATACTCGTGAATAATAAACCTTTGATGTTGTATGTAAACATTGGCAAACTTCCAGGCTAACTGCTTTTTCCTATAGATCTTTTTAATTCATTTTAACTCATACAGAAGTTTCATCGGTCCAACTTTTGGGAGCTTAATGGTCCAGCAGATTGGCTTTGAATGGTCTGTTACTGTATTTGCTCTTGCCGCGATCATTGTTACAATACTAGTCCTTGTCATGGACTTGTGTGAAAAGAATTGTGGAAGATCTGGGTAAGTAAAACGCCTTCTTGATTCCTTGACAATAACAAAAGAAACCTCTGTTATTGTGGAGGTGTGTAGGTAAAGGTGTGTGTACGTGTATGTGTGACACCTTTGTTTGCAAACACGATATTCTCCAATTGTAAATGATGGCTGAACCTCAAAACTTGGTATGTGGATCCACCGTGGTGGTTATTGAAAATTTGGTGATCTCTGGATAACAAATCGTGTATTCTGCAAACTTTAGCAAGATGGCCATACGTTTAGCCCAATCCCTGTCAACCTTTTAGTGTGCCGCCAAAAGCTTGCACATTGTGTGTTCCAAACCAGCTTAGGATATTGCTTGCCTCTAATTTCTTTATTCTTTACAAAGTTTTTCACAATTTTCTAAACAGTTTCACGATCATCACTTGCTCGCACTGAAAGAGAATTGCGCAGATCTTTATCGTAACTTAATAACTACAAGTTTGTGTTTAATTGAAGTATCTTGGTAGGTTACTGTTGTATATTATGGTGCACAGAATTTTTGCTGGGCACTAAACAAGGAGATTTCCTACCATCTACTTATTTTAGTAATCCTGGTTGATGTTTAGTGGCATGCCGACCTCCTCGACAACCTCCCCTTCCCCCACCCCTCCCAACTCATAAATGTAGAGGCGATATGTCCCAATCATCACATCAAAACCCTAACTGCATTCCAATATCTAATTTCCATCATTGTCATTTGTCACAACAGGAAGAGTTCAAAGGTTATATTTTCTATCGTGGAGGACGATCGTGAATCCTTCCTACCTGCCAGTGCTGGCATTCAAGATAAGCCTGATCAAGCATGAGGTGAAGGAGCCTAACCAGGTATACTACCACAACATTCCACTGGAAGCCATGGTCAACATCAATACAAGAGATTGTTGTAAAATGTGCTTATCTTTTTAACTTCATCATGTGCTGTTTAATAGTTACATTAACATGTTTAACAGTAACATGTTTAATAGTAACATTTGACATGTTGTTGCTCTAAGTACTAGACTGATAAGAGGCATTAATACATACACAGAGTTCAGCATGAATGGCATGATGGGGGGAGAGGGAGGGGAACGTGGATTTAAAGATAACTACTTTGTGGAAAGGTATTGTTCATTCAACAAATAGTTCCCTATGAGTATCATAATATGATTTGTATTGCACTCACTGACGAAAAGGAACTTGCGCAAGTCCGAGGGAGCACAAATTGTGTTAACTTTCATATTAAATGTTAGTTTTCTTAGGGAGGGGGTGCGGGAGTTCACATATACAATTTATTGTCCACTCTTAGCAAAGGTCAGAATTTGTGGTGTGAGGACAAACTTGTGCCCCAGTTTGGTGATAACTTGTGCATTCTTTATACCATTTTGTACACATTTACTATGAAAACAATGCCATTTGTAAAACACATTGATGTATACAATTTTTATTTAGTATTTTTCAGATCAGAATTTTTAATTGTTTATTTTGTAATTGTCTATGTTGTCAATTTTCCAGAACTTTCATTTTTTTTAAACTTTGCTATTATTTGTATCTTTAACTATGCATTATACAGTACTGGAAGTTTACTTTGTTTGGGCTTTCTTGGAAGAATTATAAGGTGTACTATAATTGGTATCAAAGGGGTATCAGCTTGTAGTCAAGGAGGTGGGGGGTGGGGCTGTGCAGTAAAGAAAGAGGTGTGAGAATGGTTACAAGGTGGTTGTAGGCTAGAATAAGATGAAGTTTAACATATTTTTACTTTGCATAAACAGGGTTATAACAGTGCTACAGTATCTTAACCAGTGTTACCTCTCAGTATTTTACATTCAGTGCTTTGGTTGAAAATTTAACGCTCAATTTGGATATTTAGCCTGTAAGAAAGTAAAGTGAAGAATTATAACCAACTATAGAGTAACTGAAGTTTTATGTATCACAAGAAATTGAATGAAATCAAGGACCACCACCCCCCCAACCACCCCCCTTCCCACCTTTAAATTGAGTATATAAATTAAGGGGAAGAGGTGACAGCTGGATACCAATGGGCAAGAATGAGGGCTGGTACAGGGAAGACAGAACTGGGAATTCAAAGTAGAAAATAGGGGGGGCGGGGGCCAGGGGGGTGCGAGGATGTGAAAAGGTGAGAATGTTCGATGCGAGGATAAATGTGTTGGACTTTTAGTGTTGGACATTAAGTGCTGCAAATGTAAGCCTTACTGGTTATTGGAAGTCTTTCATCTGTCTCATACATTTTAAAGTTTAATTTTATAAATTCACATTTATATCTAATTTGTGTGCTAGATGATATACATTTCCAGCAGTTTGATAGAAAAATTACTATGATTTTCATTTCATTTTATAATCTCCTGAAATTGTGTGCCTTCAATAAGTGCCTGTAATTTAATCTAATCTGCATCTAAGTTTTAACGAGTCTTTGGCAAAGCAAGCAAACTCCACCAGACTTGTGTAGTATCAGATATTGCTTTTTGTATTGTTTGTTTTCATGTGAAAATTTTACCGCAGCTTATTAAGTAACTACAGTGACAGGTATTTCTGGTAATAAAAACCTTTTTTATCTGTTGAAATGGTACAAACTTTTAAATTAGTCATCAGTAATGGTCCAGATTTTCAGCATGACAAAATTGTTCAAAGTATTTTCCTTGTGACTCTGATCCTCTGTGCTATATTGAGACATAGGGGAGGGCCCAATAAGGATGTAATTGTCTCAGTGATGGACAATATCTTTGTAAACTGCTGGATGAAATCTGAACCTCTGTGACCATTTTTCGACTGTTGGGCATATTTAGGCACAAAAGTGATGATCTTTAATCGCAGAGGAAAGATATTGTTATACATGTATTTATATTAAAATTGTTCGGTACTAGTTTATTTAAAAGTGGCTATTTTTGCATGTTTTGTCTCATTTGCTCAGCAACAAATTTTTGATATTTTTAAATCAATGCTTATAATATTGAATCTGAGAACATTATATCAATATTGATCCCTCCTCCACAACGTAAGAACAGGGGTTGGTACCTACATTGTATATTTAAAGCGAGGGTGACATTTTGACATTCTCAATGTTTTGGTGAATCTGTTTCAAGGATGAAGAACAAATGCTCAACTTTACAATAGCATTTTTTCAGCATTACAGGGCTAGGATATTATACAATGATCTAAATTGCCACAGATAGGAGGGCAAACGGGTGTAATTGAAAGCATTCGGGGGTATTTTATCAATTCAGGGATAGTTCTGGACAATACCAAATGTCCGAGGACATTCCTGGGGACACTGTGAATTCAGGAACAGTACATATTGGGGACGTCTGGTCACCTTTTTAATTTGATAGAAAGATGTGTATTACAGCTATATGAAAGTGCAATTATTAAGTTACTGCCAAATTTTATAGGATATATCTGAGTACTGCCGTTATAACTTTGTCATTTATACATAGATTTATTTGAAGATTACTATTTTATACGATCCACAATTATTTTTTATCAATGTTCAAATACAATCACAAATACAAATCAATAACAGAAGTTGTGTAGCTTTTCTTATTCTTTTCTTTTGGGGATGTTTTGTGTAAATTTTCAGGATAAAAGAAAGGGCTCCCGTAGAAACGTATTAGAAAATGATTCCATCTGTTTACGACTTGACATTTTAACGTTTTCCATATCTGACAATTGATTTTCAAATTTTGATGACTTATTCCATGTTTTACTATGAACAATCATTTATCAATACGGGAAAGTTGTAACACAAAAATGTTGCTGATTGTTGACTTTTATTGAACATTACAATGTAAATATAATATTTTATTATTAACAGTGACAAATTAGAAGGCTTCGTGCTATAACGGTGAGAAAAAAGCATTTAAAAGTTTTGCACAACTGGTCCATGTATTAATGCATAGGTTAAATTGGTAAAAATAGAAAATCAACAGATTATTGCAAATGAAGTTTCAGCAATATGTAGAAAATCATTGAAATATTACTGGGCCTCCTCCCTCACCCCCCCCCCAAATTTATAGGTGCGAAGACTCGCGCAAAAAGAAACGTCTTATGATGGTAATCTGACCTAGTTTCGAATGGGGTGTAACAGAAGTGTTAAACACCACCATCGTTGCCAGAAAATATGCACACAGCTTGCTACCGTGGGTAATTAGACACTAGTGTACAGTCAGTACATACAGCTGCGGTCAATACCCACAGCACAGTGTACAAACGATACAGCCATGGACATCTCAGGTCCAGCTAAAGATAACAAGGTGTCACGTTTCATTACTGTCTGCAATTTGTAGCGACAAGCAGAAAAATTCACTTGCAAGCAACGGAAAGTTAACTTTTTCAGAGCACGGCACACGGTTTTGGGCGAGTCTTCAATGACTTAAAGGTCATAAAGCTGCATCATTGACATTTTTACTTAGCTCTAATGTAATGATATATCTGCATTATGAACTCTAGGACTATCTTGGGACAATTGGTTAATACTTACATATGGTAATTCTGTGGTAACTTATAGTCATACTTAATACAATACAGATAATATATTTATGAAGACATGTAGTTGAATAGAATTACAGAATACAAAACCCTGTAGAAATTATGATTACCAACAATAAATTGACTGCAATGTTATGAAAAAGAAATGAACAAAACATCCCTTGTAATGTATGTCTTGTTAATGCCTTTTTGTAATTTTACCATCATAATATATATATCAAACAGGTCATTTCCTTAGTGACTGCTCCATGGTGGCCATACCCTCCCTCCTCTCTCTCCACCTGCCTCTCTTTCCACTAACCTCTCTCTCCACCTCTCTCTCTCCAGCAGAGTAAACATGACAGAAGAAAAACGTGAAGCAATTCTCAAGGTATTCAATGGTAACTTAATGTCCCAAAATTTGACCATAAAAATATCTTGTGTGTGATAAATATGAAAATTCTAAAAGGAGATATGAAATGGATCCACTTCTTTCAGCCAATGAGGAAATAGGTCAATGAATTAAACAGTTTGATTGACTATAACAGAAACTTGCAATGCTTAGAAATTCCTCATGACCCTGAAAAACGTTCGAAACAAAAAATAAAATATTTTTCAATTAAAATTCCCTTGATAAGAAAAATTCCTATTTGTAATCATTAAATCAAAACTGTACTGTCAAAGAATATACCATTTTTTTTCGTTGGGTCCTTTAAAGGTAGGGATGAATCGTAAAAATTTATCTCTTAAGGGTAACTTTTAATAATTATCTTGTAACTTTTAACTTATTGAAGAAGAGTACTGAAGTAGAAACCAGTGGAGTTTAGTCTGGTTTATATTGGGAGATCATTTCATCCAAATTTATCTTTTATATCATTATGACTTTTTTCCCCATAAATTTGAATACAGAAACAAGATATAAGACAATACCTATTAAGAGAAATATCAATGGAATTTGTCTGGTGGATTCAGTCAAGTTTTGGAAGTAAATGAAATATTTCTATATAGCTTTCAAGTTTTTGATGCAGGACTGTAAAAGAACACATTGTAAATAAGAATTAGAGAGCTAGGAACAAGAGTGCCAGGATGTGGCATAAATATGCGAACAGCTATGGGAGAACCATGGGATGATCTGGGTGCACATGGGAGGACGAATGAGTAACCTTGGGAGTACCATGGCCCATTCCTCCAATTGAGGGGGTTGTGGTGGGAACATGGGAGGGATGTGGCATGAACATGCCAGCAGCTAATGGGAGAACCATGGGATGATCTGGGTGCACAAGGGAGGACGATGGAGTAACCTTGGGAACAACATGGCCCAATGCCCCGCTTGAGGGGGTTGTGGGAGGTACACAGGAGGGATGTGGCATGAACATGCAAGTAGTTATGGGCAAACCATTTGATGATCTGGAAGGACATGGGCGAATGGTGTATGGGGTCACCTTGCGAGCACCATGGGACACACAGGGTGTAATTTTTTGGATGGACACTCTCAGGCATTGTTTACAATGTTTAGCTGTTGTTTTTTGGCACAATGCTCTCCAACCGCCATTATTGACATTTTGAGAACAACCCCTGGGTGGACACTAGTTAAAAAAAATTTCACCAATTGCTCATTCTTTTCTGCATAAATTGATAAAAGATATTTGCTGTTGCAATAATTGAATTAAAAGCTATGACGATGATATAGGACGAAACGATTGTGCCAATTTGTCTCGAGTTATGATGGAACATTAATTAAGCAATTTTGAATACTACACTCTTTTATTTTAAAACTGCTTCTAAATTTACATCTCAGGAAGTAGTTTTGTTTAACGGTAAAAAAGAACCGAATCTTCACCTTGTCTCCTAAGAATTCCAAAAGGAATTCATGATTGAGGTAGCAATTTGCAAGGAAAAGCTAACACAAGCCGCCACATGGTCACCCGATCACTTTCTTGATGAATCACATACTCACTGAACACTAATTAAATAACGTTAATTAATAATTTATTTCGAATAATAAACCTCACTCGGTTTTGCACCTTTCTTCAAATGTTCGTTGCACACAGAAAGCAATTTTGAATTGTAAACATGACGCACCGATTGTTTAACACCTACATCATTCTACTTGGCTCGAATGATGCCCATCTTTGAACATAATCCTCGCTGAAGTCTTGCTTACTGATTGAAACTGGGATGGACTCGTGTGACTGTAGAGATAGATGTGCTGCAAGTAGTCCCATTTTAATGGCAGTGTCCGGGGATTTCTCTCGCAGCATGCCGGCCATAATACCCGCTGCTAGACTGTGTAAAAACAATAAAGAATAGAAACTAAAGGATGTTAGTTTAGATTTTGACGCTCCTGTTTTGTTAGGTATTATGAAAAATTTGTCTTCACAGGATAGGGTAGGATAAATGTTAAAGTAACTTAGTTATAGTTATAATTATAATGTTCTTCAGGTATAAATTGAGCTATTGGGGAAATTGTTCTGAAGATTCAAATAAAGTAAGGATGTTGAGGGGTTGATGGACAAGGGAGACATCTGGGGATTGTTCAGAGATGACAAGAGGGAATTGGGGGGGACAAGGAAGGTGTTGGGCAAGAAGGGAGTGGTTGTGGTGAGGGAGGCTTTGATGTATGAGAGGAATTGCGGGGATGACAGAGGAAATAGGTTGGGGTTTAGGAAGGTTTTGGGGGATAAAGGAGGGAATTTTGGGAGATGAAGATGGGGTTGTTCTATGAGAAGGACTGGGAGGTGAAGGAGGCAGTTGAGGATAAGAAACGCCTCTGAAATGAAGATGAGTTTTGGGATGAGGGAGAGCAAAGGGGGATGAGTGCAGGATTGGGTTGAGGCAACAATTGAGGACATGGAAAATGTTGGCAGAAAGATAGGAGTGTGGATAAGATAGTGATTTTGGATGTGAGAGAGGTTGTGGAATGAGGGATGGCGTTTGGTGATGAGGGAGGATTAGAATGATGAGGGGGGAGGGGGAGGGTGGGTGTCAAGCAATGCACATGAGGTGTGATAGGGTGAGGGAGTGATTTTGTATGAGAGAGAGGTTGTGGAATGAGGGGGGAGGGTGGGTGTTGATTAGTGTGCATGAGGTGTGATAGGGTGAGGGAGATAAAAACTTCAATAAAGTTATCTGCTTTACCAGTCTCCCCCTCCAGATACACTGATGATATTTTCTGACATTTTATCATCAGCAAAAGGTTGGTAATGGACAGCAGACATCATACCAGTGAAGTCACCTTCAGACTGAAAATGAATATTCATCATTAGTTAAGATATTATTAAACAGGGACGGTAGCTTAAATGGACAGTAGATGTCATACAAGCCTGGAAGACGTACATTCTTCAATTATTAAATAATAATCAGTCTGGAAATGAATATTCATGAATAATTTCTAAAATACAACAATGTAAACTTCATATTGATTAATGAACAGCTGGCATACCACACCAGTTTCTGATTAATGCAACATCCTGAAAATGGATAAGAATATAACTCAAAAAATAGCAAGGCAATAAAAAATTGATCCATTAAACTTTTTACCATGGGGAGAGAAGTAGGGGGAGGCAGAGGGCAGGGGGAGGGGATCACATATGAGAAAGAACAAAACAAAAAGGTAGAAACTCTTAATTTAGACTGTAGGCTAGTTGTGACTCATATCCAAATATCGTGTGGCATTACAAGGATTTTCAAAACCCTTTTAATGAGGCATACAGAAACATATAATATTTGAGCAAAGTTTGATCTTTTAGTTCACATATACTTCCCTGTTCTCATGTGACTGGGTACTTCCAATCGGACCACAGATAGGATACTTAGTTTCACAGTGGCTCGAGCAAGATCAGTGGCCCGTTTGCAATAAATAAAAGAGATCAAACTAGGTCGAAAATGTTTATTACTCAAAACTGTTATTGGGAGTCATAAAGTCTTAACCACGATGAAAAGATCGGATCAAACCTTACCCGATCTATTTTACTGAGAAGAAATGGTTCCTCTGGCTCACTGTTTCTGACAACCAGTATCCCATCCTCGTCTAAGGTGATTATCAGACAATAGAAACTCTCCATTAATCGTTTACTAAGCTGCAAGCACTCCCTCAGTTTATCAGTTAGTGATAACTCTCCTGAAGGAGGATAAAAAAGAAGATAAATATAATATTGCAGAAAGGTTGACATATTTTGGACCATGAGGTTCAAATATATGAAATCTTAGCAGAAGACATTTTTACCCTAAGTTGCATATGAAGGATCGTAGCACAAGTTTGCAAGGGTTCAAATAAGACTGGTGTAAAATGCGAACTATTTCTTTCAGAGCAGTATTTCTCTAAACTTAAGTTAGCTTTATAAGAATGGTTTAAGTTTCCAAAGTTCCTTCAAACATCTCCTAGAGCAGCGAAATGGTTGGTTGGTATCAATTTGTTTTGTTAGACATGCACACATGACAGGATAAAATTAATACACACTAATATTGAAAGGAGCAGGATGGCTTTAGAAGTTTCCACTACTTGATGAAATGTAAAACAAATGTATGGATTTTGCTGTTCCACTTATAAACCCTATCAGCTGTAAACATTTAAAAGCAACAAGCAGAGATGACTGGGCACACCACCAGTCATCACCACCCAACGACTGATTCCACCCGTCATCATCACCTAACGACTGATTTCACCCGTCAACATCACCCAACGACTGATTGCACCCGTCATCATTACCCAATGACTGATTCCACCCGTCATCACCCATCGACTGATTCCACCCATTGTCATCACGCAACGACTGATTGCACCCGTCGTCATCACCCAACGATGATTCCACCTGTCGTCATCGCCAACGACTGATTCCACCCGTCGACACCACCCAACGACTGATTCCACCCGTCATTATCACCCAAAGACTGATTCCACCCGTCGTCATCACCCAATAACTCATTGCACCTGTCATCATCACCCAACAACTGATTCCACCTGTCATCACCCAACGACTGATTGAACGACTGTCTTTACAAGATAGGGTAGAAGAAATGTTAAAGTAACTTAGTTATAGTTATAATTATAATGTTCTTAAATTATAAATAGAGCTATTGGTGAAATTGTTCTGAAGCATGACTGATTCCACCCGTCGTCATAACCCAATAACTCATTGCACCCGTCATCATCACCCAACAACTGATTCCACCTGTCATCACCCAACGACTGATTCCACCCATATTCATCACCTAACGAATGATTCCACCCGTCATCATCACCCAACGACTGATTCCACCAGTCATCACCCAACGACTGATTGCACCCGTCTTCATCACCCAACAACTGATTCCATCCGTCTTCATCACCTAACGATTGATTCCACCCGTCATCACCCATCGACTGATTCCACCCATTGTCATCACGCAACGACTGATTCCACCAGTCATCATCACCCAACGACTGATTCCATCAGTCATCACCCAACAACTGATTCCACCTGTCATCATCACCCAACAACTGATTCCACCCGCCTTCATCACCCAACAACTGATTCCACCTGTCATCATCACCCAACAACTGATTCCACCCGTCTTCATCACCTAACGACTGATTCCACCCGTCATCATCACCTAACGACTGATTCCACCCGTCATCATCACCCAACGACTGATTGCACCCGTCATCATCACCTAACAACTGATTCCACCCGTCATCTTCACCCAACGACTGATTGCACCTGTCATCATCACCCTAACGACTGATTCCACCCGTTGTCATCACCCAACGACTGATTCCACCTGTCATCATCACCCAACGACTGATTGCACCCGTCATCATCACCTAACAACTGATTCCATTTAACTTTTGATGGATCAAACTGTCAAAAATCTTACTATCAAAGTCAACGGTTTCTTCTCCTTCCAAAGCGGCATACATAACTCTTAACTCGTTAAGGTTTGGTGAGGCGTACGATATCTTTCTCCAGGTGTCTGATACAAAAGGCTTTTTGGCTTTGCTTACACAGGTAGGCTCAAACCAAACTAGGAATAGAAAAAGTCAGGAAATGCTGCTGATCTTAAAAATTAAAAGACATTTCAAAAAACTCCATTCACCCCAAGAAGGAACAAACCCTTTACAGCCACTAACAAAATGTGTTTAGGGATAGTTCTTATTAAGAAACGTTTTCTTTTTGGTGTCAGAGGTCAATGACAAGAACAGTTGCTTTTGCCTTCTGTCTCTTTAAAATTCCTCCTCCCATCCTCTCCTCCCCCCCCCCCATTTCTACCTACCTCCTTCCCCTCTCTGTCCCTTTAAAGGACTAAAATATGTTTCTTCAGGAATGCTGTATAATTTCAAAAACTGAGTCCCTCACACTCTTGGAAAGTTTTTTTGCAAAAATTGCACATTCATTAATTTTGGTACAAAAACTATACATGTCACATTGTCACTTAAAGTTTTTTAAACAGTAAAAACACAACACAATATACATTTGATGACAATGTGTATTTAACTATCATGCTTCAGTTTTTACATAAAAAAATGGGTATTTACTAACTTCACTATTCCTTCCTGAACAGCAATTGGCTAAAATAATTAAACATGTGGGTTATCGGGGTTTTAGTGTTTCCCATATAATTCTTTTTTTAGTCGCAACTAAGCCACAATTTAGACAAAAAGAATGATCAAGGGTTGTCGGGAAAAAAAATTTGAGGGGGAAGAGAGGGGTTAGAGGTGGGGGGTTGAAGGATTAACTATAAGATGATCTCTAAAACACCATAACCTACATGTTTGAAGGCCTTAAGTTGTGGATCTTATTTCCTGTGGGCTGTGAGAGCTATTGTAACAACCTAACAAGATATTACCATATTCTAAACAAATATTGTATAATACATCAACTCTTACACCAAGAAAAAATGTATGTTACACCTTAAATGGTAATTAAAATAATACGCACAAGACAAGAATTCCTATAATGTTAATACCTATGTACAAAGCAGAGATTATTGCAAACAAAATATAGCTAGGTTAATTCATAATGTACACAGCCTCTAAGATAGACAGTACCCAGATGTTAATTTAAATTTACTTAAAAAAAATATTAAATAACCTACAAACCTGGAATATGCTTCTTTGAACAGAAATGGCAGATTTGATCTATGACCTCCACTGACAAATTTCCGTCGAATACTACAAGAGGAGCCTGACTTATTGCACTCTCAAATTTCATAATCTGTTGAAGAGGTCAAAGAAGTGATATCTATATTAATAAATATTTTAGTAAATTTTATACTTCATATGTAAAAGCTTGTGGTTTTCTCAGTAAGTCACACAGCTTTGAAAATCAATTCTTCTATAAGTTTAGGCAAACTTACTATTGGTCTTGGTAGTTCAATCCCTTCAATCCTAAAATCTTTGTAGTCCTTTCTTAAGAAAATTTTCCTGATACACCCTCTGCCCCAGCCTCCTTACAACAGAAATGTGACCATGTTGTCATGACAATGGTTTGTCAAGCACAGTTTCATGATATTTGTCAAAAGAACAGACGACACCCAACAGTGCCTGATGAACATTGTATGAGGCCTTAGATAGCATATGCTTGCACCCCCCTCCCACTCCCCCTCCCATTCCACCTTCCCCTTCTCCATTCCCCTTCCCTTACCCCTTCCACCTCCCCTCCCCTAGATTTCCCATTTCTTTGTTTTTGCAGGCCCAACCCAAAAAAAGAAAGTTGGTATGTATGTGTATCGACCAAGTGACCCCCGGGTACACCTCTCATCTGCCTATTGGACAATCTGACACTGCTACTGTGATCCACCAGACACACACTGGTAAAGGAGTACTGCTTTAAATACCAAACAATGTGATACATAAGTGTGTATATATATATATATATATATATATATATATATATATATATATAGGCCCGTGGTTCGAATCCCGGTGGAGGCTGAAAGTTTTTTCACTGTTCTTGATTTTCCAACTCATTACGATTTTCATTTATATATATATATATATATATATATATACATATATATATATATATATACATATATATATATATATATATATATATATATATATATATATATACATATATATATATATATAGGCCCGTGGTTCGAATCCCGGTGGAGGCTGAAAGTTTTTTCACTGTTCTTGATTTTCCAACTCATTACGATTTTCATTTATATATATAGCCTACATATATATATCTATATCTATATATATACATATATATCTATATCTATATACATATATATATATATAGATATATATATATATATATATATATATATATATATATATATAGATATATGTATATAGATATAGATATATATGTATATATATAGATATAGATATATATATAGGCTATATATAGGCTATATATATATAGGCTATATATATATATATATGTATATATAGATGTATATATATAGATATATATATAGGCTATATATATAGGCTATATATAGGCTATATATATAGGCTATATATAGGCTATATATATGGTGGTTTACCATACACTAGGCATTATTAAACATGTGTGAGATCACTATCAAATCCAAATGTTTCATATGATCCAACCAGGGTGGATCCAGGAATTTAATAACTTAGAGGTCGTGGCCCTGAGGTCATTGAGGTCCCACGTAGGAGGGTCTGGGATCATCCTCGCCCAGAAAATGAAATTTTTAGATATAAAATGGTGCATTTTGAGGCATATTTTGCCCATAAATTAGGACTTTTAATTTTGTTCTGCATGCAAGGTTGTGCTGATAATTCTTTTTAAAGTTTTGTGTGAGGTTAGAATGAGAGGGATTGTATCTCCCAACAACAGAATAGAAAAACATAAATGTATTAGACTAAAGGAAATTTTATGGCCAGCAACTGAAGACAAAAAGCGTGTGGATTGAAAGCTTGAAACAAAAATGGTGCTACATTGCCACGACAACCATACATAACATATCTCATTTGAGACGGCGTCTTCTCTTTAACAGCCTCATTAGCTGCCCGTGGAAAAGATTGCATAAGTCAAAGTTTTCATAAAATTGCAAATTTGCAATGATGTGTGATATCATAGCAGCTCCAAGGTTTACAGTTTAAGTGACGATTAAAATGATTATTTGAATTTAACGAATAAAGAAAATGTTATGCCCAGCTACTGAACAATAAAGCATGTTGCATAAAAGCTTGAAACAAAAAATTGGTGCACAATTAACACAACAACCATACATGACCTACCTCATGCCATCTCTTGAACAGCCTCATTAACTGGACATGTCCATGGAAAAGATTGCATAAATCAGAGTTTTCATAAAATTGCAATGATATGTGATGGCATAAACAGCTCCTTAATAGTCTTTATGAAGATTTAGATGATTATTTGAATTTAATGTGCAAAAGTGTCACCAGAAGTTTTTCCCATAATGTTGTTGAAACTAGTTTTGACAATTGTTTTGAGCAATTTCTTCTGCCATTAAATGTACTTGGTCATAGAGTGTTTGGTTAGTTTACCGCGCGCATCAATAACAGAATACATGCTTAGTGTCTTCGAAATGCACGTTTCTCTTATAGAAACAAACCAAACCTGTGAACCTACCACACTTTTATATACCAGATGCACATAGCCTAGCCTACTTTGAATAAAGGAATTGTGGCTGAAGCTGGGTTTGCTTTTCATGAAGTGTTGAGGATGGATTTGCAGCTTGTTTAACCTATTAATTGCGAAAAGAAGTTTGAGAGTGTGCCGATTATAGACTGCAATTATTACAGACTATAATTATTATAGACTATAATAATTATAGACTATAATTATTATAGACTATAATTGCACACTTAGTGATTTTACTCTGTTTGGAGGGGAAATACTATTCTGAAATACAACCACCGTGTTAATTTGAATACACTATCCTCTCTACATCTTAACTCCAAAAAATGTGTTTAGACTGTGGCACATGCAATTTGCAGTGTATCTGTTTGGAAGAGAAATACACTTTTGAATATAATTGCCTGCTTTAATTTGCTGTCCTCTCTGAAATCCACTCTATAACATCGAGAACAATGAAATACTTTTCAGCTTGGCCAAATTTATATGTATTTATCAATACAATGTCTAAACTTCCAGTAATGACAAAACTAACGTGAATGTGGATGGCAGAAGGCAAAAGTACAGTTAGAAAGTTTTCAACATGGCCATTTACCGCTCATTACACTTTCAGATTATGCTAACATTTTATGTGAGAGCAATAAAACACTGCTACACAGATAACATACTTACATGATCAATTGTTAATTCATTGCTGATTCCCATGTCTCCCACGCCGAGAAGGACATCACCGTTACTATCGATAACCAGGCAATAGGTGGCGGTAGAATAATCCAGATCGACTAAACCCTCAAGATTCTGGAATCGACAAAAGAAATTTTCATTTTAAAATAAGGGTAATGTACTGTACCAATCGGATACGTAGTACCAGTGGCAAGATTAGAAAATGTTGAGTTTTCCTTTTTCAAATAGATTTGAATATGAGGTCAAAGGTCACTCACCATATGTTGGCAGTGATGCCGAAGGTTCTGGGCATGGATGTCCTTACCGACGGCAGAAATAAAGAGAGAATTTTGCCCAATTCGACTCATGCAGTCTGCAAAGATCGCAGTAAAGTATAAATGTAATGGTGATGGATTGACATAAAATATTCATGAGGCAAGAAAATTATTAATGAGATAACATGAATATTCATGATGTACAGTAGTCTGAAGATAAGATGTAAAGTTCACCTGATAGATTACGTCCTACACCTCCGAATCCCACTCGTAGACTGCCAGTATTGGTCTCCCCTCCATACTAAATGCAGAATAATAATTAAATAAATATAATAAGTAACTAGAAACACTACATTTTCACTGCAAATACTGTCATAGATTTGATAGAAGTACTTGTGTAATCCTGTTAACTCTTGATCATACACTCAGTAAACTTGTTTTCTTATAGGCATTGAAGACTCGCCCCAAACCGTGTGCCGTGCTCTGAGAAAGTTAACTTTCCATTGCTTGCAAGTGAAGTTTTCTTCTTGTCACTACAAAATGCAGACAGTAATGAAATGTGATACCTTGTTATCTTTATCTAGACCTGAGATGTTCATCGCTGCTTTGTACAGTGTTGTGGGTATTGATCGTAGCTGTAGGTATTGACTGTACACTAGTGTCTAATTACCGAAGGTAGGAAGCTGTGTGTGTAGTTTCTGGGATCAATGGTGGTGTCTAACACTTCTGTTACACCTTATTCGAAACTAGGCCAGATTACCGGCATGAGACGTTTGTTTGTGCGCGAGTCTTCACAACCTTTAAGTACTTAAGATGAATATATGAGTCTTTGAGCCTTGCCGGAATTGTCTTTGTAGGTTGATGTCATGTGACCAAAGTTTCAGGCTGGCTCAGGATTAATGTGAAAATTAACCTGTTAACGTTAAAGTGCCACAGTACTGGATATTGTGCTAGTGAGTCACGCGTATAGAACACAATTCTGCATCACGAACGCTTGAAGGGGAGGGGAAGGGAAGGGAAGGGAAGGGAAGGGAGGGGAGGGATTGGTGTATCCATTTTCTATTGTACTGTAAGATTAGGGAATTGTACTATATTTCAAATACTTCAAAAGCTTCAAACTATTTTCCAAAGAGAAAGAAAATTATATATTAAAACGGGTATTGAAGACACGGTTAATCACACAAGATGGTATTTTACAATTTCGTAGTCAGGTGGCAAACAAGAAACTGGTTCATTATCAAACGTGACAGAGAAACTTAAGATTCATCAACTGAAGAACAACTTACAACAATATTACTGGATTTTAGAGAAGCCACAAAGTCAATAACACTGGCCCCAATGACCACAGGTTGTGACCTTTCAACTCTGTCAGCATGGTTGCTATGGAAACATCTCTTAGTTTTGGAGAGGCCTTTTGATTGGCGATGCAGTAAAGACTGATTTGATGACGAGTTTGTTGATTGCGTCATGAAGGTCCTCTTCGGTATGTCAATGTCTGAAGAACCATGGTTTATCAAGGTCCGATGGCTTTGCTTGGCCTTTCGAAGGAGGGACAATTCCTTGGCGATGGCGCAGCCCACTTCTGTGTTATTCTTGATGAGGGATATGTCTACAGTAATTAAGAAATAAATGTTTAGTATTGGAAGATTAAGTTGTGCTAATGATTCCAACTGTGGGAGATAGTAATGGCCCAGGTGATGTGATATAAAAATAAATCATGTACCACATTTCATGCACACTTCCTTGTACCTTGAAATATAGCAGAGGGTGTATTTATGGTTCTTTTGATTGTGTTTTGTTGAGGTCAGATTACTACTCACTTTACATCCATTCCTCCATTAATTCATTTTTTTCAATAAAAGCAGTTATGAAGCTTCTTAAGTCTGCTTGTAAATTTGTTTCCAAAGGTGCCAAAGTCTACTCAGAAACAAAGATTGCTCTTGAACAAAATAAGAAATATCAATGGATTTATTGGGCAAAATGTTTGAAATGTTTTGTGTTTAGAAATTAATCCATCTGAATCTCTACATTTGGCCACCTAAAACGTTTGGAACGTACCACCCTAACCCCCTCCATACTCTGATGGCCTGGCCTTCCAAGCATTGATCAACTTACTAGAAACCAAAGCTTTGCCATCTGTCAACTCATTTACTCTCTTCAAAATAAAAGGTGTGACATCTTTTCCTTTGATGCCAGCTTCTCTGGAAGAAATTATAAAGAGAGAATAAAAAAATTATTCCAATCAAAAGTAACACTACTTCCCTTATCATAGCGGATTAAATATGACTACCATAGGGTCCAATGCTCAACCTGGCCCGAGGAACCTCCTCACCCCCCACCCCCCCCCCCCCCCCGTCTACCTGTTGTACATTCAATGAGACAGGAAATATAAGACAGGCACACAATAATGAGGGTGACTAACAAATTAATGAGTGAAAAGCATAATACAGCTCCAAAAACATGTGAACCTGTCTCATCCCCCCATTCCCCCCCCTCCCCCTAAGAAACCCATTCCCCCCTCCCCCTAAGAAAAAGGTAAAGTTGCCTGTGCAGTTCTCACAGAGACAATATTCCTTAAATCAACCCCATAAGTCAGGTTCTGAGTTATAAATATTTCTCCATACTGGGTGAAGACTGATGCACTGTGAATGTCACATGGCGTTTGGCTATTGTGTTCCCCCACCTTCCCCTCCCCCCTCCCCCTCCCCTAAGTAAGCCACTACTTTCTAGCACTGATTAATTTCACAGACATGAAAGATACAGAACAACAGACATTTTGAAATCTTCTGATATAAATAGTCTTAAGATTAAAACTGATATCTTGGGAGTAGCATTAATTCTTAACATTCTCAAGACTCAAAATTGGTATCTCAAATTTGATGTTGAGATCGCTTACTCGTGTTCTATCATAGCCTGTTGGATTGCTCTCTCTATTAAATCTCCATCTTCTGAATGCTCTGTTGGGATTGGAACCCCGATGAGAATTCCACAGTTCATACCTAATGTGAATGATAAATCTGACGAGAAACCAGCAAAAAATCTCTGTGATGTGATAGTGTTAGTTGCCATAGCAACAGCCTACTGCCATAACAACTGATTTTTGGTAAGGGGAGGGAGGGGGGAGGTCAGTAAAAGATATGGTTAATGAGTAATGGATGCTACATAATGAACAATGATTTCACAAGCATTCAGTTTCCATAGTAACTGTTGTTCTTTTAATTACTATTATAAGATGTTGAGTTGTGTTTCTATAATATTTATGAATGTGTCAATTTTTACCAAATCAGGGTGGATTTAGATTTTCAAATGTGCTAAGATCTAGACAAGGCTAAGTTGGAGTATTAATAATTTGCTTCGACAATTAGCTAAATTAAAAATTAGTATATAATGATAAGTACCAAATCTGTGACAAATCCACCAAAACAGAAATTGCATAAATTAAACTGGGATATCACAATATGTTGCTGTACAGTCTGAATTTGCCAGGAAACCTACATTCTGTATCATAACCAAAATATTACAATCGTTAATGACAGACTGACCAATGAGCTTTGCAGCACTGGTGGGGTTTTCTACGTTGATGTTAGCATTCACTCCACTGCTACGTGTATAGAATGCTGGGAATTCTTTACTAGCACCATACGTTGCTACGGTGACACCTTCCGTCTCCTAATACAGAATGAAAATATTTGGAGAGAATCAAATGTGTACTCAGAAAACCACTCAGAAATAATGATGAAAACATGTCCAAATCATACAGAATATATCATGTTACTACCACCTTACATATATTCACTGCTTCTTCTCCCCCCTCCCCCTCCCCCTCCCTCCCCCTCCCTCCCTCCTCTGCCCAGCTTGTGCTATTAAATTCTGAAGAGTATGAAACTGGACTGAATATCTTGTAGAAGGAAGAAACAGTGTATTGTCCTCAAAATCCTCCTTCCCAAAACCAATTTTATTACACAAAACTGTTACCATTTTAACATTCTCATCCCATTTCCCACGAAATCCTTTCGAGAAAATTTTCAGTCACTTGAAGACAACACTACTTTCTTCTTCCTCCTTCCCTCCTTCATTCTTTTTTTTTTCTCTTTTCTCCTTTTTGATCATTTCTGCTTAACTTAATTATTATGAGACTTTTGTCCATCTTAGGTTAATTAAAGACCACATGACACATCAAAAGATGTTTTTTTTTGTCAAACACAAACAACAGTTACCAGATATTCCAACGTCTTTGGGATGTCGAGTATAGACTTCACTCCTGCAGAGATCACGCAAACAGGAGTACGGCTTAACTCTGTTAGGTCACTGCTGATATCTAGAGCTGGAATGAATATGTGAAGAGTAACATTTAGACATCAACAACAGAAATTGAGATTATACACATATGTTAACACTGAAACTAACTTATTAAAAATGGACCATGTGCTCTACCAACCGAACTAGCCAGCCCTTTAATAGTTGGTGGCAATCACCCCTATAGAGCCATTTCTTTGCTGGGAGGTGCCGGCCAGAGACATCAGTTAGTGCCTTGCATATTGTGTGTGAAAAGAGATCACATCATGACCCTGGCCAGTATCAATTGCTACAACACAGAAACTCAAAGGAATAGAATTTCAAGAAAAACTTTTGGCTTCATGTTAAAATTAAGTCAATCAATCACAGAACACTCTTAAACTTCTTGTACCATTGATCTAATTAATAAATTGATCTAATTCAAGATTCATTCATTAAGATGTTAATACATGTAAAGTAGATATGACATAAAGGTTTGCTGTGATTCTAAAACAATTTGAGGGTATTTTTTTAATCAGTACTTACAAGTTTCTCCACCTCTGTGAACACCTCCGATTCCTCCAGTTACAAAAATCGGGATACCAGCTACATCGGCTGCAAACATGGTGGCCGATACAGTGGTTCCTCCAGAGAGTTGCTATGGTAACAAGAACGTAAAAGCATGAGAGCAACAAATATCATCTTGCACAGATTTTCTTATTAAATAGTTTCTCACCAAAACATTTGTGACCTGGTGCAGCAACATTTGTAACATTGCATTTAACAAACTGATAGAAGACAAAATGACATGTATACAGTACCCCTATGTACCAAACTCTATTATGAGTACAACAGCATGAGTATGAGTACAAGTGGAATTCCCCTTGGTATGAGTATAAGTACAAGGCACTTAGCATGAGTACAACTAATATAAGTACATATTCTTGCATTACTGTTTTATAAGATTCCCAAAATGCCCTGAGTAGGAGGTACAAAACCACAAGTGTGAGTACAAGTACAAGAAACTATGCTAGAATGCAAATATGATTATTAAGCTCACGACAAGTCTGCCAAGTTTCATTTCATTATAGTTGATTTTCTCAATGTACTACAATATATGTTAAATATGTAGGTTTATGCCTTTACACAATAAATATCATATTAAATATTACAAAGAGAAAGGCAGTAGATCCACTCCCCAAAAGGAACAAGAAAAAAGAAAAAAATAGCATCAATGGATGATTAATACACAAGTTGAGCGCTTCATTTACTACTAGTGCAATGAGTTCAATTTGTCTCCTTCAACCCCAAATATAAAGTCTATCAGATTTTGCCAAATCAACCAATGAACACAGTTTCAAAATGCTTCTCGAATATCAATACCTTATTACAATACTTAACTGTATTTTAGGGAAACTAACAGCAATATGACGCCACTAACCTGACTCACAGCCCAGACCATTTCTCGTTTTGGTATTTTAATGGCATCTTCACAAGAAGCTAATTCTTCCAGTTGGGTGGCAGTTAGACCAACGCAAACCTTTCCTTTTATCACTCCGACTGTGGCAGGGAGGACTCCTTGATCCAATGCAATTTTTTCGACATCATGTGCAGTCCTTTAACCAAATAAAAGATATATAGAAATCTTAATTAACAGTATACCCTCAAGATCACTTTTCTACAGTAGTAGACAAAATCCACGGCTCACTCAGTACCAAGAAAGCCAGAGCATTCTCACATGATGAAGACCTGTATGCCAGTGATATACCATGTAAAAAACTATATTCAAGCACAGGCCATATGAACATTTGGGATCCTTTTGTACTGAAGCCCTGATTAGGTCCAGGGGACAAGGCCTTACTGCATATTTGGGATCCTTGGGCTCTGTATTGAAACCCTGATAGGGTCCAGGGGCCGAAGCACATTTAGGCAGATCCCGAGCAATGAAATGGGTAGCATATATGCTTTAAAAAGGAACAACAATGTAGGATGTACTTAATACTTGCTACTGTCAGTTTTTTTCAGATGGTAAAGGAAAAATGGCTCTGCAAAAGTTTTCCTTATATATGTTTCAATTTCCACTTTAACAGATTTACTTTGGTTTACAAAGTTTAACATTTCAAGTTATCTGAGGAATCACATTTGGACCTAACTGTTATACCAATTGCTGTCAGCACCAGCCATTAAAAGGTAGTGCTCTGAAGAGGAAAGATAGTCAAATAAGCAGATAATTTCCCAGAATTATGACTTACTTTAGGTTTTCTGGGTATGGCATGCCATGTGTGATGATGGTACTCTCAAACGCCACAACTGGTTGACCAGAGCTAACTGCATCTTGAATTCTGGGATGAACAGATATATGTTCTACAAGGAGAGAAGCATAATTTATTTATTGTTGTATTTTTTAGTCTGGTTTCCTTTCTTCTATGTATTTTTATAAACATAAAACATCAACAGTATCACAGTATGCAATTGTGCTCCGAGTGGTTCCCCCTATCATTCCGTCAGTCTTTCATGAAAGTTGATGATTAGCATAAATTTGTATATTGTCAGGCAACCAAAATAACCCTTTAAAGATCATCAGTATTGGCTCAAAATATTAGCTTGCTAAAAATTGTAAAAAGTGTTCCTGATATTTCAAACAAAAAATACTTTGGAAGTGGTAGTAAATTGATTGTCTCTTATGCATGGGTGACAATAATTACTTCACTTTTTATAGTATAATTTTTGAGGCCAATACTGATGAACTTCTTTGAAATATGATAAATGATAAGTAGAACCAGTTAGAATTTTTGTTTGGACAGACTTATTGATTGAATATTGATCTCCCATTTACATTGTTACCTAGAAAATAGTTTTCCTAAAACAAAACATTCTGACTGACATGTTTCTCAATCTGGGAATAATGTGGACATTTAGCATCTCCAAAATAGTACTTTTAGAGACCTTTGACCTTTACAATACTGCAGCTGAACAATGTACTCACCAGAGGACTGGACTTGATGAAAATATTTCCCTTGTGATTTGAATTTTTTACGGTTGAGAGAGTTACGGGACCAAAGTTTAAGAGACCTCCTCCACATCTTTCTTGGAGTAGTAATGACCTCTGTATCAAGTATACCATTAATTATACCATAAATTCTACACTACTGAGCTCAATCATGTTGAAAAACTAAAAATAACAATAAATAAATATTTTTACCAAAATTGTTACACTGTAGATAATGAGGCCAATTAGGAACAACTTGGGATAAATATCAAGTGCTGCTAATAGTCAAAGAATATGGAATGCTGAAAACTGTTAACATAATTATTTTTAATAATAAATCTGTTGTTGAAATACCAGACTTGCCAACCTCTCTTTCATAAGTAAGGAGATTTACAAACTACACACCTTAAATTTAGGAGATTAGTGGAAAAAATAGAGGCTTTTGCCAACTAGCAAATGATTGCAATATGTCACACTAATGAAAGTGTTGCAGAAAGCAACTTACATAATGGGATTTTTTTATACAGTACAATGTCGTCTTGCAAAACAATGTGATGGTTCATGTAATCCTAACCCAGTTGAAAACATCCATGCGACTCAGTACTGATCACAAATTTGAGCAGAAAAAAGCATTTGCTGTGGGATTGCACATAAATTTCAGATAGAGAATGTGACACTGCCTTGTAAATCAGGCGACTCCCAGTAGAACAGTGAGGGTTGGTAAGCTTGTTCCCACTACATCATGATATATACATTAGTAATTAGAACATTAAAAGTTCTGGATGGATATTTGTATAATTTTATACTCGAAGAAGTTGTAGCACATTAGTCAGGCTTTCGCATATAGTTAATATAGCCAAGCCTGAGCCAATGCCTTGTAGAACTAGTAAAGTAGTACTAATTTGAAGATTATGATCTTTATTTCGTGAAACTGGTAGTAACACTTGGTCAATCATAACTGAGCACAACAGACGGTTACTTTAAGCTGTATCAGATAAATTTTGCAACATAGTTAAACATTTGCTCTCAAAATTAGTATTTGGACTTATTTAATCAGCAACTGATTGCTAAAAAAAACTGCCATTTATCAAAATACAGTAGATCAGTCTTTTCAGACGGTTTGCTTACCCCGGAAAAAAACTGGAAGGTTTTGCAAGTATTATAGCATAGCAATAAGACAGTTTCAATTTCTGGTCACTCGTTTTTATGAATATGCATTCAGTTACCGGTGTGAAGTTAGATACTTATCATTCCCCGTTCCTCGTTCGACATTCGCGAATGAGTAACTGCTACCTATTCAGTTGCGTATTCGACAATGGTATCGACGTAACACCTCTGGCAAGACAAAAGCTTTCTTACAAGATGTTCAACATTTGGTCGTGGAAAGAGGTTTATCTATGGCCCATGGGTCATATGAGCTCTAATGACTATGTAGAAGGGTACCATAATGCATCTTGCCCGGTCCAAATAGTTCTTGACCAACTAAAATGACTAGTACTTCATCAGTTCTTAAATTAATGTAAACAAATTACTTTAGGCCCTAATCAAGACTAGCACGCCTTGGACCACCTTACCAATGGGTCATATGAATTCTTAACACATTGTAGAAGTGTACCATAATGCGTCTTGCCCGGTCCAAAGAGTGCTTGACCAATTAAAATCACCATTAAATCAACATTTATTAAAGTAAATGTAACGGGAACTGAAATAAAAACATTTTGGCCCTAATCAAAACCAGCACGCCTTGGACCGCCTAACCAATGGGTCATAGGAAGTCTAAGGACATTGTAGAAGAGTACCACAATGCGTCTTGCCCGGTCCAAAGAGTGCTTGAACAATTAAAATGACCATCAAATCATTACTTCTTAAATGAGTAAAATGGGACAACGAAAAAGCTTTGGGCCCTAATCCATGCAGCACGCCTTGGATCACCAAACCGATAGTTAACATGAACTCTAAAGACATTGTAGAAGAGTACCATAATGCGTCTTGCCCGGTCCAAAGAGTGCTTGACCAATTTAAATGACCACTAAATCATTCCTTTTTAATGAGTGAAACGGGACCACGAAAAAGCTTTGGGCCCTAATCCATGCAGCACGCCTTGGATCACCAAACCGATGGTTAACATGAACTCGAATGGCAGAAGGGTACCATAATGCGTCTTGCCCGGTCCAAAGAGTGCTTGACCAATTAAACTGACCACTAAATCATCACTTCGTTAATTAATGTAAATGGATCTCCCAACATCTTTAGGCCCCAGTCAAGATCAGCACGCCTTGGATCACCAAACCAATGGGTAACATGAACTCTAAGGACATTGAAGAAGAGTACCACAATGCGTCTTACCCGGTCCAAAGAGTGCTTGACCAATTTAAATGACCACTAAATCATTACTTCTTTAATGAGTATAACGGGACCACGGAAAAGCTTTGGGCCCTAATCCATGCAGCACGCCTTGGATCACCAAACCGATGGTTAACATGAACTCCAAGGACATTATAGAAGAGTACCACAATGCGTCTTGCCCGGTCCAAAGAGTACTTGACCAATTAAACTGACCACTAAATCATCACTACGTTCATGTATGTAAATGGACCTGCAAAAATCTTTAGGCCCCAGTCAAGACCAGCACGCCTTGGACCACCTAACCAATGGGTCATAGGAAGTCCAAGGACATTGTAGAAGGGTACCATAATGCGTCTTGCCCGGTCCAAAGAGTGCTTTACCAATTTAAATGACCACTAAATAATTACTTTTTCAATGACTGAAACGGGACCACGAAAACGCTTTGAGCCCTAATCCATGCAGCACGCCTTGGACCACCCAACCAATGGGTCATATGAACGCTAATGACATTGTAGAAGGGTTCCATAAAGGTACCTTCCAATCAAAAATGTCAATGGGTTGACACCCGAGTGAGCTTTGTGTGTTCAGTTATACAAGGTCAAAGTTAATTTTCAGACATTTAATCCAATAACCTCCAGTGCCCAGGTGTGACAGGGTTGATATTTTGGGACAAGTTGCAAATGGTATAGGGGAATATTTTCAAGCTTAACGGTCATGTGATCCAAGGTCAACAAAGGTCAATTAATGTTAAAAAACTAGTATTTTGGGGGAGAAAATGGGCAAAGAAAAAAAAGTTTGAATTTTTATAGTTTTGATGCTATATTCACGTCTCACCAATCAAAAATGTAAATGAGTTGACCCCAGGTGACCTTTGTGTGTTAAGTTATACAAGGTCAAAGTATATTTTCAGACATTTAGTGCAATAACTCCCAGTGCTAAGGTGTGACACGGTTGATATTTTGGGACAAGTTGCGAATGATATAGGGGAACATTTTCAAACTTAACAGTCATGTGATCCAAGGTCACCAAAGGTCAATTAATGATAAAAAATAACTAGTATTTTTGCGAAAACTTGAGAACAAATTGTCCGTTAAGCCCGGGTCACATCTGCGCGATTCAACACGCAATTCAACTCGCAACTAAAATCACGTGAATCAGAAAAGTTGCTTCAAAGAAGTTGCGCTGATTAGGACATTGCTCTATTGCAAATCGACGGCGCAACTTTTATTGCGCGACAAGTTGATACCCGTGTCTAACTACGCGATTCAACCTTCAATTGTATTGCTAGTTGAATCGCGTGTTGAATCGCGCAGATGTGACCCGGGCTTAAGGGTTGGGAGTTGCTTCAATGTAATCCAATTGCCGACCCGCATCTGGGTGACCTTTGACCTCAATTTTACCTCTGGTGACCTTTACGTATTTTGGGGATTTTCACAGTTTCGATGCTATTTTCAGATGTCAAAGGTACCTTCTGATCATAAATGTCAATGGGTTGACCCCTGTGTGACCTTTGTGTGCAAAGTTATACATGGTCAAAGTTAATTTTCAGACATTTAATGCAATAACTCCCAGTTCCAAGGTGTGACATGGTTGATATTTTTGGACAAGTTGCAAATGGTAGAGGGGAATATTTTCAAACTTAACGGTCATGTGATCCGAGGTCACCAAAGTCAATTAATGATAAAAAACTAGTATTTTGGGGGGAGCAAATGGGCAAAGAAGAAAATTTTTGAATTTGTATAGTTTGATGCTATATTCACTTCTCACCGATCAAAAACTTCCCATGAGTTGACCCAAGGTGACCTTTGTGAGTTCAGTTATATGAGGTCAAAGTTAATCTTCAGACATTTAGTGCAATAACTCCCATGTTAAAAAAATAGGATTTTGGGGGGGAAAATGGGCACAGAAAAAGTGTTTGAATTTTTATAGTTTTGATGCTCTATTTAGGTCTCACCGATCAAAAATGTCAATTGGTTGACCTCCGGGTGACCTTTGTGTGTGAAGTTATGTATACAAGTTCAAATTTAATTTTTAGACATTTAATGCAATTAAATCCCAATGCCAAGATGTGACACGGTTGATATTTTGGGACAAGTTGTGAATGGGGTGGTGGAACATTTTCAAACTTAACTTAACCAATGTTATCATATCTGTTGACCCGCTTGTAGGTGATTTTATATTTCTTACATTTTCGACGCCATATTCAGATCTCAAAAGTGCATTTTGATCAAAAATACGATCACAATTTGTGATCACAAAAGTGTTGGATATAGTGTTGGTTACTTTATGGGTACATGTAGGACCACAATTACTTGACTATTTGAGCCCAATCTTGCTTGATAATATTATGTGTATGGTCATATACCCCTACCCAAAGAACCACAGTGCCCTTGGGCTGTTGTTCACATTTGTTACCTATTAGCCATGGAATCACGGCTTCTCTCAAACTCTAGGTGTTTCTATAACAGCCAATACTTGTACAGTAGGAGGCCACAGGAGAGATGCCAACATTTCTGCCATGAGCGATGTCAGAGTTTTATAGTTAACTCAATACCTTAAGCCCAACTCATTTCTTTGTAAAAAAGAGGGGTACACATTTTCCAATCTGATGAAGTCATGAAGTCAAAAATTATTATCTGAGTTTGGATTAGTTTAATATATATTTTTTTCTATAAAGGTACCCATCGTGAAACTGACAGATGCCTTCACTCAGATTCGGGTTGATATCAGCTTTAATGTCAAAACCACCACAGAATGTGCCGAGCTTATTGAGGTGAGCTATATGAAACAGTTGAATGTAGTTTGCGCTGTCACATTTTTAAAAATTGTTCCAAAGAGAAGAGAATTGCAAAGTAGGTTTGTTAAATTGACCAGTGACCATAAAGTTGTGGAACTGATGGGAAATGGAGTGACTTTGGTGTAATTTGGAGAGTAGAGGTAAGTAATTATTTACTTCACTCCTCTCTTACCTGTCTCCAACTACATTAACGCATTTTCCGAGTCTTTCAGACGCCACTGGTAAATTACGTTAGTGTAGTTGGAGACAGGTAAGTATCGTCGTTAGAAAATACCCAAACCATTAAGTTTTGGATTTTTTATCCTTTTTGGTTCCTTGCTTTAGCAAAAGGAACCTATGCAGTCAGGTTGGCGTGTGTGTGTATGTGTGTGTGTGTCTGTGACACTTGCTTGGGTACGCTCTATCTCAATAAGGGAATGTTGGATTGAGGCCAAACTTGGACTATAGATCCGCCATATGGAGAAGGTGTGCCCTATTTTTTTTTGGTGCCCACAAAGGTCACCAAAGGTCAGTTATGGTCCAAAAACGGAAAATATTAAAACTGCAATAACTCCCAGTGCCAATGTGCGACAAGGTTGATATTTTGGGACAAGTTGTAAACTAGTTAGGGGAACATTTTCAAACTTAACGGTCATGTAATCCGAGGTCACCAAAGGTCAATTAATGATAAAAAACTAGTATTTTTGCGATAACTTGAGAACGAAATGTCCGTTAGGGTTGGGAGTTGCTTCAATGTCATCCAATTGTCGACACGCATGTGGGTGACCCTTGACCTCAATTTGACCTCTGGTGACCTTTACGTGTTTTGGGGGATTTTTACAGTTTTGATGCTATTTTCAGATGTCAAAGGTACCTTCTGATTATAAATGTCAATAGGTTGACCCCGTGTGACCTTTATGTGCGAAGTTATATGGGGTCAAAGTTTTTCGGTCGGAGTTAGGATGGTTGTACAGACTTATCGTTTTGTTTTTTGGAATCAGGAGATTAAACTACATCTGAATCCAAGGTCAAAAGGTCAAAGGTCACATTAGAAAAAATGTGCTTATTTTGGGGGGAAACGAGCAAAAAAGAAAATGTTTGGTTTTGATGCTAGATTTGGATATCAAAGGTACCTTCCGATCAAAAATGTCAATTGGTTGACACTCGTGTGACCTTCGTGTGCGAAGTTATACGAGGTCAAAGTTAATTTTCAGACATTTAATGCAATAACTCCCAGTTCCAAGGTGATATATGGTTGATATTTTTGGACAAGTTGCAAATGGTATAGGGGAATATTTTCAAACTTAACGGTCATGTGATCCGAGGTCACCAAAGGTCAATTAATGTTAAAAAACTAGTATTTTGGAGGTAGAAAATGGGCAAAGAAAAAAATGTTTGAATTAGTATAGTTTGATGCTCTATTTAGGTCTCATCAATCAAAAATTTTAATAAGTTGACCCAAGGTGACCTTTGTATGTTAAGTTATATGAGGTCAAAGTTAATCTTCAGACATTTAGTGTAATAACTCCCAGTGCCAAGGTGTTACACAGTTGATATTTTGAGACAAGTTGCAAATGGTATAGGGAAATATTTTCAAACTTAACGGTCATGTGATCCGAGGTCACCAAAGGTCAATTAATGATAAAAAACTAGTTTTTTGGCGATAACTTGAGAACGAATTGTCCGTTAGGGTTGGAAATTGCTTCAATGTAATCCAATTGTCAACCCGCATCTGGATGACCTTTGACCTCAATTTGACCTATGGTGACCTTTACTTGTTTTGGGGATTTTTACAGTTTCGATGCTATTTTCAGATGTCAAAGGTACCTTCTGATCATTAATGTCAATAGGTTGACCCCCGTGGGACCTTCGTTTGCAAAGTTTTTAATGTTAAAAATTAATTAATGTTAAAAAAACTAGTATTTTGGGGGGGGGGGGGGGGAAATGGGTAAAGAAAAAATGTTTGAATTTTTACAGTTTTGATGCTCTATTTAGGTCTCACCGATCAGAAAGGTCAATTGGTTGACCTCCGGGTGACCTTTGTGTGTGTAGTTATGTATACAAGTTCAAAGTTAATTTTTAGACATTTAATGCAATTAAATGCCAATGCCACGGTTGATATTTTGGGACAAGTTGTGAATGGGGTGGTGGAACATTTTCAAATTTCACGGTCATGTCATCTGTGGTCACCAATGTTATCATATCTGTTGACCTGCTTGTAGATGACCTAACAGTATATCTCTTACATTTTCGACGCCATGTTCAGATCTCAAAAGTGCTTTTTGATCATAATCCGATCACAATTTGTGATCACAAAAGTGTTGGCTATACTGTTGGTTACTTTATGGGTACATGTAGGACCACAATTACTTGACTATTTGAGCCCAATCTTGCTTGATAATACTATGTGTATTGTCATATACCCCTATGCAATGAACCACAGTGCCCTTGGGCTCTTGTTAGGTCTGAGAACAGTTGAGGAAGCTCTTCTAGTTTATGACAACCACAACCACAACTACATTACTGCAACTCTACTAAGGAAATAATTCCACCTCTGTTTGTGGCTATAGACATCAGTAAGCTGCCTTTTTGATTCCTTGCCTGAAGGCTCAAGGAATCTATGTGATGCTGATTGCGTGTGTGTGTGCGTGCGTGCGTGCGTTTGTTTTGTATTCTGACCGAGGACTTGAACAAAACAATTTCAGGTCCTCGGTTGTGATTTCTAAAGAATCACCACGTCCTCGGAAGATTTCTATTGTATGGGGTACTGTTAAGGTTATGGTATGTGGATTTGAACAATGGAAAATACAATGGGGTCCTCGGTCTGAATGTAATACAAACATGTGTGTGTGTGTGCATTTGTTTTGTATTTGACCAAGGACTTGAACAAAAGAATCCTCGGTTGTGATATCTAAAGAATCACCACGTCCTCGGAAGAATTCTATTGTATGGGGTATTGTTAAGGTAAGGGTACGTGGACTTGAACAACTGAAAATACAATGGGGTCCTCGGTCTGAATGTAATACAAACATGTGCATGTCTGTGTGTGTGTGACGCCCTTGGCTTGTGATTATAGGCGTAGGAGGCGGGGGGCTGGGGGCTGCAGCCCCCCCAACCAAAATTTTTGGTGAAAATTCGGGCAATATGCTGAGAATTTTTCGGGCACCTACTGAAAGAAGAATAATTTGCAATGTGTTTTTCATTTTTTGGGGGGTGAAAATTCGGGCAATATGCTGAGAATTTTTCGGGCACCTACTGAAAGAAGAATAACTTGCAATGTGTTTTTCATTTTTTTGGGGGGTGAAAATTCGGGCAATATGCTGAGAATTTTTCGGGCACCTACGGAAAGAAGAATAATTTGCAATGTGTTTTTCAATGGTTAAACTGATATTATTATTATCGTTATTATTGTAACGACTTCCCCAATAATTATAACCAATATGGAAGGGTAATAACAGGGAAAATAAAACCAAAATTTTTGCGCGCTTCGCGCGCATTTAACACCTTATTGTGCATGTCATATAGGCATTCATCGGTTATCGGCATGTGATGTAATAACCGATGAATGCCTATATGATAGCACATTAAAGCAGCATTTTGCGTCCTTTTCTATGATTTTTCTCAACCGCACTGACTCCACTATGCCATAACGACATACATAACTAGCTTATCTATTTATATCTTACTTCAAATGGTGGCATAAAAGTCGAAAAATTTGCAACTTTCAACTTTGTTTTCTCCAAGATATTTTCTTGGCTAATATCTTAGTTTGCTGTTTTGTGATTGATATATGTAAAAAACTGGATGGATATATCAAAAAAGTAGAAAACGGCGACCAAACGCAAAATGCTGCTTTAAGATGTTGAACGCGCGCGTAGCGCGCGAAAAATTTTGGTTATATTTTTCGGGCAAGTCGTTACAGCCCCCCCAAATCAAATCAGGCTCCTACGCCTATATGCTTGTGAACACAATAACTCAACAAGTTGGATTGAAGTCATACTTGGTACATATATGCGCCATACTGAGTAGATGAACCTTTTTAATTTTGGTGCTCATCTCAAGAATATTAATGAGGTCACAGGGTCAAATGAAAACATTTTCAGAATTGAATCATACTTTGTGTGAAGGTGTTGGTAGATAGCAGGTACATGGTAATGTATCTTCAATGTGATATTATGCACATTTATTAGTGGGCATGGCTTTAGTTGATTTTTGCTAAAAATAGCTTGTAAATATGGTAAGTTAACATATTTAGTAGGTATGTCCACAGTCAGTGAAAGAACCTTGCCGATCAATTTAATCAACAATGACGAAAGCATGGGATTATAATCTCAATTAGCAAGGAATCACAATAAGCCTACTGGCTTTCTGGTCTAATTTGGGTGGGATTTTTTTGTTTAGTCCAGACTTGATCCCATAATCTCTTTTATTGAATTGTGAAGTTTTCTCCTCTTTCTCTACAGTTACATGTTCCCCCAGAACCAATCAATTATGGCGGTCTCTTGCTTGAATTCTTTGAGCTGTATGGCGTCAACTTCAACTATTTCAAAACAGGAATTACTGTCGAAAATGGCGGTAGTTACTTTCCCAAAGAGGATGCCTCTTTTATGACCGACCGCTTTAGCCTACTCTGTTTAAAGGATCCACTCAATAATGGTAAGTCCAATTTACACTCCCCCTTTTTTTCCATGCACTCTTTTTCTGTCCTCTATACAAGAAGTCTCCTCCATCTCCTTGCTCACCAGACTTATACCAAGTCTGTATCTCTCTAGCTTTATGTGACAGTTCCTGTATATAGCTAGAGCCATTGTCACACCTCAGCAGTAGGAATAAGATTTCTTTGTACGAACTGTGTCGATAGCTGCTAGCAATTCCTACAAATATAAATTGAAATAAAATAAAACCGTTAACAAACTGCTTATCCACTAGAGAGCCTGTGTAAAAGTAAGTTGGCTTGAAAGAGAAAGAGAGGATTAATCCCATTTTTGTCCCTCAACTGTTTATCTCCCACCTCTCCTCTTCCCCTGTTGGTTTCTTTCTTCTCTCCATCCCTTGTCTACTAATCCCCTTACATCTATCTCATTGTGTTCACCATGCTCATTAACCTGTCTGTTTTCTGTGTGTGTTTTTGTCCCTTCTGTTACTGTAACTTGTCATTTAGCCTTTGAAGAAGATCCTGCTAGGATCGAAACGTCAGGCCAACTTACTTTTACACAAATATAAATTGAGAAAGATATCAATATTAAGAAAAAAAGGTGACCTTTCAGATCATCATCTTTATTGCCCCCGATATGCTATTGTTATACTAGTTAGAATGTTGAAAGAATGATGGGATTTATTTGATTTTAGGCTGTATTGTAAAATCTACAGGTTTCTTATGGGAATCTCCATGTTAATAATTACAGTCATGGACGGCGATCATGGAAGGGACATGTCCCCCATTATTTGGTGGCATAGTTTTTTGTGTGGCTATAAATAGAAAATAATGTGTGAGATCATTTATCCAAATCATATTTGGCAGTGGCTTAAACTCATCCAACACATGCTGCATGAGGTCAATGACTCCTCTCGAGCATATTTTTTGTATTTTTTATGATATTGAAGTTTTATAGTAGCTGTTATAACAGGTTTTAATATTTGTACACCAATAAATTAACTGTGTCTGAATTTTCGAAAATTCCCTGACCAACATTCTTGATCATGCTTCCCTCTACTCGTGCAATTTTGATCAGTCTGTTAGGGGTTGAAGGTTTTTTTTTCTATATTGGTTGTCCATAGATGAAATTTTGTACAACATTATGGGTATATTTTGAAGTAAATTTATTATTCAAATTCTGAACAAATAATGGGCTTAAAAGTTAAAACCTTGAAAAGTGGGGCTGATGGGTATTGCGGGCCGTTAGGTAGTATTACATACAAAAGCAATGATCCACAGGAGATGCGATGAGGTTGAACATGATGTGCGTCTGGTGACAATCTTGAAACAGGTTATGGATGGAAAAAACTATTGGGAAATACTTGGTTCCCAGGCAGAACCGCAAAAGTGTTCATCTGGTTGGTCATTTTCAAGCCCAAGTGCCATTTCCTGTGATCTGAGGGGCTATCGAAACCAGAAATTTTCTTGTACGCTCTGCTTTGATAGTAATTCGCACCCCCGGATTAGAAAATCCTGGATATATGCATATATATATATATATATATATATATACACAAGACGTAACAAAGCGCATGAACAATTTGGGTGATGAAAGTTGCTACGCGCCTGCACCAAAGCAAGTGTCCCCCCCCCCCCCAATATTTGAAACAAATCGCCGCCCCTGATTACATTGTTAAAGCTGGCCATAGGTCCAGGTGCCGTGCCCACATTACAAGAGTACTTGCAAGTTTGAACCAGGGGCGTAGCCAGTATGTAGCACTGTAGGCCCGGGCCTACAGGGCGTAGCCAGTTTGTAGCACTGTAGGCCCGGGCCTACAATTTTTTTGGCCAAGTTACTTTTTTTTAAACACCCATAATTCAAAATCCATAAGCTTGCTGGACGAGTTTAAGAGTCTAGACAGGAAAAACTATTGAAATGAACGTAGCAAGAATATGGCTAAATTAGGTGACCTATTTTTCTGTCATCTAGGCTGTAATTTCTATCGCGTGCCGTTTCATTTAGCACTCTTCCCGCCGAAAAAGACTAGGATCCGATCTTGTCAGGTTTTTAACATCTAATTAATACTAACCATGATTAACTATGCCAATAGCTTCGGCAAATTCTGAAAGGTCTTTCAGCGCAATGCGCAGAATAAAAAACTACGTGCGTTCTACAATGAATGAAGAGAAATTCAGCGGTTTGGCACTCATGCAAATCCACCAGTGGTGTAACCAAGGGGAGGGGGGCGTGGGTGAGACAGCCCCCATGAAAGCTTGTCGCCCCCTAGTCGCCCTCCCACTGGGATTTTGGGTGTCGAAAAAAAATTACATGTGCGAAAAATATATTATTGGTCTGAACGGTCTCGAATCTCCATGATGACCACTCATGAACGACCCTTCGACCGCAGTCGCACATGCAGTCGCGGCGGATAGCTTCCTTCGCCTATAGTATGTCCGGGGACATTTTGGGGTATCGTTCCTATAGGCCTATATCTAAGGCCCTGGGGTCATTCCTTGACCGACTTGTTGCAATATAGTGTGCCCATTTCGAAGTAAACTTATTCACAGATTGTCAGTTGTCATGGGTTTGAACAAATGAGGGGTATTCTATCCAAACATAGGGCAAAATGGGGCTGGGGTTCCCAGTTCGCCCCATCATTTGTCAACTTGTACTGGGTTCTAATGTTGATGTCAATTGGAATCTCTAATAACTGAAATAATTCACCAAAAATTAAGGCTGCATGAACTTTATTGCAGATTTCCGGAGTGACGAATTTGTATTTTCTCCCGAAATTACGCAACTAGATGGCTGCTATCCAGCCTGGCAAGTGCCATCTCCAGCGATCTGGCAGATATTGAAATCTGAAATTTTCTTGGTACGCTTCGCGCCAACCGATGGTGGCGCTCCGCTTAGATAGTTACAAGACGCCCACCCGGGAAATGGTCAACCCCCCAGCGCCCCCCCCCCACTGAAAAATCCTGGCTACTCCACTGACATCCACAGAGACTTTGCAATTGACGTTGATGCTGTGCTGAAGATATTTGCATCAGATGGCAATCGTCGGATAGCTCTCGCCTTCTATTATTAGGCTAACTTAAAACATTTACTAGTGACAGTTGTAGCAAAGACAATTACTGGCTATAGTTGTATCAAAGACAATTCTGGCCTTTCTTTGTATCTACAAGTATCACAATTTGAAAAGTAAGACTACTCCGTACATGTACCTTGCTAATTCTAAATACATTATGTAGTATACAAATAATGAATGGTTATGAGTGCAATGTTCCATTCAACTCGGCTGCGCCTCGTTGAATGAGCTTGAACACTACATCTTCCAACTCATGAATAATCGCACTATTGCACGAATGAAAACCATTCAATATTTGTTTTATACAACATATTATATATATTAAGACGGGTAAAATGCACTCATGCAACAGACTGCTTTAAACAGACAGGTTGGTCTGATCTTACTATTGAAAAAAGTGCTATCAAAAAATATAACCCATGTTTCTATTTCATAGTGTGGAATAGAGCGGATTTTGCATGCAATAAACGAGCAATTGACCAATCAAATGACCAGAATACAATAAGGTGTTGTATGATATTGCATAACGTACTATTTTAACTCGTTTGTTTTGGAGTTTAAAAGTGATATTGAAAGAGGTGTCTCAAGTTAGCATGAGGCCAGGGAACCAGAATGAACACTCGGGAAGGGCCGTTTCCGGCCATCTGGGGGGTTTATAAAACCAAAAATTTTCTTGTACGCTCCGCGCCAACCGATGGTGGCGCTCCGCTCAGATAGTCGTGCCTACAGCTTTGAAAATTCTGGCTACGCCCCTTGTTTCCCTGGATTTTGAAAAGAAATAAATATCTAATCTACTTATTAGCCCTAGGTATGTACAGTATGATTCCAATTTATCATTAAAATCATTTAGGGCCTAGGCCTAGACCTAGTAGTTTCAGTTGCCAACACTGTTTTATGTTTGTGTCCAAAATAAATAACCAAGGAATGTTGCCAAAATATTCTTTCTAGGACATTCCTAATGTGCTTTGTCATTAAAACAAAGGGTAATATGTTATATCATAATTGTACCCACCATGCAACCTATGCTCTACGTGAAGTAAATAAATGTTATTATTTTCGTACAAGGTTAGTTAGTTTCCATAATACTATTAGCATTACTACTACTAGGACCTAACTTAGGCCTACTTCTCTTGGACTTCAGCCATAGGCGTACGAGGCGGGGGGGCAGGGGGGCAGACTGCCCCCCCAAATTTCCAGAGGACAAGAAATTCGGGCAAAAGTCCTGAAAAATTCGGGCAGCCTAAGAGGAGAAAAAAATAATATATATATATATATATATATTTTTTTTAGGCTGCCCGAATTTTTCAGGACTTTTGCCCGAATTTCTTGTCATCTGGAATATAAATATGCAGTAGCTTGCCCGAATCTTTTTCAAATTTTTGCCCGACAATTCCATGATTTTCTTTATGCAGCATCATTATGCCCGAATATTTCCGTGTAACACCACCGTAAGCGCGCTTCATCTGGGCTACCACGCTTTTTGCAAGATCAATTTTTTTCCTAACTTGTCAATTGTTTACCTGGACCAAGGGCGGCGGAACCGGGGGGCACATGGGCACGTGCCCCCCCCCCACTTTTCCTCAGGTTAAAAATGTGCCTTTTTTCTATATGAAAATTGAGGTGCCTCAAGTTAGCAAGAGGCCAGGGAACCATAATGAACACTCGGGAAGGGCCGTTTCCGGCCATCTGAGGGGTTTGTAAAACCAAAAATTTTTATAGTACGCTCCGCGCCAACCGATGGTGGCGCTCCGCTCAGATAGTCGTGCATACAACTTTGCAAATCCTGGCTCAGCATGTGACATTTAATGAATTTCTGTGGGTCAAACTTAAAACTATTTCGAATGGAAAATTTGTTAAGATATTAACAAGAAAAAAAAAACAGTCTAATTCGGAAGATTCCTACATTAGCAACTAGCATGATTTCACCTCATTTTGTCTCAAGAGAAAACTTGTTCCTTGTTTCCCAATTTGCGTATTGGAAATTGCAGTGCTAGTATGCATATTTTCCTTTAGGGGGGGGGGGGGCGTTGATGGAGTGATGTGTATACACAAATAAGATAATACAATAAGAGTTATAAAGGGTACTAAATATAGGGCTGCATCAGTCCAATCGAATTTCTGCAAAGTGCCCTTTGATGTAGGTGCCCCCCAGATTAAAAGTGCTTCCGCCGCCCTTGACCTGGATATCCCCAACATGAGTGTATATAGAAGAAACATTTTCTTTTTCATGGATGGTGGGGGGGGTGCCTACAAGCATAGAAGTACGGGTTTATCATATATTTTGTTATATTTTGTACTTTTTTGTGAGACAAATTGCAGTCTCACCCGACACAGCGACATTATCCCGCTTACGTGTCGTTGTTTTCTGGAGGTAGCTGAGTACTGTGTTAAAATAATAAATAAGGTAACTAAATAGGAGCTTAAAAAATATACTGTCCCATTTTTCCCCTTCAAAGTGATGTTACCATTTTTTCTTCTTCTAATATACCAAATTTTTGGGGAAGTGTAAATTTCTAAAACGTGAGATTATAAAATAAAGAATGTTTAGATGCAACTTGCAAGGCCTCAGAAGTGACGTTTCCGGCAATCTGAGAGGCATTGTGTGCCCAAAATTTTCTTGTACGCTACGCGCCAACCGATGGTGGCGCTCCGCTTAGATAGCGTCACGGGAACTTTCGGGCACAAAAAGTTCTGCCCCCCCAAACTGAAATGGTCCCGTACGCCTATGACTTCAGCCAGTGGTAACACGCCGCATATGTGGCCTATGTAGACTGGCACGAAAGTTTGTTACTGTAGGTCTTTAAAAATGTCGAAAACGGACTCATTCTTCCGTTGTCCTTAGTGTCCGCACTTCATTTTTCTTGACTAACCCGGCTTTATTTAAGCACCGAATACCGACCACTGTAATAAATGCGCTGTTATACGAAGTGATTATGAGTACTGCTGCATGCCGCCACGCGCTGTATATAGGCTATTTGTTATGTGTAATGATCCCAAACACATTGAATTTACCAGCAGAGTAGAAAGTTTGTTTTTCTAGTGTAACAGTTGGGAAGCTGACCCAAGGTTCACCGGAATTTATTAAGCTTTGATGACGTCACACATTTTGAATTTCGGCGGTAACCGTTCACTGACAAATATAAGGTGAAGAAGTTTGTGGCTTAGCCTACCATCATGAAATCGACTCAAAATATAGGAACAAACGCCAAATGTTCACAAACAGTGAGATACATTCATTCTACACACAGAAACATCCGGCAATTATAACAAGCTGCTTGAAAACGGCCGATCCATATCAATTCCTTAGCGCCATTCCCTGTGCGGCACGCGAACTGAGTTCGACCGCCGCAGTTTTAGGCCTATGACTTTACCATACAGACCATTTTCCTACAGCCATAACGTGAAAAGTTTATACCGAAACAAATTGGTTCAAACGGCACTAAACAGAGAAATGTGTTGTCTCTCAAATTCTGTTATTTTCTTAACATTACAGTTCGAAATTCTATCGGACTTTGGTGATTTACGATGCAAGGTTAATAAATATCGAACTCAAAATCCTCATTGATAACACAAAGTAAATACTGAAGAAAATCACCATTTGATAGCCGTACTTTGTTTGCGTAACCATCCTCTTGAATATTCATTGACAAATTTAGTTCAAACGGTTTTGGAAAGGATTTTTTCTTAACTTTAAATTGATGTTAAATTCATTTTCATTGGTCACTATCTTCAATCGGACCAAGTACAATCCAATCGAATGTCTTCTAAGAAAAATATAAGTTTCGCTTTCTTCGGTGGGCACGCCGTTACGTAATATGTGTATCCTGTACTCTGCAATAGGGTACAGCCACGCAATGCACAGTGTTCACCTACAACGTCACAGCCGAGATTCGCTTATAAAACGTCTTATCATATCGAACTTAATATTGTTTTCAAGAAAATTACCGTAGAATATGCATCATTAAATGTTGAAGCAAGTAACTACCAATTTATTTATCTAATGCAACCCTAATTATATAGAAACACATGGGCGGCGATCCGTACTTCAGAGTGGGGGGGATATGACCTTGTTGACTATCTAAGCGTAGCGCCAGCATGATTTGGCGCGAAGCGTACAAGAAAATTTTGGGATTTACAAACCCTCTAGATGGCCGGAAACGGCACTTCCCGAGGTTTCCAAGCGGCATATACCCAACTATAAAATAGGGATATCATGTCCGAAATATCTTATAATCAGGATCCAAAATACTTTTTTTTTAATATCGGGTGTTATTTTGGGAAAATTGCCCCTGTCAATCTTGTTTCAGGCACTACGTTAGAATGTTCGAGAGCTCTTTTCTATTATTCCATGAAGAAAATGGCCTCATGCAGGCTATTATAGGCCTATACACATGCAATACACAATTACACATAGTTACATTCCTAGGTACCGATTGCTAGGGCATCCAGGTGAAACGTGTATTAAGCATTACCCTGGTAACATGAGATTCTCAGCGGTTCGAGGGAACATACATGTACGTGTGTAGGCCTACTATAGGGCCTATATGAATACTATGAGGGTGCATATATGTACTATATCAATACGGTGGGCGCAATAATACATTTTGTTGTTATAGGGCCAATGAAGCCTACAGTCAACTATTCTTGCTTTATAAAGACGGTTTATTTGAAAATATCGCACTGCGTTTCAGTGAGATCCCTGATAGGAGCCAATAACGATGCTGGAACCTGTTACATCTTAACAGATAATGGGCGAAAACAGAAAGATAAGAAAGGAGTCGGGGGTCATGCACACATTAATTCAACAAATGTAGGTTCTATTGATATAGGGTTAGGCATAATATCGACAGCATGTGGTTCATATCCTCTGCAAAATTCTGCCCCTTGTTAAAATCATTACCTCAAAAATAGCAATTTCTGGAGATATCTTCAGATCGAATTTAGCATCAAATGTGGCAGCATTTTGCATCTAGCCCATCCTCCGTATGCGAAAATTTTCCAAAGGGGAGGGGGGCAGTGGCGGCGGAACCGGGGGGCTTGGGGGCTCAGCCCCCAATGAAAAAGTTGAGGGGGCAAATGCATGATAAGCCCCCCCCCCCCCCAATATTTACCAAGGCTCCGAAACGTGCATCTACCCATTTTTCAATGCATACTTGTCGATCTATCCGATGCACACGTATACTATATAGGTGTAATAATTTTAGTAAATGCTGGGGAGACCCTCGGCCCGTCCCCTGGCTATAGACCACATTGTCACCCCAACCGCGTCTTCACGCCCCGTGAAAAGTGGAAGCAGTGAGTGTGAGTACCGGTAAGCGCAACACAACTTCGTCTTAGGCAAGTTAGGCCAATGACTTGCTTCATTTCAGCCAGTTCTCCAACATCCCCTTACTACACTCAAAAACGTCTTTGCGAGTACACTACGAGTAATAGCTACTTTCTTAAAACACCATCGAATATACACGTTACAATGTTTTTACAGACTTTTACGTGCAATCTGACAAACTGCAGGCTTGAGACCCATATTTTAGGGCTAGGTATTCGCAGCATAAAACACACGGGAAGTGCCGTTTCCGGCCATCTGGGGGTTTGAAAAACCCAAAAATTTCTTGTACGCTCCGCGCCAACTGATGGTGGCGCTCCGCTTAGATAGTCTCTACACATTAGCCCCCCCCCCCAATAATTTTCCAGTTCTGCCGCGCCTGGAGGGGGAACCCCCTCCCCTTAGACCCCTCCCCAGGACGGCGATCCGTATCCACCTAAGTCTGACTGAAAAGTCTGGTGACGCCACTGCTGCGTTTATGGTAGGCGAGAAATGAAGCTAAAAAGAGCCGTACATTCACGATGATGCATATAAAGGCATGAAAATATTCTTATCCCTGGCATTTGGTGGGGGGGATATGGTCTGTTACATCCCCTCCACCCATTTTCATGGGGGGATATATCCCCCCCCCCCCAGGATCGCCGCCCATGTAGAAACACCGTTTAAGATCCTCCTGATGAATAGAATAGTTCAACCAGCTTGTCAAGGTGATGAGTCATACGCGTTGGTCAGTAAGAGGGCTACTTTAAGGCCTGTTCCCACGAACGCGGGCTTGCTTCACTCTTGATCGACCTATCGAGGCTAGGGCAACTTGATCCACCCTTTTACTCCGTGGGAACGGAGCAAGCCCGAGCTTGATCAAGCCCCTCATGAGAGGCGGGGTTAGGACAGCTAAGCCCGGGTAAACGTTAATCAATGTAAATAAACTATTGCCTTGGGGTGTAAAAGATACGATGGATTTTATCAGTTGTGGTTTGCGCCGCTTGCTTATTTCTGTATCGACATTAACTGTGTCTATTTTCATATTGGTTGTCCATTTGTACAATGGACCGATGCAGCGAAAATGAAGGAATTTCATAAGGCATTGCTGAGTAGTACACATTGTATAGCTGCCCGTGTACATCCGCATACATACAGTTTAAAGTTTGAGTTGCTTTTCTTGAAGACGTCCAGATAACCGGAAAGGCCATCATTTTTATTATTATTATTATCGATATTTTCCTGTACAATATGTCGCAGAAGTAGACAGCGAAGTATGTGGTCGGAAGATGAAGTATTCGCATTGCTTGGCATTTGGTGCGACGAAAATAATATGTCGAAACTTGATGGGATATGCCGCAACGCTCCAATGTACTGAGACATCTGTATGCGTATGGGAGAGAAAGGCTACGGCAGAACGGTCAGCCAAATAAAGTACAAACTGAAAAATTTAATCTAGGCTTACTGTTACTGGATTCTATTTGATCGATAATCAGGAACATTATATGTAGTAGCCCAACTAACACGTAGCCTAGTTACTTACTCATCAGGCCCGTAAAATTTTACAATCTTATAGGCCTGTATAAAAGAAAAATTTGTAAATCACATACCAAAGTAAAAATAAAAGGATAACTAGAATGTATGCATTCTGGATTCAGTAAAACAAGAGCCACATCACACATGTTTGCTAACTTAAAAAGACAAGACTTACAATTGACCGTAAAGAATTATTGCTGTGTACATATCCCGATGCGGGAACATGTTTATAGACATGAAACCGATGTGCTGAACTTTTTCCCGCCGTTTAGACTGGGTGTCCCCGAGTCAAAATCATGGTCAATGAAGCTCGTAGTAAACGTCCATATAGGGAATATGGGTGGAGTTTACATTCGCTATCTACAGGGTTGATGAATGACGTTTACCAATTGAAATATGTGATTGGTTAATTGCTATCATCTTAAAACATAAAACACAAATCGCAGGACCAGCTGTTAAATAGTGTAGACTGTAGAGCTCGAACTGAAATCGTGGCACAGTGCCAAATATTTGGGGGTACACGTTGTCAGTCCGACACGTTTTCAGTCCGAAAATAAAATACACGTTTTCAGTCCGAAAATAAAATACACGTTTTTTAGTCCGATAAAAACGACTTTTCAGTCCAACACGTTTTCAGTCCGAAAATAAAATACATGTTTTTAGTCCGAAAAAACGAGTTTTCAGTCCGACACCTTTTCAGTCCGAAAATAAAATTTACAATTTACATGCATCTTGGTGCGGAATAGAGCAGTGTTTCGTCTAAAATGAAAAAAAGCCCCCACTGTATGGGTGAAAAAGTAATAACGTGATTTCAAATAATCCCTGGGCTCAACCCATGCAACAACATGGATAATTAAGTGACTACGCACCATCCATGACATCCTACGACCGAACAAGAACGCAACCGTGCGTGATGATTACTTGCCGAAATGATCCCACCTCGCAACTCCCACCTCGCATTCCAGTGTTGTTTATTGGTGATATTATGGCATTAAAACTGCTTTCATTGCCAAACTGAATACGTGTATCTCATTTTCGGATTGAAAAACGTATATTACACGCTTTCAATCTGAAAACGTGTATTTCATTTTCGGACTGAAAACGTGTATTTCATTTTCGGACTGAAAAACGTTTATTACACGTTTTCAGTCTGAAAGCGTGTATTTCATTTTAGGACTGAAAACGTGTATTTCATTTTCGGACTGAAAACGTGTATTATATTTTCGGACTGAAAACGTGTATTTCATTTTCGGACCGAAAACTTGTCGGACTGAGGGGTGTGCCCCCCCCCCCAATATCGGACTTTCAACGAATAGAAGATGGAAGTAGTATAGAGGGCCCCGGATTGCACCGGTGCAATCCCAATTTTGGATGTATCTTGATTGTCATAAGAGATGTACCCCCTAAGATGGCACCCGTGCAATCCCAACTTGTGATGTACCCCCGGAAAGATGTAGCCATTATGATGGCACCCGTACAATCCCAACTTGTGATGTACCCCCGGTAAGATGTAGCAACTTTGATCGCACACAGTACAATCCCAATGTGTTATCGACTGAGATTGCCTGTCACTGAGATGTATCCATCAATGATCACACACACAGTACAATCCCAATTTGTTATCAGTTGAGATTTTCTGTCACTGAGATGTAGCCATCAATGATCACACCCGTGCAATCCTACTTTGTAACGGACCCAAATTCCCGATAACTGAGATGTAGCCACCAATGATCGCACCCGTGCAATCCCAATTTTTTATCAGTTGAGATTTTCTGTCACTGAGATGTAGCCATCAATGATCTCACCCGTGCAATCCTACTTTGTAACGTACCTGCAGGTTCCCTGTAACTGAGATGTAGCCACCAAAGATCGCCCACAGTCCTAGGTCATTCCCGACCATGATTGGATTTACGATGATATCTATTGAAATATGTATATATGTATTGATCGCCCACCAGTACGGTACCTATATGAGGTCGCATGATAGTATCTTAAGCAGGTTTATTTGAAATCATATTCTTGATAGTTTTCAGCAATGAGACAGGGAAGAAATTCGTAATTCGAGAGGTAAATTAGTATGGGCCCACAGTTTTGGTATATTAATAGAATATTATATTTGGATATCCGAATCGTTTAAGACTTGTTCAATATACTATAATATAGCTACTGATATATATTCGTGAAGTGAACGAATGTGAAATTCTTTGTCTCCTATAACTCAGTCAACGCGTTTTAAGAACGAGCAACATTTTCCCATTATATTCCATGAACCAGCATATTATTGGAAACTTTTTAGCGATATTCTAGTAAGATTAATTGAGGGGGAGGAAGAAGGTCTAAGTGTTTAAATTGATTAAAGGCAATATGCCATGCTGTTGAACAAAGCCTGCGTGAAATTTCCACGTACAGAATGGTCACTTGAATACCGGTAACGAATAAAAGGGGGGAAAATGACCAGAATGTTTCCTCTTTAATCCTAGTTCCTTTAGTGATAATCTAAGCGCAGGCATTGGCTATTGCATTAAAACGATCAGCATACTTATTTTAGGTCGCTGAATTTTTATCTGTATGTTTAATGGTACTCGATAACATGGGTAACGAATAAGCCCTCGCTCATTAAGAAAATAATAATTATGAATGGTAGGTAGATGTCTAATTGTAAGACCCTTTGTGTTCATGATCACAACGAGACCAGCGTATATTTAGTATCCTGGACACGCCTTATGTATAACAAAGAGTTCGTTAGTTTATGAACTGAAAGAGATTGATCAAATTTAACGGCTATTTTTAGGGCCACTGAATAATCCAGAAAGAGCGAGCCTTCCTCCGTTAAACATGCAATCTGTGTCTTTGTGTCTATTTTGTATTGATTTGTTTTTACCCGTTTTCGTAACGTGCATATTCACTAAGGATGAATCTCCAAAAAAAAAGGATGTCTCCAATTTGACGGTCTGGTTTTATTCACGGTAAGCAGGCGCATATATTTAGGAGGGAGATAATAAACTTGCATGCTTTGAAAGTTTTGTCTTTGGCTTTTTTTTTTATTTATTTATTTTTGCTTCATTTTAAAAACACGCATTTTCGTTAAGTCGCCACTCGATTAGATAGGAGCTTCATTTCGTCATGACAGACTGGTAATGTCATGAGAAGGGGTAAAAGTGCGTTGTTTAGATCACACCCTTAACTGTGATGAGCACGCGAGCACAAAATGAGTGACTCAAAGAGCAATGTTGTTTAGATGAGCAATTGAGCAAGTGCTCATATTAGAATAGGCAACAAGAAAAACGCATGATATGGTTTATGTCATGAGCACGCGAGCATTAAATGAGTGACTCAAAGAGCAAAAGAGCACACCGTGAGCAACGCGAGCACAAAATGAGTGACTCAAAGAGTAAAAGAGCACACCGTGAGCAACGCGAGCACAAAATGAGTGACTCAAAGAGTAAAAGAGCACACCGTGAGCAACGCGAGCATGAAATGAGTGACTCAAAGAGCAAAAGAGCACACCGTGAGCAACGCGAGCACAAAATGAGTGACTCAAAGAGTAAAAGAGCACACCGTGAGCAACGCGAGCATGAAATGAGTGACTCAAAGAGCAAAAGAGCACACCGTGAGCAAAGAGCACACCGTGAGCAACGCGAGCATAACATGAGTGACTCAAAGAGCAAAAGAGCACACCGTGAGCATAAAATGAGTGACTCAAAGAGCAAAAGAGCACACCGTGAGCAAAAGAGAGTCGTTTAGATGAGCAATTGAACACGTGCTCATATCAGAATAGGCAAAAAAAAAGGACGCTTGGTTGACCCTATACACTGGACATGTGGAAAACCTTATATTTTGAATACAAAGTCGAGTCAAAATGAAAAGAAAGCGATGTTTCTACAGTTTTTTATTTATTTATTATTTTATTTAATGAATTTGTGCAACATTCCGCCAACCAATAAAATACTGGTGATACAAATAGCAGTGATATCTTTAGTGCATCACTACTTTGGTTCCCATAACGGTGAGGAGACTGAAGGAACCCGTTCCGACAAACCTCATTTCTAATAATTCATTATACCATTATTTTTTGTTTTGACATTTGAACAACAACAAAACTTCAGAGTAAGCACGAGAAGTTATGAACCGTCAATATTCAAATGATGATTCTTCAAAGATACAAATATGGATTTATGAAGTCATATACTTCTCGATTATTATGGTGACCCTTATCAGTAAACCTTCCTACGATATCTTCATATTTTGTCTACGACTCCGATGTAAGAGATAATACAAATAGTAATGTCCATACACGTGAGAGTTAAACGATTGTAATGGCCGTGTGTTGTAACGAACAACTTCGTGTCGAAGAAACCATGCACTGCCTGGTACCGTTGTGGGTTGTCGGCCAAATGAATCAAAATATTCCACGACGGTGCGGCCTTGTGGCACAAACAAGCACGCCTAGGTGTTTTGTGATGCTATACGATACGAAACCTTTGTTATTTCTTTCTTCAGATCGATCGTATAGTCACCCACGTCTCTTCGACAACTTACACATCGTTGTCATCCTCCTCCTCATCACTTTCGTATTTGTTCTTCAGGCCATGACGTAAAACCTTCGTCATGGCCTTATTGAGTTGGATCAAGGTCATCCAAGTTTCTACCGCATCGTACACATTATCACCCTCCTCCTCCTTGTCACTCTCGTCTTTGTTCTTCAGTCCATGATGTAATATCTTTGACATTGCCTTATTGAGTTCGAGCAAGTGCACCCAAGTCTCCACAGCATCATACGTGCGTTCACCATCCTCGTCATCGTGATCGTCACCACCATCATCCTCACTAACACTACTGCCAGTACCGTCTGATGTTTCAATCGGCTCATCCGAACTATTATGTTCATTACTTCCCTCAGTATCCACCAGGTCATTGTCTTCTTCACTGCGGTCATCGGTCGAATCACTTTCACGATGTTTGTATTTCACACCGACACGACGCGTATTCACATAACGCTTAAGTTACCATTCACACCGTCAGTGTCATCTTCGCTGTCAGTAATCATTCCCGCCTTTTGATTACTAGCGTGAATGTTAGATTCATGTCGACGAAGATTGAAATGACGGTTAAATTCTTTATTGCATATTTTACAAAGAAACCTCATCTTGTGAGGGTTTACTTCTTGGTGTCATTCGATGCAATGAGAGCTTTTAAACAAAAATTTGAATGATATACTTTTAGAATATATCAATATGAGCACGTGCTCTTTTGCTCATCTAAACGACTCTCTTTTGCTCACGGTGTGCACTTTTGCTCTTTGAGTCACTCATTTTATGCTCACGGTGTGCTCTTTTGCTCTTTGAGTCACTCATTTAGTGCTCGCGTGCTCATGACATAAACCATATCATGCGTTTTTCTTGTTGCCTATTCTAATATGAGCACTTGCTCAATTGCTCATCTAAACAACATTGCTCTTTGAGTCACTCATTTTGTGCTCGCGTGCTCATCACAGTTAAGGGTGTGATCTAAACAACGCACTTTTACCCCTTCTCATGACATTACCAGTCTGTCATGACGAAATGAAGCTCCTATCTAATCGAGTGGCGACTTAACGAAAATGCGTGTTTTTAAAATGAAGCAAAAATAAATAAATAAAAAAAAAAGCCAAAGACAAAACTTTCAAAGCATGCAAGTTTATTATCTCCCTCCTAAATATATGCGCCTGCTTACCGTGAATAAAACCAGACCGTCAAATTGGAGACATCCTTTTTTTTTGGAGATTCATCCTTAGTGAATATGCACGTTACGAAAACGGGTAAAAACAAATCAATACAAAATAGACACAAAGACACAGATTGCATGTTTAACGGAGGAAGGCTCGCTCTTTCTGGATTATTCAGTGGCCCTAAAAATAGCCGTTAAATTTGATCAATCTCTTTCAGTTCATAAACTAACGAACTCTTTGTTATACATAAGGCGTGTCCAGGATACTAAATATACGCTGGTCTCGTTGTGATCATGAACACAAAGGGTCTTACAATTAGACATCTACCTACCATTCATAATTATTATTTTCTTAATGAGCGAGGGCTTATTCGTTACCCATGTTATCGAGTACCATTAAACATACAGATAAAAATTCAGCGACCTAAAATAAGTATGCTGATCGTTTTAATGCAATAGCCAATGCCTGCGCTTAGATTATCACTAAAGGAACTAGGATTAAAGAGGAAACATTCTGGTCATTTTCCCCCCTTTTATTCGTTACCGGTATTCAAGTGACCATTCTGTACGTGGAAATTTCACGCAGGCTTTGTTCAACAGCATGGCATATTGCCTTTAATCAATTTAAACACTTAGACCTTCTTCCTCCCCCTCAATTAATCTTACTAGAATATCGCTAAAAAGTTTCCAATAATATGCTGGTTCATGGAATATAATGGGAAAATGTTGCTCGTTCTTAAAACGCGTTGACTGAGTTATAGGAGACAAAGAATTTCACATTCGTTCACTTCACGAATATATATCAGTAGCTATATTATAGTATATTGAACAAGTCTTAAACGATTCGGATATCCAAATATAATATTCTATTAATATACCAAAACTGTGGGCCCATACTAATTTACCTCTCGAATTACGAATTTCTTCCCTGTCTCATTGCTGAAAACTATCAAGAATATGATTTCAAATAAACCTGCTTAAGATACTATCATGCGACCTCATATAGGTACCGTACTGGTGGGCGATCAATACATATATACATATTTCAATAGATATCATCGTAAATCCAATCATGGTCGGGAATGACCTAGGACTGTGGGCGATCTTTGGTGGCTACATCTCAGTTACAGGGAACCTGCAGGTACGTTACAAAGTAGGATTGCACGGGTGAGATCATTGATGGCTACATCTCAGTGACAGAAAATCTCAACTGATAAAAAATTGGGATTGCACGGGTGCGATCATTGGTGGCTACATCTCAGTTATCGGGAATTTGGGTCCGTTACAAAGTAGGATTGCACGGGTGTGATCATTGATGGCTACATCTCAGTGACAGAAAATCTCAACTGATAACAAATTGGGATTGTACTGTGTGTGTGATCATTGATGGATACATCTCAGTGACAGGCAATCTCAGTCGATAACACATTGGGATTGTACTGTGTGCGATCAAAGTTGCTACATCTTACCGGGGGTACATCACAAGTTGGGATTGTACGGGTGCCATCATAATGGCTACATCTTTCCGGGGGTACATCACAAGTTGGGATTGCACGGGTGCCATCTTAGGGGGTACATCTCTTATGACAATCAAGATACATCCAAAATTGGGATTGCACCGGTGCAATCCGGGGCCCTCTATACTACTGATGGATTTAAGTTGCGCATAAACTTCGTAACGTTCGGATAAAACAATTGTGAAAGCATATGAATTCAAACTGAATAGAGGGGAAATATGTGGGTACAGTTATAACACATGGAATAGTTGTAACCACAGCAATCGTTATCAATGGAATATATTTAAGAAAAATGTTATAATTGAAACATATAAATAAGAAAAAAATTGCTGATAGCTTTTTACCACTTTTTACTTATTCGCGATTATTGACTATTTTATTGCGCTCTCAAATACCTATTGACATTGTCACATTTTGTTGGTGTAATTTTCTGACAAAATGGCGATGACACCCATTTATTCTTCGTTTATCTGCAATTAGCAAGGCCCGGAAAGGGTCATTACCGGCAATCTAGGGAGTATCTTTACTCCAAAAATTTCTGTACGCTCCGCGCCAACCTGTGGTGGCGCTCCGCTTAGATAGTGTCGAAAGCGCCCCGGCCTACAAACCATTCTCGCCCCCTGACCATACCCCAAGCTCCGCCACTGAAGGTGGGGGGAGGGGCGTTGATGTAGTGATGTGTATACGCAAATAAGATAATCAATAAGAGTTATAAAGGGTTCTTACTATCAGGCTGCAACAGTCCAATCGAATTTCTGCAAAGTGCCCTTCGATGTCGGTGCCCCCCCCCCATCCCCAGATTAAAAGTGCTTCCGCCGCCCTTGAACAAAGGTGGAGTGTTCTAGACCTGCAAAGCCTAGTCGACGAGGCGAATGTTCGTAAAAGCACACCAAAACCAATACTGCGAACTCTGTATTAGAAAGTAGTAATCTGAAATATGCCACTGTAAAGCGTTTAGTCTACACGCCCATAACTTCTTTGATGCAATACTTGCAAAGTAAACTGCAGTGGTATTTCTCGTTGGCAACTTGCCAAAAAAAGTTTTTACATCTATGTCAAGTTCAATGGTACAGTATAAACAGGTGCAGACATCGAGCCCAGCCCAACCATTTTGTGTTAGGGGTTAAATATTTCTTTTGGGTAAAGTGTGAAAGCAGATTTTTTTCCAGAGTTGTTGGAACAATTGTACGCACACAAAGTCGGCATATCTGCTAGATATAATTTATATGATTATATTAGGTTTTCCATTTTATTTTATTTTCATTTTGGAAACTATGAGAGATTTGTTTTACATAACACCCGCGAAAAGTCGTACCACTCATTGCACTCAAAATATTGCGCTTTAGATAGGAACAATGATTTCCCTGCCCAGTGCATTGACTTTTCAAAGATAGTAAACGTTGGCCGAATCGGGAAAGCCCCGGGAGAAAATATCGTGTGTGCGCTGCTTGGATGATATATACCCCCCGCGAAAAGACTCACTGCATAGTAGGGCTGTGTCATTCCGGTTAATTCACTAACCGGTTAACCGTTTCTATTAACCGAACGGTTAACGTTTAAACGTAACCCGTGCTGTTGCCTCAAAATAAGAGCCGAAAATCAGAGTTATATAGCTCAGATTATAATTCCGAAAGAGCGCCATCACTTTGATGCGGAAGTACATTCTCAAAATAGCGCTGCAAGTATCGTTTTTTCGTAACGCGTATGTCAAGAATTTGGTTGTATTTGCTTAGTTTTGACGATCGTTGCATTGAAAAAGACGAATCGCGCGTTTTCATGAAGTTTTAAACAGATTTTGGTTTCTCTTTCAGTTCATCGGTAACTGTTACAGAGATATTTAAAGCAAATATTTCTTTGTTAATTGCGTAGCCCCTACTGTAATAGCGCAGGCATTGTATGGCAGTTATAAGCCTAATATTACTAGGCCTACTTAATATTGGCATTGTGTATTGAAGTTCGCGATCATATGGAGTGCTAGACTACAAGGCTTTCACCAGCTAGGCCAAGGTTAGGAAAGTTGGTTGTTAGGAAGCGATTACTACAGAAGTGTACGGTAGTAGGGCTAGGCCTACGCAATTACAAGTACAACAATGGGTCACAGATATATTGAATTTGTGCATTGTGGCGGGTAGGCAGAGGGGAAGTGGAAAACATTGTAAAATTTCCCGCGAACACCCTGTCGATTTCCCGCCGGAGTTCGCGCAGCAAACACAATTATCACGCTTAGCATAATGGCGTGGGGTAGTCCGCCGGTGGGGTCATGTGGTGGAACCCCTTGTGGGGGTCCAGGGGTTAACGCCCCGGAAAATTTGGCGCGTCTGGCGATAAAATATTCGCAGCTGTGGATGCAAAATACTGACAACTTTTTTAATTTAAATTGTCACGAAACTGATGAAAATTTTGAAATGACAAGCTAGTGTAGCCATAGCCTATTTTGTTATAAAATGAAAAGAGATCTATCTGTCTTACAATCATTAAAAAGTTTAACTTAAAAAAACATGCGATTTTATGAAACAACGTTCGGCAAAGCCCCATTCCTAGACTGCCTAACAATAGCTTACACTATACTACAACTACGGTAGGCTACATTTTCCAAGGTACCTTGCCAAACAACTGTGAGCTCATCCCCTGTCTAACACCTGTTGTTAACAATTTTTTGGCATGTTGCCAAGGAACGTTTCATGGTCTAGAATTAATAAGGTCAGTCAGTAAAGGTTCGGTTAAGTTATGAGAATTATTATCTTAGACGTTTAAGAAAAGTAGGTAAAATATGATCCCCGTAACAGCTAGGTAAGTAAAACAGGCAACTGACTCCTCCGCATGAACAAGACAATCCATTCCACATGATACATGAAAGTAAACCTTGTAATCACATGTTTAAGGCCACTTGGCATGATTAACTAAATGCTTAATATTGTTCCCATGTTCTTGTAGAAAACGTAAACTTCGCAATATAGGCCTACAATTACTTGTGTTTTTGTAGTTACGTGAGATCCGTAACCGACGAGGTGGTTAGGCTATTTGCTATACACTTAACTATGGTAGGATATTATTTTCTCCGTAATTTTGGAAATTTTAGAAAATACTTTTTCGCCGCTTAACACCAGATGTGTTCTTACGTTTTATTCATAATTGGGTGTACTAGAGCCTTGTTTACATGACATTAGTTGCATTTAGCACGATATGCCAGTTTCGCGTGAATTTTTCGAAAGTTTTTTACTCGATCTTTCGTAAAATTTGAAAGGTGTACCAACTTACTTTTCGTACACAATTGGTGATTTCTCTACTGATTTTCAGAGTTTTTTTTACAGTCAAGTGTATACGTTGTGCATTAAGTATAAACTTATCGCGAATGCAAGAAAACGATGCGGGGATTTCCAGCAGACAAATGTTTTCTTTGTGGGATTACTGAGTCTGTTGAATGGAATTCCGCACCTTAGAGGGAACACTGAACTGAAATTACATCATAATAAAGAAAACGTTTACTGCTTAAATACAATATAAATTTGAAAGGATTAGATGCAGACTCGCCACGTTGTCGAACGGGGTAACAATAGGCGCTTCACGGGTCGCATACCGCTTGGTAATCCCTTCAATCGTACCGCCAATCTTTTGTATGGATGCGTGATAAAGTTTGCAATTGTTACGTGATTTTCGGCAAGCAAATGTTGCGGTCTATTTCGGGAATAAAGTGATGTGAAGACGCGCCGTTGCGACTGCGTAATTGGCATTACAAAAACGGTTAAACTTATACGATGTACGGCGGACGTTTATCCGGCCGTTCGGTCGGTTAACCGTTTAACCGTTACAGCCCTACTGCATAGCTGTCGATCGCTGTTCATATTCTCTATTGGAATAACCAGGTTCGGACGTTTTCCAAGGTTTTCCAAGCCTGCCGCTATGCCCGGAGTTAACTCGTTGAAACGCGGGTTCAAATTGCAGGGCTTATCTGCGGTTACAGTTTTTGCTCCACCTATCCTTGCAAGACCGCGTTCGTGGGACCGGGGTTAGCCCTTTATATGCCCATTGTGATCATATAATTGTTCCCCTGGGGGAAAATATTTACACATTGTAATTACTTAAAATCTGTTCATTTTGTCAATAGGGACCCAAGTATTGACAGATAGGTATTGAAATGAAGTTTTAATTTTTATAATTTTTTTTTATAATTGAGCTAATTAGATATGTAAATATGCAAATGAGGTTATGATACAAACAATGTACTTTTTTTGCCCATTTGAAATCATTTTGATGAAATCTGCTGGACTTTTGATAGTTTGATGAGTTCAAGACATGTTATTTCATAAGTAAAATATAATTTGATGCTTGAATGTGAGGAATATGACTGATTTTCCCCCCTCCAAACAAACAAATGTATTCTGTAATACATTGGTAGCCACGCGTAACGGTAAGTCAATATATACCAATTGCGCTACATACACAATACATAGTACATACAGTGTGCAAACTGTGCATACAGTATGCGGCTTACCGTATCAGAATTTCATGGTCAGAATCTTCTTCTCCAAAGGCTTGATGGTCAAATTGCCCATAAAAAGAAGGTCTAACGCCTCTTAGAAGTATTTAGCCATGATATTATGTGCTAAATAGTTACCGTTTCATTTACGTGAGTGATTGCATTGACCCTAACGACGCAAGCATATCAACTGTGGTTGACCGAAATTCTATACCGTAGAAATGCTCGAGTTGAATTGCTAGGGATTACTCACAAAGTTGAGGCGCTATTGCTTAATTGTTTCTATGTAGAGTTGAATTTCAGTGTGGCGCTTCTGGAGAGCTGAAAATCTTTTCTGTATGGTGAGGCATTCGGGAGAAATATTTTCAGAAAGTTGACCGTTTTTTGGCCTTAACATAGACCGAAAAACGTTATTTTTTGACATATTTTCCCCAAATATAGAGCCATTTCTCTACATATGCCTCTGAGGCTCCTGATTTGATTCCTTGTATGTATTAGATAGTTCTATAAGATAGGGTCAGTTGACTGACATTTTTCACTGTTCTCACGATTTTTTTGAGAAAAAAGGTCAAAACGACCGGTGTTTTCAATGTAAACAAATCTTTGAAGACAAAAAAAAAAAAAAAAAAAAAAAAGTCCCTGTGACCCCTCGGAAAAGGTTGTTTATTGATGCAGGCTGTCTTGTGTGCAAAATAAAGCTATGGGAAGGTCTCTGGTCTATTCCTATCTCGAGTAATGATTTTCTAAAAGCATGTGTTCATTAAAGGGCAAACGGTTGAATAGGAAGTAGGGGATGTCCAGTGTGCATTGATATGGCATTTGCTTTCACATGTTTCCGGCGTCAGCGAGTGATGTTACCGTCAATGTTATTCTTGCACAAGAATAAAAACAGAAATACATTCTGCAGGGTTGTGGATCCCATTAAGGAAGCAATCTTCTTGATTCCGCAGGTTTGTGGAATCGTTTTGTCACAGGAACAAGAATCGTCTCCTGGTTAGAAGTATATTTCGAGTTGTGTGTTTTATGAAACTTGAACTCTGTGTTCCTTTGGGCTACGGAAATACGGGAACCCCGACAAGCCGTTACCTTTGGTTTTAATTCTTTCTCTATTAGAAGGGTTCAATTGTGTTCAAATGCATTCAGCACATCTGAGCACTTCTGCAGAACAACATACGAAAATAGTTTAGCGTGTACTCCCCGTTGATTATAGTTTTAATTCTTCGCACGAACGGTCATAACGAAGCTGTATGTTATTGTGTTGCTTTATTGCAGCGATGACCCTTTTCTTGTGTACTAGGATATATGCCCTACGTGTCTGTTTAGGTTCGTGGTGGATAAGAAAACAAGTAAGAAACACAAACAAAAGAGCCACCAGTGGCATAAATGAAATATGTTAGGACTGAAATTTGGTAGCTTGTTAGAAAACGCAAGTGTACATGAAAATTGCCAAAATTTTGGGGGAAATTACTACAGTGTCGTAGGGGGTTTAAGAATTTTGCAAAGTAGTGTGCTATTACATTGGGGTAACGTTACGATTGGTCAATACAATTGAGGCGTGTCGTGGGCCATGTATCGTGGGCACAAATTCGTACACCATAATACTAAACTGGACAACACTACACAGTTCACCCAAATATTTCTTATTGCACTTATATTAGCTTGAATGTACAAGGCTTGTTTGTATTTTCTGCTGCAGATCCCGACTCGCAAAGAGAAGAAATTTTATGCAAAACAGAAATGAACAAACATCGTTCGAATTTCTGTGTACGTTTTGTAGTTGCATGAAACATAAATAGAGCCAAAATGGAAAGAGAGAAAGCATTGAGAGAAGGGAGACTATACTGGGAGAGAAGAAGCAGAATTCTATGGTTCTGGGGTAGGAGGAGGCCGGGAGGGTGTTTGATCGTTTCACCTAGGCAAGAGTAGGGCTTTTGGGGTACCTGGTGTGAGGGGTGTGTGGGTGGGGGCACATTTTCGTCACCATTTTGAGAAAACTTTGTTTCAGTAGAGGGGAATTAGATGCAAAATGGTTCTATTAGTTTATTTACTTCCAGTACCTTTCTGAATAGGATCTGCGTTTGGAAGAATCTTACGGGACAGCCCAGAGCCACACGTGCTTGAATGTTTAACGTTCTTGATTTATGGCCGTACACGGATCCTCGCCCTTGCCAGGAATTAATGACACAGAAAAGCATACGAAACAACGGAGACTTTCTTGATTCCCTCTCACCGAAATGATACTCCATTTATCTTAAACTATTAAAAATTTTCTTAGTTACATATGGATCTTCCCACACTTGTGGCTTCCGTACCATTTTCAGCTGGTACGGTATATCTTTTCAGTGCCACTGTGTACAGTTTATCATTTACAAATGCAAGCTGATTTAGAGAACATGGGGTGTTTGCTGGTCCGAGCAGGTAAGTTAAGTTTACAACACAGCTTTCTTTTCTTTGAATAACTTTCCAATATTTGGAAATTCGATCACTGTATATGTTAAGAGAATGTTTAAAGTACTATCATGTTAAAGATATATGATTATTTTAATTATAGGCCTCTACATTTTAGAAATTTTATCCAGTAGCCTTGCGATTTGTTAATTATAGGATATCTTACGGTACAATATTAAATATTAAAAGTTAAAGAAATATTGAAAGTTATATTCACATCAGGACCTAAGCTCTGAGGCCGGTGTCATGTATTCAGAATCATGGGCGTCAATCCAGGGGGGGACGGGGGGACACGTCCCCCCCCCCACATTTCGATGGATGGGGGAAACAATATCAAATGTCCCCCCCACACATTTGGGAAAAGAGTAGTGTCGTTGCTCTATTTGGTAACGGCTTACACATCTCAGGATTTATATCCTCGAATATCACTCAATGTTGCTGAATGGAGAATTCCACCCAGATCTTGTGAGTTGGTATACCCTGAGCTCTCCACCAATCTTAAGCTTGGTCTGCCTTTCTTTCGAGGCCAGTTCCATTCGTCGTCGGTTGAAGGGTATAGACAAATATTCAAGTCGATGAATCCAGGGGTACGGGCTATGTTTGGTGAAGTTGAAGCTCTCTTGCGGTTGCTCCTCGTCTCCTCCGCCAGTTTGACGGAAGCCGAGAGGTCTTTTAGTGCTCTGAGGCGTTTGAAGACCTGGCTACGGAGCACCATGACTCAACAGAGGCTGAACCATGTGATCGTGTTCCATATTCACCGCGCAGGGACGTCGTTAGAGGGGCTGTGGGGGTGTCTCACCCCCAAACTTGGTAAAACTAACGCTAGTTGGAAAATTGGAGTGCGACAGTCGGAATTTCCGACTGTCGCACTCTAGTTTATCTAGGCCTATTCATTTATCCCTGTGATTGTGCGTGACGTAAATTTTTTTTTTTAAATTTCGGTCAAAATTAACCTTTAACCTGTCATATTTACCACGTTTTCCTTGCCACTTTGGGAAATTGTATCTCGCGATTCTTATACTCCACCATACAAAACTTTGTATGATTTTGAATACTACAAAAGAAAAAATGCCTAATAGAACTACCGTCATAGGCGTAGGAGCCCAATTTGATTTGTGGAGGGGGGGGGGGGGGTTGTAACGACTTGCCCGAAAAATATAACCAAAATTTTTCGCGTGCTACGCGCGCATTCCACATGATGATGTGCATATCATACAGGCATGCATCGGTATTTACATCGCATGCAAATAGCATACAATCATTTTCCGTCTTATTACCCTTCCGTTTATTGGTGAGAATTGTTGGGTAAAAATAATATCACTTTAACCACTGAAAAAACACATTGCAAATTATCTTTCTTTCAGTAGGTGCCCAAAAGCTATCAGCATATTGCCCGAATTTCACAAAAATATTTGGTTGGGGTGGGGGGGGCAATGGGTTTGTGAAATGAGTGCCAGTGGGTACAAATGTATCGCAACAAGTTCGTAACAGAAGTGCAGTCGCGAAAGATTGGGTTTTCTGACTGACACTGACCGTATCGTTGACGTGTAGCGCGAGGGTGGGGGGTACAAAGCAGCGGTCGGAATTTTCAGGCTTCAAAACCGATTTTCAGCCACTACACCCCCCCCCCCCCAATCATCAGGCCTTAGCTACGTCCCTGGGTACATGGTAAATACATAGTACGCTCCGACCAGAATTCACCCGATAACCAGATGCAGATCCACCTAGCAACCGAGGTAACTTGCTTGAGGACTCCAACGAACAACCACTGATTTATTTTCATGCCTTCATCACTTTAGCCACCACTCACATGGGACCTATTCTAAGTCTGACGATACATGCGCATGTGTGAGGTCCTGAAAACATAATAAAAGTGGTTTGTCTTGCTATCCTTGTTTTCAAATTTCATATAATTGTATTCTCGTAGACCTAGCAACCTGCTTTAACATGCTGGCGTTTGACGACTTTTGGCCAAATTTGCGCTAAGCTTGCTATACGAAGTCTGATCTGGGCTGTGCCTTATTAGTTAGTTATTTAAATTATTAATAATGGCGTATGAGGAAATGCACCATTTTGTGGTATGACTCCCAGGACGGAAAGTCGAGAAACTAACATGCAGTCGTGGCGGATAGCTTCCTTCGCCTATATGTCCGGGGAAATTTTGGGACATCGTTCCTATAGACCAGGGGTGGGCAACCTGCGGGCCACATGCGGCCCGCCAGTGATTTTTTTGCGGCCCGTGAGATGTCTCAAGAAAAAGAAAAAAATCAATCTATTTTGCATCATCACCAAAAACGAGCTAGCTGCTTAGAATTTATCTGCACTAATGATGCTGTCAGGTTGGTCTATTATCACCATTAATTATCAACTGGACTGTATTGACATTATGGTTTTGTGAATACAGATTAAGTACACACACCTATTGCTTGAACGTCCTCGGACTCAAAGGTTTGAAATCAACAGCAGGTCGTTGGTTAGGTGCGGCCGTGTCAATCTTTCACTCCTAAAATCTGGCCCATTCATTCAAAAGGTTGCCCACCCCTGCAATAGGCATATATCTGAGGCCCTGGGGTCAGTTGCGTCATGCCCATTGGGACCCGGGGGCACAGGCCCCCCCCCCCCAAAAAAACTTTTTGTCAAGGTGTCATAAAATTTTGTCATAATTTAAAAAGAAAAGTGTTTTCGAAATCGAAAAGTAGACTAAATATTCAATTGCTCTTTGATGGTCGTTGCGGATTTTCCACACACCTCAAAGACGACATATCGGGATTAGTAATGCCATTACCTTTGAATATGTTTGTCCTAAGCTCGCGTTTGATACAGTGTCAATTAACCTGGAAAATAATTACTTCGTTATCGCACGTTTTACCTTAGGTTTCGCTACTTTCGCTTTTTCTGCCCATGTTTTCAAACGGCATAGCTTTGTATTCACCCAGTCACCACTTCTCACGGGCATGGGCGGTGATCATGGATCAGCCAACACAAAAATGTTTCGATATCTTAAATTTTGGGCGCTTCTGGGAGACGAGGAATTGGTAAACTGAGGAATAAATGGCGATCACTTCCTTCGAGAATATTTCCCAAAATAAAAAATTGCCGGAAATTTTGATCAATTTTAGGGGTGTTGCTTACTGCCATAATGCACGGGAAGTACCGTTTCCTGCAATCTGAGGGGTCTGCCAGAAGAAAAATTTTCTTGTACGCTGCGCGCCAACCGATGGTGGCGCTCCGCTTGGATAGTACTTACGGCCGGAATACTCGAATCGATCACGTCCCCCCCACATTTCAAATCGGATTGACGCCCCTGTTCAGAATACTTGTATGTAGTTTCTATTCTGACATACCGTCCTCTATTCTGTTAATTGTATAAATGTGTTGAATAAACGAGTTGATCACAAGATGGCTACCTGACTACATAAACACATTTCATATGGTGTCAGAAATGGGATAAGAAACCCGATATGGAGCATTTTCGAGAGGGGGTTATAGCGCTCACGAGGGTTAAATCTCTGCAAAATAAACTAAGTCCGAGATCTGTGCAGTGCGTTATAGTATCATTAATAAATTCCCATTGACTTTGTGTTAGCTCCGTGAGGCGTTGCAAATGTTCAAAGCCCCCAGTCCCAAGCCCCCCACGGTATGGTACTCAAACTTCGTGAACGTCTAGCTGGTACATACGAAATTTGGGTCAGGACTTAGTTTGGGCCAAATCCCTATTTTCCATGGCGCACGGGGCCCGAAACACATGCCAAATATGCCAATTATGTGTTGGACTTAGAAAAAAAAATGAAACAGCTCCCATTGACTTTGTGTTAGCTCCGTGAGGCGTTGCAAATGTTCAAAGCCCCCAGTCCCAAGCCCCCCACGGTATGGTACTCATACTTCATGGACGTCTAGTTGATACATACGAAATTTGGGTCAGGACTTAGTTTGGGTCAAATCCCTATTTTCCATGGCGCACGGGGCCCGAAACACATGCCAAATATGCCAATTATGTGTTGGACTTAGAAAAAAAAATGAAACAGCTCCCATTGACTTTGTGTTAGCTCCGTGAGGCGTTGCAAATGTTCAAAGCCCCCAGTCCCAAGCCCCCCACGGTATGGTACTCATACTTCATGGACGTCTAGTTGATACATACGAAATTTGGGTCAGGACTTAGTTTGGGTCAAATCCCTATTTTCCATGGCGCACGGGGCCCGAAACACATGCCAAATATGCCAATTTTGTTTTGGACTTAGAAAAAAAATGAAACAGCTCCCATTGACTTTGTGTTAGCTCCGTGAGGCGTTGCAAATGTTCAAGGCCCCCAGTCCCAAGCCCCCCACGGTATGGTACTCATACTTCATGGACGTCTAGTTGATACATACGAAATTTGGGTCAGGACTTAGTTTGGGTCAAATCCCTATTTTCCATGGCGCACGGGGCCCGAAACACATGCCAAATATGCCAATTTTGTTTTGGACTTAGAAAAAAAAATGAAACAGCTCCCATTGACTTTGTGTTAGCTCCGTGAGGCGTTGCAAATGTTCAAGGCCCCCAGTCCCAAGCCCCCCACGGTATGGTACTCAAACTTCGTGAACGTCTAGCTGGTACATACGAAATTTGGGTCAGGACTTAGTTTGGGCCAAATCCCTATTTTCCATGGCGCACGGGGCCCGAAACACATGCCAAATATGCCAATTTTGTTTTGGACTTAGAAAAAAAAATGAAACAGCTCCCATTGACTTTGTGTTAGCTCCGTGAGGCGTTGCAAATGTTCAAGGCCCCCAGTCCCAAGCCCCCCACGGTATGGTACTCAAACTTCGTGAACGTCTAGCTGGTACATACGAAATTTGGGTCAGGACTTAGTTTGGGCCAAATCCCTATTTTCCATGGCGCACGGGGCCCGAAACACATGCCAAATATACCAATTTTGTTTTGGACTTAGAAAAAAAATGAAACAGCTCCCATTGACTTTGTGTTAGCTCCGTGAGGCGTTGCAAAAGTTCAAAGCCCCCAGTCCCAAGCCCCCCACGGTATGGTACTCAAACTTCGGCAACGTCTAGCTGGTACATACGAAATTTGGGTCAGGACTTAGTTTGGGCCAAATCCCTATTTTCCATGGCGCACGGGGCCCGAAACACATGCCAAATATGCCAATTTTGTTTTGGACTTAGAAAAAAAAATGAAACAGCTCCCATTGACTTTGTGTTAGCTCCGTGAGGCGTTGCAAATGTTCAAGGCCCCCAGTCCCAAGCCCCCCACGGTATGGTACTCATACTTCATGGACGTCTAGTTGATACATACGAAATTTGGGTCAGGACTTAGTTTGGGTCAAATCCCTATTTTCCATGGCGCACGGGGCCCGAAACACATGCCAAATATGCCAATTTTGTTTTGGACTTAGAAAAAAAAATGAAACAGCTCCCATTGACTTTGTGTTAGCTCCGTGAGGCGTTGCAAATGTTCAAGGCCCCCAGTCCCAAGCCCCCCACGGTATGGTACTCAAACTTCGTGAACGTCTAGCTGGTACATACGAAATTTGGGTCAGGACTTAGTTTGGGCCAAATCCCTATTTTCCATGGCGCACGGGGCCCGAAACACATGCCAAATATGCCAATTTTGTTTTGGACTTAGAAAAAAAAATGAAACAGCTCATATTGACTTTGTGTTAGCTCCGTGAGGCGTTGCAAATGTTCAAAGCCCCCAGTCCCAAGCCCCCCACGGTATGGTACTCAAACTTCGTGAACGTCTAGCTGGTACATACGAAATTTGGGTCAGGACTTAGTTTGGGCCAAATCCCTATTTTCCATGGCGCACGGGGCCCGAAACACATGCCAAATATACCAATTTTGTTTTGGACTTAGAAAAAAAATGAAACAGCTCCCATTGACTTTGTGTTAGCTCCGTGAGGCGTTGCAAAAGTTCAAAGCCCCCAGTCCCAAGCCCCCCACGGTATGGTACTCAAACTTCGGCAACGTCTAGCTGGTACATACGAAATTTGGGTCAGGACTTAGTTTGGGCCAAATCCCTATTTTCCATGGCGCACGGGGCCCGAAACACATGCCAAATATGCCAATTTTGTTTTGGACTTAGAAAAAAAAATGAAACAGCTCCCATTGACTTTGTGTTAGCTCCGTGAGGCGTTGCAAATGTTCAAGGCCCCCAGTCCCAAGCCCCCCACGGTATGGTACTCATACTTCATGGACGTCTAGTTGATACATACGAAATTTGGGTCAGGACTTAGTTTGGGTCAAATCCCTATTTTCCATGGCGCACGGGGCCCGAAACACATGCCAAATATGCCAATTTTGTTTTGGACTTAGAAAAAAAAATGAAACAGCTCCCATTGACTTTGTGTTAGCTCCGTGAGGCGTTGCAAATGTTCAAGGCCCCCAGTCCCAAGCCCCCCACGGTATGGTACTCAAACTTCGTGAACGTCTAGCTGGTACATACGAAATTTGGGTCAGGACTTAGTTTGGGCCAAATCCCTATTTTCCATGGCGCACGGGGCCCGAAACACATGCCAAATATGCCAATTTTGTTTTGGACTTAGAAAAAAAAATGAAACAGCTCCCATTGACTTTGTGTTAGCTCCGTGAGGCGTTGCAAATGTTCAAAGCCCCCAGTCCCAAGCCCCCCACGGTATGGTACTCAAACTTCGTGAACGTCTAGCTGGTACATACGAAATTTGGGTCAGGACTTAGTTTGGGCCAAATCCCTATTTTCCATGGCGCACGGGGCCCGAAACACATGCCAAATATGCCAATTATGTGTTGGACTTAGAAAAAAAAATGAAACAGCTCCCATTGACTTTGTGTTAGCTCCGTGAGGCGTTGCAAATGTTCAAAGCCCCCAGTCCCAAGCCCCCCACGGTATGGTACTCATACTTCATGGACGTCTAGTTGATACATACGAAATTTGGGTCAGGACTTAGTTTGGGTCAAATCCCTATTTTCCATGGCGCACGGGGCCCGAAACACATGCCAAATATGCCAATTTTGTTTTGGACTTAGAAAAAAAATGAAACAGCTCCCATTGACTTTGTGTTAGCTCCGTGAGGCGTTGCAAATGTTCAAGGCCCCCAGTCCCAAGCCCCCCACGGTATGGTACTCAAACTTCGTGAACGTCTAGCTGGTACATACGAAATTTGGGTCAGGACTTAGTTTGGGCCAAATCCCTATTTTCCATGGCGCACGGGGCCCGAAACACATGCCAAATATGCCAATTTTGTTTTGGACTTAGAAAAAAAAATGAAACAGCTCCCATTGACTTTGTGTTAGCTCCGTGAGGCGTTGCAAATGTTCAAGGCCCCCAGTCCCAAGCCCCCCACGGTATGGTACTCATACTTCATGGACGTCTAGTTGATACATACGAAATTTGGGTCAGGACTTAGTTTGGGTCAAATCCCTATTTTCCATGGCGCACGGGGCCCGAAACACATGCCAAATATGCCAATTTTGTTTTGGACTTAGAAAAAAAAATGAAACAGCTCCCATTGACTTTGTGTTAGCTCCGTGAGGCGTTGCAAATGTTCAAGGCCCCCAGTCCCAAGCCCCCCACGGTATGGTACTCAAACTTCGTGAACGTCTAGCTGGTACATACGAAATTTGGGTCAGGACTTAGTTTGGGCCAAATCCCTATTTTCCATGGCGCACGGGGCCCGAAACACATGCCAAATATGCCAATTTTGTTTTGGACTTAGAAAAAAAAATGAAACAGCTCCCATTGACTTTGTGTTAGCTCCGTGAGGCGTTGCAAATGTTCAAGGCCCCCAGGCCCAAGCCCCCCACGGTATGGTACTCAAACTTCGTGAACGTCTAGCTGGTACATACGAAATTTGGGTCAGGACTTAGTTTGGGCCAAATCCCTATTTTCCATGGCGCACGGGGCCCGAAACACATGCCAAATATACCAATTTTGTTTTGGACTTAGAAAAAAAATGAAACAGCTCCCATTGACTTTGTGTTAGCTCCGTGAGGCGTTGCAAAAGTTCAAAGCCCCCAGTCCCAAGCCCCCCACGGTATGGTACTCATACTTCATAGACGTCTAGTTGATACATACGAAATTTGGGTCAGGACTTAGTTTGGGTCAAATCCCTATTTTCCATGGCGCACGGGGCCCGAAACACATGCCAAATATGCCAATTTTGTTTTGGACTTAGAAAAAAAAATGAAACAGCTCCCATTGACTTTGTGTTAGCTCCGTGAGGCGTTGCAAATGTTCAAGGCCCCCAGTCCCAAGCCCCCCACGGTATGGTACTCATACTTCATGGACGTCTAGTTGATACATACGAAATTTGGGTCAGGACTTAGTTTGGGTCAAATCCCTATTTTCCATGGCGCACGGGGCCCGAAACACATGCCAAATATGCCAATTTTGTTTTGGACTTAGAAAAAAAAATGAAACAGCTCCCATTGACTTTGTGTTAGCTCCGTGAGGCGTTGCAAATGTTCAAGGCCCCCAGGCCCAAGCCCCCCACGGTATGGTACTCAAACTTCGTGAACGTCTAGCTGGTACATACGAAATTTGGGTCAGGACTTAGTTTGGGCCAAATCCCTATTTTCCATGGCGCACGGGGCCCGAAACACATGCCAAATATGCCAATTTTGTTTTGGACTTAGAAAAAAAAATGAAACAGCTCATATTGACTTTGTGTTAGCTCCGTGAGGCGTTGCAAATGTTCAAAGCCCCCAGTCCCAAGCCCCCCACGGTATGGTACTCAAACTTCGTGAACGTCTAGCTGGTACATACGAAATTTGGGTCAGGACTTAGTTTGGGCCAAATCCCTATTTTCCATGGCGCACGGGGCCCGAAACACATGCCAAATATACCAATTTTGTTTTGGACTTAGAAAAAAAATGAAACAGCTCCCATTGACTTTGTGTTAGCTCCGTGAGGCGTTGCAAAAGTTCAAAGCCCCCAGTCCCAAGCCCCCCACGGTATGGTACTCAAACTTCGGCAACGTCTAGCTGGTACATACGAAATTTGGGTCAGGACTTAGTTTGGGCCAAATCCCTATTTTCCATGGCGCACGGGGCCCGAAACACATGCCAAATATGCCAATTTTGTTTTGGACTTAGAAAAAAAAATGAAACAGCTCCCATTGACTTTGTGTTAGCTCCGTGAGGCGTTGCAAATGTTCAAGGCCCCCAGTCCCAAGCCCCCCACGGTATGGTACTCATACTTCATGGACGTCTAGTTGATACATACGAAATTTGGGTCAGGACTTAGTTTGGGTCAAATCCCTATTTTCCATGGCGCACGGGGCCCGAAACACATGCCAAATATGCCAATTTTGTTTTGGACTTAGAAAAAAAAATGAAACAGCTCCCATTGACTTTGTGTTAGCTCCGTGAGGCGTTGCAAATGTTCAAGGCCCCCAGTCCCAAGCCCCCCACGGTATGGTACTCAAACTTCGTGAACGTCTAGCTGGTACATACGAAATTTGGGTCAGGACTTAGTTTGGGCCAAATCCCTATTTTCCATGGCGCACGGGGCCCGAAACACATGCCAAATATGCCAATTATGTGTTGGACTTAGAAAAAAAAATGAAACAGCTCCCATTGACTTTGTGTTAGCTCCGTGAGGCGTTGCAAATGTTCAAAGCCCCCAGTCCCAAGCCCCCCACGGTATGGTACTCATACTTCATGGACGTCTAGTTGATACATACGAAATTTGGGTCAGGACTTAGTTTGGGTCAAATCCCTATTTTCCATGGCGCACGGGGCCCGAAACACATGCCAAATATGCCAATTTTGTTTTGGACTTAGAAAAAAAATGAAACAGCTCCCATTGACTTTGTGTTAGCTCCGTGAGGCGTTGCAAATGTTCAAGGCCCCCAGTCCCAAGCCCCCCACGGTATGGTACTCAAACTTCGTGAACGTCTAGCTGGTACATACGAAATTTGGGTCAGGACTTAGTTTGGGCCAAATCCCTATTTTCCATGGCGCACGGGGCCCGAAACACATGCCAAATATGCCAATTTTGTTTTGGACTTAGAAAAAAAAATGAAACAGCTCCCATTGACTTTGTGTTAGCTCCGTGAGGCGTTGCAAATGTTCAAGGCCCCCAGTCCCAAGCCCCCCACGGTATGGTACTCATACTTCATGGACGTCTAGTTGATACATACGAAATTTGGGTCAGGACTTAGTTTGGGTCAAATCCCTATTTTCCATGGCGCACGGGGCCCGAAACACATGCCAAATATGCCAATTTTGTTTTGGACTTAGAAAAAAAAATGAAACAGCTCCCATTGACTTTGTGTTAGCTCCGTGAGGCGTTGCAAATGTTCAAGGCCCCCAGTCCCAAGCCCCCCACGGTATGGTACTCAAACTTCGTGAACGTCTAGCTGGTACATACGAAATTTGGGTCAGGACTTAGTTTGGGCCAAATCCCTATTTTCCATGGCGCACGGGGCCCGAAACACATGCCAAATATGCCAATTTTGTTTTGGACTTAGAAAAAAAAATGAAACAGCTCCCATTGACTTTGTGTTAGCTCCGTGAGGCGTTGCAAATGTTCAAGGCCCCCAGGCCCAAGCCCCCCACGGTATGGTACTCAAACTTCGTGAACGTCTAGCTGGTACATACGAAATTTGGGTCAGGACTTAGTTTGGGCCAAATCCCTATTTTCCATGGCGCACGGGGCCCGAAACACATGCCAAATATACCAATTTTGTTTTGGACTTAGAAAAAAAATGAAACAGCTCCCATTGACTTTGTGTTAGCTCCGTGAGGCGTTGCAAAAGTTCAAAGCCCCCAGTCCCAAGCCCCCCACGGTATGGTACTCATACTTCATAGACGTCTAGTTGATACATACGAAATTTGGGTCAGGACTTAGTTTGGGTCAAATCCCTATTTTCCATGGCGCACGGGGCCCGAAACACATGCCAAATATGCCAATTTTGTTTTGGACTTAGAAAAAAAAATGAAACAGCTCCCATTGACTTTGTGTTAGCTCCGTGAGGCGTTGCAAATGTTCAAGGCCCCCAGTCCCAAGCCCCCCACGGTATGGTACTCATACTTCATGGACGTCTAGTTGATACATACGAAATTTGGGTCAGGACTTAGTTTGGGTCAAATCCCTATTTTCCATGGCGCACGGGGCCCGAAACACATGCCAAATATGCCAATTTTGTTTTGGACTTAGAAAAAAAAATGAAACAGCTCCCATTGACTTTGTGTTAGCTCCGTGAGGCGTTGCAAATGTTCAAGGCCCCCAGGCCCAAGCCCCCCACGGTATGGTACTCAAACTTCGTGAACGTCTAGCTGGTACATACGAAATTTGGGTCAGGACTTAGTTTGGGCCAAATCCCTATTTTCCATGGCGCACGGGGCCCGAAACACATGCCAAATATGCCAATTTTGTTTTGGACTTAGAAAAAAAAATGAAACAGCTCATATTGACTTTGTGTTAGCTCCGTGAGGCGTTGCAAATGTTCAAAGCCCCCAGTCCCAAGCCCCCCACGGTATGGTACTCAAACTTCGTGAACGTCTAGCTGGTACATACGAAATTTGGGTCAGGACTTAGTTTGGGCCAAATCCCTATTTTCCATGGCGCACGGGGCCCGAAACACATGCCAAATATACCAATTTTGTTTTGGACTTAGAAAAAAAATGAAACAGCTCCCATTGACTTTGTGTTAGCTCCGTGAGGCGTTGCAAAAGTTCAAAGCCCCCAGTCCCAAGCCCCCCACGGTATGGTACTCAAACTTCGGCAACGTCTAGCTGGTACATACGAAATTTGGGTCAGGACTTAGTTTGGGCCAAATCCCTATTTTCCATGGCGCACGGGGCCCGAAACACATGCCAAATATGCCAATTTTGTTTTGGACTTAGAAAAAAAAATGAAACAGCTCCCATTGACTTTGTGTTAGCTCCGTGAGGCGTTGCAAATGTTCAAGGCCCCCAGTCCCAAGCCCCCCACGGTATGGTACTCATACTTCATGGACGTCTAGTTGATACATACGAAATTTGGGTCAGGACTTAGTTTGGGTCAAATCCCTATTTTCCATGGCGCACGGGGCCCGAAACACATGCCAAATATGCCAATTTTGTTTTGGACTTAGAAAAAAAAATGAAACAGCTCCCATTGACTTTGTGTTAGCTCCGTGAGGCGTTGCAAATGTTCAAGGCCCCCAGTCCCAAGCCCCCCACGGTATGGTACTCAAACTTCGTGAACGTCTAGCTGGTACATACGAAATTTGGGTCAGGACTTAGTTTGGGCCAAATCCCTATTTTCCATGGCGCACGGGGCCCGAAACACATGCCAAATATGCCAATTTTGTTTTGGACTTAGAAAAAAAAATGAAACAGCTCCCATTGACTTTGTGTTAGCTCCGTGAGGCGTTGCAAATGTTCAAAGCCCCCAGTCCCAAGCCCCCCACGGTATGGTACTCAAACTTCGTGAACGTCTAGCTGGTACATACGAAATTTGGGTCAGGACTTAGTTTGGGCCAAATCCCTATTTTCCATGGCGCACGGGGCCCGAAACACATGCCAAATATGCCAATTATGTGTTGGACTTAGAAAAAAAAATGAAACAGCTCCCATTGACTTTGTGTTAGCTCCGTGAGGCGTTGCAAATGTTCAAAGCCCCCAGTCCCAAGCCCCCCACGGTATGGTACTCATACTTCATGGACGTCTAGTTGATACATACGAAATTTGGGTCAGGACTTAGTTTGGGTCAAATCCCTATTTTCCATGGCGCACGGGGCCCGAAACACATGCCAAATATGCCAATTTTGTTTTGGACTTAGAAAAAAAATGAAACAGCTCCCATTGACTTTGTGTTAGCTCCGTGAGGCGTTGCAAATGTTCAAGGCCCCCAGTCCCAAGCCCCCCACGGTATGGTACTCAAACTTCGTGAACGTCTAGCTGGTACATACGAAATTTGGGTCAGGACTTAGTTTGGGCCAAATCCCTATTTTCCATGGCGCACGGGGCCCGAAACACATGCCAAATATGCCAATTTTGTTTTGGACTTAGAAAAAAAAATGAAACAGCTCCCATTGACTTTGTGTTAGCTCCGTGAGGCGTTGCAAATGTTCAAGGCCCCCAGTCCCAAGCCCCCCACGGTATGGTACTCATACTTCATGGACGTCTAGTTGATACATACGAAATTTGGGTCAGGACTTAGTTTGGGTCAAATCCCTATTTTCCATGGCGCACGGGGCCCGAAACACATGCCAAATATGCCAATTTTGTTTTGGACTTAGAAAAAAAAATGAAACAGCTCCCATTGACTTTGTGTTAGCTCCGTGAGGCGTTGCAAATGTTCAAGGCCCCCAGTCCCAAGCCCCCCACGGTATGGTACTCAAACTTCGTGAACGTCTAGCTGGTACATACGAAATTTGGGTCAGGACTTAGTTTGGGCCAAATCCCTATTTTCCATGGCGCACGGGGCCCGAAACACATGCCAAATATGCCAATTTTGTTTTGGACTTAGAAAAAAAAATGAAACAGCTCCCATTGACTTTGTGTTAGCTCCGTGAGGCGTTGCAAATGTTCAAGGCCCCCAGGCCCAAGCCCCCCACGGTATGGTACTCAAACTTCGTGAACGTCTAGCTGGTACATACGAAATTTGGGTCAGGACTTAGTTTGGGCCAAATCCCTATTTTCCATGGCGCACGGGGCCCGAAACACATGCCAAATATACCAATTTTGTTTTGGACTTAGAAAAAAAATGAAACAGCTCCCATTGACTTTGTGTTAGCTCCGTGAGGCGTTGCAAAAGTTCAAAGCCCCCAGTCCCAAGCCCCCCACGGTATGGTACTCATACTTCATAGACGTCTAGTTGATACATACGAAATTTGGGTCAGGACTTAGTTTGGGTCAAATCCCTATTTTCCATGGCGCACGGGGCCCGAAACACATGCCAAATATGCCAATTTTGTTTTGGACTTAGAAAAAAAAATGAAACAGCTCCCATTGACTTTGTGTTAGCTCCGTGAGGCGTTGCAAATGTTCAAGGCCCCCAGTCCCAAGCCCCCCACGGTATGGTACTCATACTTCATGGACGTCTAGTTGATACATACGAAATTTGGGTCAGGACTTAGTTTGGGTCAAATCCCTATTTTCCATGGCGCACGGGGCCCGAAACACATGCCAAATATGCCAATTTTGTTTTGGACTTAGAAAAAAAAATGAAACAGCTCCCATTGACTTTGTGTTAGCTCCGTGAGGCGTTGCAAATGTTCAAGGCCCCCAGTCCCAAGCCCCCCACGGTATGGTACTCATACTTCATGGACGTCTAGTTGATACATACGAAATTTGGGTCAGGACTTAGTTTGGGTCAAATCCCTATTTTCCATGGCGCACGGGGCCCGAAACACATGCCAAATATGCCAATTTTGTTTTGGACTTAGAAAAAAAAATGAAACAGCTCCCATTGACTTTGTGTTAGCTCCGTGAGGCGTTGCAAATGTTCAAGGCCCCCAGGCCCAAGCCCCCCACGGTATGGTACTCAAACTTCGTGAACGTCTAGCTGGTACATACGAAATTTGGGTCAGGACTTAGTTTGGGCCAAATCCCTATTTTCCATGGCGCACGGGGCCCGAAACACATGCCAAATATGCCAATTTTGTTTTGGACTTAGAAAAAAAAATGAAACAGCTCATATTGACTTTGTGTTAGCTCCGTGAGGCGTTGCAAATGTTCAAAGCCCCCAGTCCCAAGCCCCCCACGGTATGGTACTCAAACTTCGTGAACGTCTAGCTGGTACATACGAAATTTGGGTCAGGACTTAGTTTGGGCCAAATCCCTATTTTCCATGGCGCACGGGGCCCGAAACACATGCCAAATATACCAATTTTGTTTTGGACTTAGAAAAAAAATGAAACAGCTCCCATTGACTTTGTGTTAGCTCCGTGAGGCGTTGCAAAAGTTCAAAGCCCCCAGTCCCAAGCCCCCCACGGTATGGTACTCAAACTTCGGCAACGTCTAGCTGGTACATACGAAATTTGGGTCAGGACTTAGTTTGGGCCAAATCCCTATTTTCCATGGCGCACGGGGCCCGAAACACATGCCAAATATGCCAATTTTGTTTTGGACTTAGAAAAAAAAATGAAACAGCTCCCATTGACTTTGTGTTAGCTCCGTGAGGCGTTGCAAATGTTCAAGGCCCCCAGTCCCAAGCCCCCCACGGTATGGTACTCATACTTCATGGACGTCTAGTTGATACATACGAAATTTGGGTCAGGACTTAGTTTGGGTCAAATCCCTATTTTCCATGGCGCACGGGGCCCGAAACACATGCCAAATATGCCAATTTTGTTTTGGACTTAGAAAAAAAAATGAAACAGCTCCCATTGACTTTGTGTTAGCTCCGTGAGGCGTTGCAAATGTTCAAGGCCCCCAGTCCCAAGCCCCCCACGGTATGGTACTCAAACTTCGTGAACGTCTAGCTGGTACATACGAAATTTGGGTCAGGACTTAGTTTGGGCCAAATCCCTATTTTCCATGGCGCACGGGGCCCGAAACACATGCCAAATATGCCAATTTTGTTTTGGACTTAGAAAAAAAAATGAAACAGCTCCCATTGACTTTGTGTTAGCTCCGTGAGGCGTTGCAAATGTTCAAAGCCCCCAGTCCCAAGCCCCCCACGGTATGGTACTCAAACTTCGTGAACGTCTAGCTGGTACATACGAAATTTGGGTCAGGACTTAGTTTGGGCCAAATCCCTATTTTCCATGGCGCACGGGGCCCGAAACACATGCCAAATATGCCAATTATGTGTTGGACTTAGAAAAAAAAATGAAACAGCTCCCATTGACTTTGTGTTAGCTCCGTGAGGCGTTGCAAATGTTCAAAGCCCCCAGTCCCAAGCCCCCCACGGTATGGTACTCATACTTCATGGACGTCTAGTTGATACATACGAAATTTGGGTCAGGACTTAGTTTGGGTCAAATCCCTATTTTCCATGGCGCACGGGGCCCGAAACACATGCCAAATATGCCAATTTTGTTTTGGACTTAGAAAAAAAATGAAACAGCTCCCATTGACTTTGTGTTAGCTCCGTGAGGCGTTGCAAATGTTCAAGGCCCCCAGTCCCAAGCCCCCCACGGTATGGTACTCAAACTTCGTGAACGTCTAGCTGGTACATACGAAATTTGGGTCAGGACTTAGTTTGGGCCAAATCCCTATTTTCCATGGCGCACGGGGCCCGAAACACATGCCAAATATGCCAATTTTGTTTTGGACTTAGAAAAAAAAATGAAACAGCTCCCATTGACTTTGTGTTAGCTCCGTGAGGCGTTGCAAATGTTCAAGGCCCCCAGTCCCAAGCCCCCCACGGTATGGTACTCATACTTCATGGACGTCTAGTTGATACATACGAAATTTGGGTCAGGACTTAGTTTGGGTCAAATCCCTATTTTCCATGGCGCACGGGGCCCGAAACACATGCCAAATATGCCAATTTTGTTTTGGACTTAGAAAAAAAAATGAAACAGCTCCCATTGACTTTGTGTTAGCTCCGTGAGGCGTTGCAAATGTTCAAGGCCCCCAGTCCCAAGCCCCCCACGGTATGGTACTCAAACTTCGTGAACGTCTAGCTGGTACATACGAAATTTGGGTCAGGACTTAGTTTGGGCCAAATCCCTATTTTCCATGGCGCACGGGGCCCGAAACACATGCCAAATATGCCAATTTTGTTTTGGACTTAGAAAAAAAAATGAAACAGCTCCCATTGACTTTGTGTTAGCTCCGTGAGGCGTTGCAAATGTTCAAGGCCCCCAGGCCCAAGCCCCCCACGGTATGGTACTCAAACTTCGTGAACGTCTAGCTGGTACATACGAAATTTGGGTCAGGACTTAGTTTGGGCCAAATCCCTATTTTCCATGGCGCACGGGGCCCGAAACACATGCCAAATATACCAATTTTGTTTTGGACTTAGAAAAAAAATGAAACAGCTCCCATTGACTTTGTGTTAGCTCCGTGAGGCGTTGCAAAAGTTCAAAGCCCCCAGTCCCAAGCCCCCCACGGTATGGTACTCATACTTCATAGACGTCTAGTTGATACATACGAAATTTGGGTCAGGACTTAGTTTGGGTCAAATCCCTATTTTCCATGGCGCACGGGGCCCGAAACACATGCCAAATATGCCAATTTTGTTTTGGACTTAGAAAAAAAAATGAAACAGCTCCCATTGACTTTGTGTTAGCTCCGTGAGGCGTTGCAAATGTTCAAGGCCCCCAGTCCCAAGCCCCCCACGGTATGGTACTCATACTTCATGGACGTCTAGTTGATACATACGAAATTTGGGTCAGGACTTAGTTTGGGTCAAATCCCTATTTTCCATGGCGCACGGGGCCCGAAACACATGCCAAATATGCCAATTTTGTTTTGGACTTAGAAAAAAAAATGAAACAGCTCCCATTGACTTTGTGTTAGCTCCGTGAGGCGTTGCAAATGTTCAAAGCCCCCAGTCCCAAGCCCCCCACGGTATGGTACTCAAACTTCGTGAACGTCTAGCTGGTACATACGAAATTTGGGTCAGGACTTAGTTTGGGCCAAATCCCTATTTTCCATGGCGCACGGGGCCCGAAACACATGCCAAATATACCAATTTTGTTTTGGACTTAGAAAAAAAATGAAACAGCTCCCATTGACTTTGTGTTAGCTCCGTGAGGCGTTGCAAAAGTTCAAAGCCCCCAGTCCCAAGCCCCCCACGGTATGGTACTCAAACTTCGGCAACGTCTAGCTGGTACATACGAAATTTGGGTCAGGACTTAGTTTGGGCCAAATCCCTATTTTCCATGGCGCACGGGGCCCGAAACACATGCCAAATATGCCAATTTTGTTTTGGACTTAGAAAAAAAAATGAAACAGCTCCCATTGACTTTGTGTTAGCTCCGTGAGGCGTTGCAAATGTTCAAGGCCCCCAGTCCCAAGCCCCCCACGGTATGGTACTCATACTTCATGGACGTCTAGTTGATACATACGAAATTTGGGTCAGGACTTAGTTTGGGTCAAATCCCTATTTTCCATGGCGCACGGGGCCCGAAACACATGCCAAATATGCCAATTTTGTTTTGGACTTAGAAAAAAAAATGAAACAGCTCCCATTGACTTTGTGTTAGCTCCGTGAGGCGTTGCAAATGTTCAAGGCCCCCAGTCCCAAGCCCCCCACGGTATGGTACTCAAACTTCGTGAACGTCTAGCTGGTACATACGAAATTTGGGTCAGGACTTAGTTTGGGCCAAATCCCTATTTTCCATGGCGCACGGGGCCCGAAACACATGCCAAATATGCCAATTTTGTTTTGGACTTAGAAAAAAAAATGAAACAGCTCCCATTGACTTTGTGTTAGCTCCGTGAGGCGTTGCAAATGTTCAAAGCCCCCAGTCCCAAGCCCCCCACGGTATGGTACTCAAACTTCGTGAACGTCTAGCTGGTACATACGAAATTTGGGTCAGGACTTAGTTTGGGCCAAATCCCTATTTTCCATGGCGCACGGGGCCCGAAACACATGCCAAATATGCCAATTATGTGTTGGACTTAGAAAAAAAAATGAAACAGCTCCCATTGACTTTGTGTTAGCTCCGTGAGGCGTTGCAAATGTTCAAAGCCCCCAGTCCCAAGCCCCCCACGGTATGGTACTCATACTTCATGGACGTCTAGTTGATACATACGAAATTTGGGTCAGGACTTAGTTTGGGTCAAATCCCTATTTTCCATGGCGCACGGGGCCCGAAACACATGCCAAATATGCCAATTTTGTTTTGGACTTAGAAAAAAAATGAAACAGCTCCCATTGACTTTGTGTTAGCTCCGTGAGGCGTTGCAAATGTTCAAGGCCCCCAGTCCCAAGCCCCCCACGGTATGGTACTCAAACTTCGTGAACGTCTAGCTGGTACATACGAAATTTGGGTCAGGACTTAGTTTGGGCCAAATCCCTATTTTCCATGGCGCACGGGGCCCGAAACACATGCCAAATATGCCAATTTTGTTTTGGACTTAGAAAAAAAAATGAAACAGCTCCCATTGACTTTGTGTTAGCTCCGTGAGGCGTTGCAAATGTTCAAGGCCCCCAGTCCCAAGCCCCCCACGGTATGGTACTCATACTTCATGGACGTCTAGTTGATACATACGAAATTTGGGTCAGGACTTAGTTTGGGTAAAATCCCTATTTTCCATGGCGCACGGGGCCCGAAACACATGCCAAATATGCCAATTTTGTTTTGGACTTAGAAAAAAAAATGAAACAGCTCCCATTGACTTTGTGTTAGCTCCGTGAGGCGTTGCAAATGTTCAAGGCCCCCAGTCCCAAGCCCCCCACGGTATGGTACTCAAACTTCGTGAACGTCTAGCTGGTACATACGAAATTTGGGTCAGGACTTAGTTTGGGCCAAATCCCTATTTTCCATGGCGCACGGGGCCCGAAACACATGCCAAATATGCCAATTTTGTTTTGGACTTAGAAAAAAAAATGAAACAGCTCCCATTGACTTTGTGTTAGCTCCGTGAGGCGTTGCAAATGTTCAAGGCCCCCAGGCCCAAGCCCCCCACGGTATGGTACTCAAACTTCGTGAACGTCTAGCTGGTACATACGAAATTTGGGTCAGGACTTAGTTTGGGCCAAATCCCTATTTTCCATGGCGCACGGGGCCCGAAACACATGCCAAATATACCAATTTTGTTTTGGACTTAGAAAAAAAATGAAACAGCTCCCATTGACTTTGTGTTAGCTCCGTGAGGCGTTGCAAAAGTTCAAAGCCCCCAGTCCCAAGCCCCCCACGGTATGGTACTCATACTTCATAGACGTCTAGTTGATACATACGAAATTTGGGTCAGGACTTAGTTTGGGTCAAATCCCTATTTTCCATGGCGCACGGGGCCCGAAACACATGCCAAATATGCCAATTTTGTTTTGGACTTAGAAAAAAAAATGAAACAGCTCCCATTGACTTTGTGTTAGCTCCGTGAGGCGTTGCAAATGTTCAAGGCCCCCAGTCCCAAGCCCCCCACGGTATGGTACTCAAACTTCGTGAACGTCTAGCTGGTACATACGAAATTTGGGTCAGGACTTAGTTTGGGCCAAATCCCTATTTTCCATGGCGCACGGGGCCCGAAACACATGCCAAATATGCCAATTTTGTTTTGGACTTAGAAAAAAAAATGAAACAGCTCCCATTGACTTTGTGTTAGCTCCGTGAGGCGTTGCAAATGTTCAAGGCCCCCAGGCCCAAGCCCCCCACGGTATGGTACTCAAACTTCGTGAACGTCTAGCTGGTACATACGAAATTTGGGTCAGGACTTAGTTTGGGCCAAATCCCTATTTTCCATGGCGCACGGGGCCCGAAACACATGCCAAATATACCAATTTTGTTTTGGACTTAGAAAAAAAATGAAACAGCTCCCATTGACTTTGTGTTAGCTCCGTGAGGCGTTGCAAAAGTTCAAAGCCCCCAGTCCCAAGCCCCCCACGGTATGGTACTCATACTTCATAGACGTCTAGTTGATACATACGAAATTTGGGTCAGGACTTAGTTTGGGTCAAATCCCTATTTTCCATGGCGCACGGGGCCCGAAACACATGCCAAATATGCCAATTTTGTTTTGGACTTAGAAAAAAAAATGAAACAGCTCCCATTGACTTTGTGTTAGCTCCGTGAGGCGTTGCAAATGTTCAAGGCCCCCAGTCCCAAGCCCCCCACGGTATGGTACTCATACTTCATGGACGTCTAGTTGATACATACGAAATTTGGGTCAGGACTTAGTTTGGGTCAAATCCCTATTTTCCATGGCGCACGGGGCCCGAAACACATGCCAAATATGCCAATTTTGTTTTGGACTTAGAAAAAAAAATGAAACAGCTCCCATTGACTTTGTGTTAGCTCCGTGAGGCGTTGCAAATGTTCAAAGCCCCCAGTCCCAAGCCCCCCACGGTATGGTACTCAAACTTCGTGAACGTCTAGCTGGTACATACGAAATTTGGGTCAGGACTTAGTTTGGGCCAAATCCCTATTTTCCATGGCGCACGGGGCCCGAAACACATGCCAAATATACCAATTTTGTTTTGGACTTAGAAAAAAAATGAAACAGCTCCCATTGACTTTGTGTTAGCTCCGTGAGGCGTTGCAAAAGTTCAAAGCCCCCAGTCCCAAGCCCCCCACGGTATGGTACTCAAACTTCGGCAACGTCTAGCTGGTACATACGAAATTTGGGTCAGGACTTAGTTTGGGCCAAATCCCTATTTTCCATGGCGCACGGGGCCCGAAACACATGCCAAATATGCCAATTTTGTTTTGGACTTAGAAAAAAAAATGAAACAGCTCCCATTGACTTTGTGTTAGCTCCGTGAGGCGTTGCAAATGTTCAAGGCCCCCAGTCCCAAGCCCCCCACGGTATGGTACTCATACTTCATGGACGTCTAGTTGATACATACGAAATTTGGGTCAGGACTTAGTTTGGGTCAAATCCCTATTTTCCATGGCGCACGGGGCCCGAAACACATGCCAAATATGCCAATTTTGTTTTGGACTTAGAAAAAAAAATGAAACAGCTCCCATTGACTTTGTGTTAGCTCCGTGAGGCGTTGCAAATGTTCAAGGCCCCCAGTCCCAAGCCCCCCACGGTATGGTACTCAAACTTCGTGAACGTCTAGCTGGTACATACGAAATTTGGGTCAGGACTTAGTTTGGGCCAAATCCCTATTTTCCATGGCGCACGGGGCCCGAAACACATGCCAAATATGCCAATTTTGTTTTGGACTTAGAAAAAAAAATGAAACAGCTCCCATTGACTTTGTGTTAGCTCCGTGAGGCGTTGCAAATGTTCAAAGCCCCCAGTCCCAAGCCCCCCACGGTATGGTACTCAAACTTCGTGAACGTCTAGCTGGTACATACGAAATTTGGGTCAGGACTTAGTTTGGGCCAAATCCCTATTTTCCATGGCGCACGGGGCCCGAAACACATGCCAAATATGCCAATTATGTGTTGGACTTAGAAAAAAAAATGAAACAGCTCCCATTGACTTTGTGTTAGCTCCGTGAGGCGTTGCAAATGTTCAAAGCCCCCAGTCCCAAGCCCCCCACGGTATGGTACTCATACTTCATGGACGTCTAGTTGATACATACGAAATTTGGGTCAGGACTTAGTTTGGGTCAAATCCCTATTTTCCATGGCGCACGGGGCCCGAAACACATGCCAAATATGCCAATTTTGTTTTGGACTTAGAAAAAAAATGAAACAGCTCCCATTGACTTTGTGTTAGCTCCGTGAGGCGTTGCAAATGTTCAAGGCCCCCAGTCCCAAGCCCCCCACGGTATGGTACTCAAACTTCGTGAACGTCTAGCTGGTACATACGAAATTTGGGTCAGGACTTAGTTTGGGCCAAATCCCTATTTTCCATGGCGCACGGGGCCCGAAACACATGCCAAATATGCCAATTTTGTTTTGGACTTAGAAAAAAAAATGAAACAGCTCCCATTGACTTTGTGTTAGCTCCGTGAGGCGTTGCAAATGTTCAAGGCCCCCAGTCCCAAGCCCCCCACGGTATGGTACTCATACTTCATGGACGTCTAGTTGATACATACGAAATTTGGGTCAGGACTTAGTTTGGGTCAAATCCCTATTTTCCATGGCGCACGGGGCCCGAAACACATGCCAAATATGCCAATTTTGTTTTGGACTTAGAAAAAAAAATGAAACAGCTCCCATTGACTTTGTGTTAGCTCCGTGAGGCGTTGCAAATGTTCAAGGCCCCCAGTCCCAAGCCCCCCACGGTATGGTACTCAAACTTCGTGAACGTCTAGCTGGTACATACGAAATTTGGGTCAGGACTTAGTTTGGGCCAAATCCCTATTTTCCATGGCGCACGGGGCCCGAAACACATGCCAAATATGCCAATTTTGTTTTGGACTTAGAAAAAAAAATGAAACAGCTCCCATTGACTTTGTGTTAGCTCCGTGAGGCGTTGCAAATGTTCAAGGCCCCCAGGCCCAAGCCCCCCACGGTATGGTACTCAAACTTCGTGAACGTCTAGCTGGTACATACGAAATTTGGGTCAGGACTTAGTTTGGGCCAAATCCCTATTTTCCATGGCGCACGGGGCCCGAAACACATGCCAAATATACCAATTTTGTTTTGGACTTAGAAAAAAAATGAAACAGCTCCCATTGACTTTGTGTTAGCTCCGTGAGGCGTTGCAAAAGTTCAAAGCCCCCAGTCCCAAGCCCCCCACGGTATGGTACTCATACTTCATAGACGTCTAGTTGATACATACGAAATTTGGGTCAGGACTTAGTTTGGGTCAAATCCCTATTTTCCATGGCGCACGGGGCCCGAAACACATGCCAAATATGCCAATTTTGTTTTGGACTTAGAAAAAAAAATGAAACAGCTCCCATTGACTTTGTGTTAGCTCCGTGAGGCGTTGCAAATGTTCAAGGCCCCCAGTCCCAAGCCCCCCACGGTATGGTACTCATACTTCATGGACGTCTAGTTGATACATACGAAATTTGGGTCAGGACTTAGTTTGGGTCAAATCCCTATTTTCCATGGCGCACGGGGCCCGAAACACATGCCAAATATGCCAATTTTGTTTTGGACTTAGAAAAAAAAATGAAACAGCTCCCATTGACTTTGTGTTAGCTCCGTGAGGCGTTGCAAATGTTCAAGGCCCCCAGGCCCAAGCCCCCCACGGTATGGTACTCAAACTTCGTGAACGTCTAGCTGGTACATACGAAATTTGGGTCAGGACTTAGTTTGGGCCAAATCCCTATTTTCCATGGCGCACGGGGCCCGAAACACATGCCAAATATGCCAATTTTGTTTTGGACTTAGAAAAAAAAATGAAACAGCTCATATTGACTTTGTGTTAGCTCCGTGAGGCGTTGCAAATGTTCAAAGCCCCCAGTCCCAAGCCCCCCACGGTATGGTACTCAAACTTCGTGAACGTCTAGCTGGTACATACGAAATTTGGGTCAGGACTTAGTTTGGGCCAAATCCCTATTTTCCATGGCGCACGGGGCCCGAAACACATGCCAAATATACCAATTTTGTTTTGGACTTAGAAAAAAAATGAAACAGCTCCCATTGACTTTGTGTTAGCTCCGTGAGGCGTTGCAAAAGTTCAAAGCCCCCAGTCCCAAGCCCCCCACGGTATGGTACTCAAACTTCGGCAACGTCTAGCTGGTACATACGAAATTTGGGTCAGGACTTAGTTTGGGCCAAATCCCTATTTTCCATGGCGCACGGGGCCCGAAACACATGCCAAATATGCCAATTTTGTTTTGGACTTAGAAAAAAAAATGAAACAGCTCCCATTGACTTTGTGTTAGCTCCGTGAGGCGTTGCAAATGTTCAAGGCCCCCAGTCCCAAGCCCCCCACGGTATGGTACTCATACTTCATGGACGTCTAGTTGATACATACGAAATTTGGGTCAGGACTTAGTTTGGGTCAAATCCCTATTTTCCATGGCGCACGGGGCCCGAAACACATGCCAAATATGCCAATTTTGTTTTGGACTTAGAAAAAAAAATGAAACAGCTCCCATTGACTTTGTGTTAGCTCCGTGAGGCGTTGCAAATGTTCAAGGCCCCCAGTCCCAAGCCCCCCACGGTATGGTACTCAAACTTCGTGAACGTCTAGCTGGTACATACGAAATTTGGGTCAGGACTTAGTTTGGGCCAAATCCCTATTTTCCATGGCGCACGGGGCCCGAAACACATGCCAAATATGCCAATTTTGTTTTGGACTTAGAAAAAAAAATGAAACAGCTCCCATTGACTTTGTGTTAGCTCCGTGAGGCGTTGCAAATGTTCAAAGCCCCCAGTCCCAAGCCCCCCACGGTATGGTACTCAAACTTCGTGAACGTCTAGCTGGTACATACGAAATTTGGGTCAGGACTTAGTTTGGGCCAAATCCCTATTTTCCATGGCGCACGGGGCCCGAAACACATGCCAAATATGCCAATTATGTGTTGGACTTAGAAAAAAAAATGAAACAGCTCCCATTGACTTTGTGTTAGCTCCGTGAGGCGTTGCAAATGTTCAAAGCCCCCAGTCCCAAGCCCCCCACGGTATGGTACTCATACTTCATGGACGTCTAGTTGATACATACGAAATTTGGGTCAGGACTTAGTTTGGGTCAAATCCCTATTTTCCATGGCGCACGGGGCCCGAAACACATGCCAAATATGCCAATTTTGTTTTGGACTTAGAAAAAAAATGAAACAGCTCCCATTGACTTTGTGTTAGCTCCGTGAGGCGTTGCAAATGTTCAAGGCCCCCAGTCCCAAGCCCCCCACGGTATGGTACTCAAACTTCGTGAACGTCTAGCTGGTACATACGAAATTTGGGTCAGGACTTAGTTTGGGCCAAATCCCTATTTTCCATGGCGCACGGGGCCCGAAACACATGCCAAATATGCCAATTTTGTTTTGGACTTAGAAAAAAAAATGAAACAGCTCCCATTGACTTTGTGTTAGCTCCGTGAGGCGTTGCAAATGTTCAAGGCCCCCAGTCCCAAGCCCCCCACGGTATGGTACTCATACTTCATGGACGTCTAGTTGATACATACGAAATTTGGGTCAGGACTTAGTTTGGGTCAAATCCCTATTTTCCATGGCGCACGGGGCCCGAAACACATGCCAAATATGCCAATTTTGTTTTGGACTTAGAAAAAAAAATGAAACAGCTCCCATTGACTTTGTGTTAGCTCCGTGAGGCGTTGCAAATGTTCAAGGCCCCCAGTCCCAAGCCCCCCACGGTATGGTACTCAAACTTCGTGAACGTCTAGCTGGTACATACGAAATTTGGGTCAGGACTTAGTTTGGGCCAAATCCCTATTTTCCATGGCGCACGGGGCCCGAAACACATGCCAAATATGCCAATTTTGTTTTGGACTTAGAAAAAAAAATGAAACAGCTCCCATTGACTTTGTGTTAGCTCCGTGAGGCGTTGCAAATGTTCAAGGCCCCCAGGCCCAAGCCCCCCACGGTATGGTACTCAAACTTCGTGAACGTCTAGCTGGTACATACGAAATTTGGGTCAGGACTTAGTTTGGGCCAAATCCCTATTTTCCATGGCGCACGGGGCCCGAAACACATGCCAAATATACCAATTTTGTTTTGGACTTAGAAAAAAAATGAAACAGCTCCCATTGACTTTGTGTTAGCTCCGTGAGGCGTTGCAAAAGTTCAAAGCCCCCAGTCCCAAGCCCCCCACGGTATGGTACTCATACTTCATAGACGTCTAGTTGATACATACGAAATTTGGGTCAGGACTTAGTTTGGGTCAAATCCCTATTTTCCATGGCGCACGGGGCCCGAAACACATGCCAAATATGCCAATTTTGTTTTGGACTTAGAAAAAAAATGAAACAGCTCCCATTGACTTTGTGTTAGCTCCGTGAGGCGTTGCAAATGTTCAAGGCCCCCAGTCCCAAGCCCCCCACGGTATGGTACTCATACTTCATGGACGTCTAGTTGATACATACGAAATTTGGGTCAGGACTTAGTTTGGGTCAAATCCCTATTTTCCATGGCGCACGGGGCCCGAAACACATGCCAAATATGCCAATTTTGTTTTGGACTTAGAAAAAAAAATGAAACAGCTCCCATTGACTTTGTGTTAGCTCCGTGAGGCGTTGCAAATGTTCAAGGCCCCCAGGCCCAAGCCCCCCACGGTATGGTACTCAAACTTCGTGAACGTCTAGCTGGTACATACGAAATTTGGGTCAGGACTTAGTTTGGGCCAAATCCCTATTTTCCATGGCGCACGGGGCCCGAAACACATGCCAAATATGCCAATTTTGTTTTGGACTTAGAAAAAAAATGAAACAGCTCCCATTGACTTTGTGTTAGCTCCGTGAGGCGTTGCAAATGTTCAAGGCCCCCAGTCCCAAGCCCCCCACGGTATGGTACTCAAACTTCGTGAACGTCTAGCTGGTACATACGAAATTTGGGTCAGGACTTAGTTTGGGCCAAATCCCTATTTTCCATGGCGCACGGGGCCCGAAACACATGCCAAATATACCAATTTTGTTTTGGACTTAGAAAAAAAAATGAAACAGCTCCCATTGACTTTGTGTTAGCTCCGTGAGGCGTTGCAAATGTTCAAGGCCCCCAGTCCCAAGCCCCCCACGGTATGGTACTCATACTTCATGGACGTCTAGTTGATACATACGAAATTTGGGTCAGGACTTAGTTTGGGTCAAATCCCTATTTTCCATGGCGCACGGGGCCCGAAACACATGCCAAATATGCCAATTTTGTTTTGGACTTAGAAAAAAAAATGAAACAGCTCCCATTGACTTTGTGTTAGCTCCGTGAGGCGTTGCAAATGTTCAAGGCCCCCAGTCCCAAGCCCCCCACGGTATGGTACTCAAACTTCGTGAACGTCTAGCTGGTACATACGAAATTTGGGTCAGGACTTAGTTTGGGCCAAATCCCTATTTTCCATGGCGCACGGGGCCCGAAACACATGCCAAATATGCCAATTTTGTTTTGGACTTAGAAAAAAAAATGAAACAGCTCCCATTGACTTTGTGTTAGCTCCGTGAGGCGTTGCAAATGTTCAAGGCCCCCAGGCCCAAGCCCCCCACGGTATGGTACTCAAACTTCGTGAACGTCTAGCTGGTACATACGAAATTTGGGTCAGGACTTAGTTTGGGCCAAATCCCTATTTTCCATGGCGCACGGGGCCCGAAACACATGCCAAATATACCAATTTTGTTTTGGACTTAGAAAAAAAATGAAACAGCTCCCATTGACTTTGTGTTAGCTCCGTGAGGCGTTGCAAAAGTTCAAAGCCCCCAGTCCCAAGCCCCCCACGGTATGGTACTCAAACTTCGGCAACGTCTAGCTGGTACATACGAAATTTGGGTCAGGACTTAGTTTGGGCCAAATCCCTATTTTCCATGGCGCACGGGGCCCGAAACACATGCCAAATATGCTAATTTTGTTTTGGACTTAGAAAAAAAAATGAAACAGCTCCCATTGACTTTGTGTTAGCTCCGTGAGGCGTTGCAAATGTTCAAGGCCCCCAGTCCCAAGCCCCCCACGGTATGGTACTCATACTTCATAGACGTCTAGTTGATACATACGAAATTTGGGTCAGGACTTAGTTTGGGTCAAATCCCTATTTTCCATGGCGCACGGGGCCCGAAACACATGCCAAATATGCCAATTTTGTTTTGGACTTAGAAAAAAAAATGAAACAGCTCCCATTGACTTTGTGTTAGCTCCGTGAGGCGTTGCAAATGTTCAAGGCCCCCAGTCCCAAGCCCCCCACGGTATGGTACTCAAACTTCGTGAACGTCTAGCTGGTACATACGAAATTTGGGTCAGGACTTAGTTTGGGCCAAATCCCTATTTTCCATGGCGCACGGGGCCCGAAACACATGCCAAATATGCCAATTATGTGTTGGACTTAGAAAAAAAAATGAAACAGCTCCCATTGACTTTGTGTTAGCTCCGTGAGGCGTTGCAAATGTTCAAAGCCCCCAGTCCCAAGCCCCCCACGGTATGGTACTCATACTTCATGGACGTCTAGTTGATACATACGAAATTTGGGTCAGGACTTAGTTTGGGTCAAATCCCTATTTTCCATGGCGCACGGGGCCCGAAACACATGCCAAATATGCCAATTTTGTTTTGGACTTAGAAAAAAAATGAAACAGCTCCCATTGACTTTGTGTTAGCTCCGTGAGGCGTTGCAAATGTTCAAGGCCCCCAGTCCCAAGCCCCCCACGGTATGGTACTCAAACTTCGTGAACGTCTAGCTGGTACATACGAAATTTGGGTCAGGACTTAGTTTGGGCCAAATCCCTAATTTCCATGGCGCACGGGGCCCGAAACACATGCCAAATATGCCAATTTTGTTTTGGACTTAGAAAAAAAAATGAAACAGCTCCCATTGACTTTGTGTTAGCTCCGTGAGGCGTTGCAAATGTTCAAGGCCCCCAGTCCCAAGCCCCCCACGGTATGGTACTCATACTTCATGGACGTCTAGTTGATACATACGAAATTTGGGTCAGGACTTAGTTTGGGTCAAATCCCTATTTTCCATGGCGCACGGGGCCCGAAACACATGCCAAATATGCCAATTTTGTTTTGGACTTAGAAAAAAAAATGAAACAGCTCCCATTGACTTTGTGTTAGCTCCGTGAGGCGTTGCAAATGTTCAAGGCCCCCAGTCCCAAGCCCCCCACGGTATGGTACTCAAACTTCGTGAACGTCTAGCTGGTACATACGAAATTTGGGTCAGGACTTAGTTTGGGCCAAATCCCTATTTTCCATGGCGCACGGGGCCCGAAACACATGCCAAATATGCCAATTTTGTTTTGGACTTAGAAAAAAAAATGAAACAGCTCCCATTGACTTTGTGTTAGCTCCGTGAGGCGTTGCAAATGTTCAAGGCCCCCAGGCCCAAGCCCCCCACGGTATGGTACTCAAACTTCGTGAACGTCTAGCTGGTACATACGAAATTTGGGTCAGGACTTAGTTTGGGCCAAATCCCTATTTTCCATGGCGCACGGGGCCCGAAACACATGCCAAATATACCAATTTTGTTTTGGACTTAGAAAAAAAATGAAACAGCTCCCATTGACTTTGTGTTAGCTCCGTGAGGCGTTGCAAAAGTTCAAAGCCCCCAGTCCCAAGCCCCCCACGGTATGGTACTCATACTTCATAGACGTCTAGTTGATACATACGAAATTTGGGTCAGGACTTAGTTTGGGTCAAATCCCTATTTTCCATGGCGCACGGGGCCCGAAACACATGCCAAATATGCCAATTTTGTTTTGGACTTAGAAAAAAAAATGAAACAGCTCCCATTGACTTTGTGTTAGCTCCGTGAGGCGTTGCAAATGTTCAAGGCCCCCAGTCCCAAGCCCCCCACGGTATGGTACTCATACTTCATGGACGTCTAGTTGATACATACGAAATTTGGGTCAGGACTTAGTTTGGGTCAAATCCCTATTTTCCATGGCGCACGGGGCCCGAAACACATGCCAAATATGCCAATTTTGTTTTGGACTTAGAAAAAAAAATGAAACAGCTCCCATTGACTTTGTGTTAGCTCCGTGAGGCGTTGCAAATGTTCAAGGCCCCCAGGCCCAAGCCCCCCACGGTATGGTACTCAAACTTCGTGAACGTCTAGCTGGTACATACGAAATTTGGGTCAGGACTTAGTTTGGGCCAAATCCCTATTTTCCATGGCGCACGGGGCCCGAAACACATGCCAAATATGCCAATTTTGTTTTGGACTTAGAAAAAAAATGAAACAGCTCCCATTGACTTTGTGTTAGCTCCGTGAGGCGTTGCAAATGTTCAAGGCCCCCAGTCCCAAGCCCCCCACGGTATGGTACTCAAACTTCGTGAACGTCTAGCTGGTACATACGAAATTTGGGTCAGGACTTAGTTTGGGCCAAATCCCTATTTTCCATGGCGCACGGGGCCCGAAACACATGCCAAATATACCAATTTTGTTTTGGACTTAGAAAAAAAAATGAAACAGCTCCCATTGACTTTGTGTTAGCTCCGTGAGGCGTTGCAAATGTTCAAGGCCCCCAGTCCCAAGCCCCCCACGGTATGGTACTCATACTTCATGGACGTCTAGTTGATACATACGAAATTTGGGTCAGGACTTAGTTTGGGTCAAATCCCTATTTTCCATGGCGCACGGGGCCCGAAACACATGCCAAATATGCCAATTTTGTTTTGGACTTAGAAAAAAAAATGAAACAGCTCCCATTGACTTTGTGTTAGCTCCGTGAGGCGTTGCAAATGTTCAAGGCCCCCAGTCCCAAGCCCCCCACGGTATGGTACTCAAACTTCGTGAACGTCTAGCTGGTACATACGAAATTTGGGTCAGGACTTAGTTTGGGCCAAATCCCTATTTTCCATGGCGCACGGGGCCCGAAACACATGCCAAATATGCCAATTTTGTTTTGGACTTAGAAAAAAAAATGAAACAGCTCCCATTGACTTTGTGTTAGCTCCGTGAGGCGTTGCAAATGTTCAAGGCCCCCAGGCCCAAGCCCCCCACGGTATGGTACTCAAACTTCGTGAACGTCTAGCTGGTACATACGAAATTTGGGTCAGGACTTAGTTTGGGCCAAATCCCTATTTTCCATGGCGCACGGGGCCCGAAACACATGCCAAATATACCAATTTTGTTTTGGACTTAGAAAAAAAATGAAACAGCTCCCATTGACTTTGTGTTAGCTCCGTGAGGCGTTGCAAAAGTTCAAAGCCCCCAGTCCCAAGCCCCCCACGGTATGGTACTCAAACTTCGGCAACGTCTAGCTGGTACATACGAAATTTGGGTCAGGACTTAGTTTGGGCCAAATCCCTATTTTCCATGGCGCACGGGGCCCGAAACACATGCCAAATATGCTAATTTTGTTTTGGACTTAGAAAAAAAAATGAAACAGCTCCCATTGACTTTGTGTTAGCTCCGTGAGGCGTTGCAAATGTTCAAGGCCCCCAGTCCCAAGCCCCCCACGGTATGGTACTCATACTTCATAGACGTCTAGTTGATACATACGAAATTTGGGTCAGGACTTAGTTTGGGTCAAATCCCTATTTTCCATGGCGCACGGGGCCCGAAACACATGCCAAATATGCCAATTTTGTTTTGGACTTAGAAAAAAAAATGAAACAGCTCCCATTGACTTTGTGTTAGCTCCGTGAGGCGTTGCAAATGTTCAAGGCCCCCAGTCCCAAGCCCCCCACGGTATGGTACTCAAACTTCGTGAACGTCTAGCTGGTACATACGAAATTTGGGTCAGGACTTAGTTTGGGCCAAATCCCTAATTTCCATGGCGCACGGGGCCCGAAACACATGCCAAATATGCCAATTTTGTTTTGGACTTAGAAAAAAAAATGAAACAGCTCCCATTGACTTTGTGTTAGCTCCGTGAGGCGTTGCAAATGTTCAAGGCCCCCAGTCCCAAGCCCCCCACGGTATGGTACTCATACTTCATGGACGTCTAGTTGATACATACGAAATTTGGGTCAGGACTTAGTTTGGGTCAAATCCCTATTTTCCATGGCGCACGGGGCCCGAAACACATGCCAAATATGCCAATTTTGTTTTGGACTTAGAAAAAAAAATGAAACAGCTCCCATTGACTTTGTGTTAGCTCCGTGAGGCGTTGCAAATGTTCAAGGCCCCCAGTCCCAAGCCCCCCACGGTATGGTACTCAAACTTCGTGAACGTCTAGCTGGTACATACGAAATTTGGGTCAGGACTTAGTTTGGGCCAAATCCCTATTTTCCATGGCGCACGGGGCCCGAAACACATGCCAAATATGCCAATTTTGTTTTGGACTTAGAAAAAAAATGAAACAGCTCCCATTGACTTTATGTTAGCTCCGTGAGGCGTTGCAAATGTTCAAAGCCCCCAGTCCCAAGCCCCCCACGGTATGGTACTCAAACTTCGTGAACGTCTAGCTGGTACATACGAAATTTGGGTCAGGACTTAGTTTGGGCCAAATCCCTATTTTCCATGGCGCACGGGGCCCGAAACACATGCCAAATATACCAATTTTGTTTTGGACTTAGAAAAAAAATGAAACAGCTCCCATTGACTTTGTGTTAGCTCCGTGAGGCGTTGCAAAAGTTCAAAGCCCCCAGTCCCAAGCCCCCCACGGTATGGTACTCAAACTTCGGCAACGTCTAGCTGGTACATACGAAATTTGGGTCAGGACTTAGTTTGGGCCAAATCCCTATTTTCCATGGCGCACGGGGCCCGAAACACATGCCAAATATGCCAATTTTGTTTTGGACTTAGAAAAAAAAATGAAACAGCTCCCATTGACTTTGTGTTAGCTCCGTGAGGCGTTGCAAATGTTCAAGGCCCCCAGTCCCAAGCCCCCCACGGTATGGTACTCAAACTTCGTGAACGTCTAGTTGATACATACGAAATTTGGGTCAGGACTTAGTTTGGGTCAAATCCCTATTTTCCATGGCGCACGGGGCCCGAAACACATGCCAAATATGCCAATTCTGTTTTGGACTTAGAAAAAAAATGAAACAGCTCCCATTGACTTTGTGTTAGCTCCGTGAGGCGTTGCAAAAGTTCAAAGCCCCCAGTCCCAAGCCCCCCAAGGTATGGTACTCAAACTTCATGAAAACTTAGCTGGTACATGCGAAATCCCTATTTTCCACGGCGGATAACCTTATTCCATTACAACATTCTTAACAACTCCTGAACCTTACGCCAACTATGTTAACTTGATTATTTCTGTATCGTACGGAAGCGTAGAAAGGACATTGCATTGACTTGCACACTTAATAAAATATATCAATACGTCAAACTTTTGAAAACTGCGTTTTGCACACTTCGTACAACTTGTCAATACTAAGAGGCTGGATGACAAAATATACAAGGGAAACATACAAGCACAGAGTACACACAGTACAAATATAATTTTCCAATTTGAGATTTCATGTTTAACACATGTATCTGCCTAAGTTCTACCCTAGTTTCTTCACAGAAAGTAATGATGTTACTATACAGTCATGGAAAGCAATCGGATAGTGATCGCATTGAATACGCCTTTCAAACTATTTCGTAATTATACGAACAGCAGAACAGTGTTAATAAAGTGATATCAATTGGAAATATGTTTGGTACAATGTGTAAAAGTTAAGACCTGACGTTTCGATCCTAGCAGGATCTTCTTCAGAGGCTCAAGGACAAAATAAGTGACAAATACAAGCACAGAGTACAGACAGGTTAATGAGTATAGTGAATACGGGGAACACAAAAGAGTAAGGTGAAAGAGGATTAGTAGACAAAGGTAGTGAGAGAACGAAGAAATTTACAGGGGGAGAGGAGAGGTACAGCAAATAAACTGCGGAGGGACAAAGGGCGGATTCAAAGAAGGGGATAGGAATAAACTGCAGAAGGACAAAGACAGGGCTTCTTTAGGGTCGCCATTGTTGGAATCTCTTGCTATCCAGAGTCAAATTATGGAGCTGTGATTTCAAAGAATCGTAACCTTTACTTACACCGAGTGGAGCACTGGAATAACACAGAGTCACTTCTAGGCGTTCCCACGGACTCTGGTTTGCTTAAAGCATGCATAGGTAGAGCTAAAATGAAAATAGCAGATAAGATCTCTTGCAGAGTTTGCGGCATCCAGTATGTTGGTGAAACCAGAACCACCCTCAAGAAGATATTCTATGGTTACAGATCAACAGTGGATTTTGCTTTCCCCCCCCCCTCCTTTCCTTCTCCCCCTGGTTACCTCCATTCTCTTGGCTCTATTCCACCCTTTTTCTCCACACCTCCATGTCTTTGTCCTTCTGCAGTTTATTCCGTACCCTCTTCCCTAATACTTCCTTTGTCCCTCCACAATTTGTCTCCTGTACCTCTCCTCTTTCTGTGTAAATTTCTTCGTTCTATCCTTCCTTTGTCTAAAAATCCTCTTTCACCTAATTCTTTTGTGTTCTCCCTATTCTCATTAACCTGTATGTCCTTCAGCCACTGGAAGATCCTGTTAGGATCGAAACGTCAGGCCCTTAACTTTTACACATTGTACTTAACACATGCGCGTATCCAGGGGGGCGTTGGGGACGAAACGTGAAAAAACTTCCAGCCTCCACAGGGATTCGAACCCGGGCCTTCCGCTCTGTGCATATACGCACAGAGCGGAAGGCCCGGGTTCGAATCCCTGTGGAGGCTGAAAGTTTTTCACTGTTCTTGATTTTCCAACTCATTACGATTTTCATTTATATATATTCATTTGCCTTTGTAGTTTACCTCCATTGCATTAATATATATATAAATATATATATATATATATTTATATATATATATATACCGTATATATATATACCGTATATATATATACCGTATATATATATATATATATATATATATATATATATATATATATATATATATATATATATATGTTGAGACTAGTGGATATATATATATATTCGTCAGCAATACTTGGCAGTCGAATGAAAAGTACAAAATGACACATTTCCAATATATTTTCTAAAACTTACTCCTTTTTTGTCAATTATGAGCCATATCTTATTTCTCTGGTTTTCTCTAATAATATTTTCTTTTGGAGTAAACGTGGATTTTCGTTATATATATATATTTCGTTATATATATATACTATATATACTATATATACAACAATACTATATTAGAATATGATGACGCGTGTGTGTGTATGATCGCCTTAAACAATTGTAAAATTGTGCTATGAAACCAACTGTGGCTGGTCTTGAACTCGAACGAGTCGTCTGGGAACATGACACATTTCGATATTAGACCAAATGTATGTGCGAACTGAACTAGACATATGTCCTTCGATGCTACACTGCCATCCAGAGATAGAAGGTTATACAACCGCGAACTGAATGCTAATTGTTACCCCACCCTAGTACCGTAAGTCATACAATGAATCTAAAAATAAATTCCGCATGTGATTTGAGAATTGAGCACATTTCCTGTGAATATCATGTAGTGGATCCAAAGGCGTATCATTGCCGGGGCGGACGCACGCATCTCTTCCTGAGATTGTTCACATCTACATAACAATTAAACATTTTGCCAAAAAATGTCCAATTGACGAGAAAAGATAAGTTGTCAATTAAACATTTTGCAGAAAATGTTTCAATTGCTCAGATGGAATGAAGTGAACAATTAAACATTTTGCCCAAAAATGTCCAATTGACGAGATACGATAAGTTGTCAATTCAACATTTTGCAGAAAATGTTTCAATTGCTCAGATGGAATGAAGTGAACAATTAAACATTTTGCCCAAAAATGTCCAATTGACGAGATACGATAAGTTGTCAATTCAACATTTTGCAGAAAATGTTTCAATTGCTCAGTTGAAATGAAGTGAACAATTAAACATTTTGCCAAAAATGTCCAATTGGCGAGGTATGATAAGTTGTCAATTAAACATTTTGCAGAAAGTTGTTCAATTGCTCAGTTAAAGCAACTGAACAATCCAACATTTTTCTGATTTTTGATAAGATTTTATCTTATTATCTAAACAATTTACTGAAAAAGGTCAACTTATGGGGCAAAGTTTTTCTAATGTCGATGGCACTTTTAAGCTTCCATAGATTAGCATTGAGCGTTTTCATACAGCCAATGTATATTCTGAACTTACTTGAAGCTAGCGGACAGGGTCAACCCACCCAATAGCAAAATTAATACATAAATTAACCGAATTGAAGCTGAACGTTGTACAGTAGTTCTAAAAGGCATTTTTTTGAGAGTATTCAAAATCGTACGAAGTTTTGTATGGTGGAGTATAAGGTTCGCGAGATACAATTCCTCAATACGACAAGGAAAACGTGTTAAATATGACTGATTAAGGGTCAATTTTGACAGAAAAAATTAGGTCACTCACAAATTACAAGAATATGTGAAAATTAGAGTGCGACAGTCTGAAAAATGAGAGTGCGACAGTAGGAAATTCCGACTGTCGCACTCTAATTTTCCAACTATCGTCAGTTTTACCAAGATTGAGGGGTGAGACACCCACGGCCCTTCTAGCGACGTCCCTGCTTCGCCCGTAGTGCCAAGAACTTGGCAAATCCGGCAACACACCACTTCATCGATAAACAAAGTGATCGGGGTTGTGTTTTAGTGACAACAAGAGGTCGTTCACTGACCTACATGGAGTGTGCATGACCACTCCCGATTTTGCAATTTCCCAAGATCAGGCCCCGAAAAATCCCAAGACAATGTACTGTATGGATATCTAGCAATATCTAGCGATATCTATAGGGATGAAAATCCCAAGATCTTCCATAAACTGAAGGCAAATAGAGAATCGAAGCCTTCAGTGTGTAATGAACTTAAAACCTTGCGTCTTTCGAAATGAAAAGAATGTGGGGCATTGCCTATAAGCATATAAAAGTTATTTATTTCAGTCTCATTTCAATTATTCGAATTTGTAAATCAAACAGCAGATATCACATCATATCAGTGAACATGAAAATGGCGTTCTAGAATGAACAGCCTCCAAACTGTGTATGTGTGTAGTGTTCGGTTTCGGAAATATATGGTATTTTTTCATTTCCTTCAACGAAGTTTTATAGTCGCCATTATAAGAGGTTTTAATATTTGTACACCAATACATGGGCGCAGATCATGGCGGGACAGCGGGACGCGTCCCCACCAACTTTTTCAGTGGTGGGGACATGATATACCATGTCCCCACCAATTTGTCTTGACCAAACGTTGCATTTCAAATTCCCCTGTATTGAACTTTGGCGTATTTTGATCCAGCATTGTGCAAATGACATGCTATGAAAAACGAGAATGATTACTATTGACACTGTTAGGCGTGACTTCTCCGCTGAAGTATTAACACATTCAATCATGTGAAACATACTCTATAAAAGAGACTGGTAAATTGTGGTCAGCAAAACGGACTGAGTGCGACCAAAACAATCGTTAACAACTCACACTGTGTGTTGCCAATTTGAACTACCTTCACGTTCAGTTCTAATTTTACTATATTTATCCACAGTTGTTAAATATAGGACGGATATCGCATTTGCGGCAGTCTATAATTATTTTCTGGGAGACGACCCCAGACCCATCGTATACAAAAGTCTACTTGGATTATTTGTCCCTGATTTTTTTCCGCAGACGCCCATGTGCTTCCCAAACTAAATTTATAGGCCACGAGATCTAAAACTAAAGTAGGTTTGGGAGCATCATTTGGGTCTGCAGGAACTGTTATTGCCGGCGATCTGAGAGGTATATTTGCCCAAAATTTTGTGTACGTTAAGCCTGAACCCATGGTCGCGCTCCGCTTAGAGAGTATCAGAGAACAGACATGCGTCCCCACCATTATCCAAGACTGATGTGCGCCCATGGACCAATAAATTAACTGTGTCTAAATTTTCGAAATTTCCCTGACCAACATTCCTAAGCATACTTCCCTCTACTCGTGCAATTTTGACCGGTCTGTTAAGGGGTTTAAGGAGGTCTTTCTGTATTGATTGTCCATAGATGAAATTTTGTGCAACATTATGGGTATGTTTTGAAGTGAATTTATTTCACGAAAAGTGTGAATTTTCAAATTCTGAACGAATAATTGGCTAAAAACCTTGAAAAGTGGGGCTGACGGGTATTAGGGCTGCGACATAGAATCATACAAATGACATTGACGGAGATGTTTTGTGTACAGCTAAGAAGTTTGCTGATGACACCAAATTGTATTCTGAGGTCTCTTCTAAAAGCGATTCTGCGAAGTTTCAAACTAATTTGGATAAGTTTTTTCCTGTTCTCAGTGATGGCAAATGCTTTTTAATATTGATAAATGCAAGGTAATGCACATTGGCAGGCGCGTAGCCAAGGGGCGGGGGGCGAAGGGGGCAGCCCCCCTTGAGCATATTTTTTTTTTTAAATTTAATGTTTTTATGATATCGCTAGTATTTTCAAAAGAGAAAATGCTAAGATGCAACTAACAAGGCCTGGGAAGTGCCATTTCCAGCGATCTGGGAAGCATTTTCAGCCAAAATTGTCTTGTACGCTTCGCGCCAACCCATAGTGGCGCTACGCTTAGATAGTTTGCAATGCCGAATCTACAGTTTCGCCCCTCCCTTGGCAAATTCCTGGCTACGCGCCTGCACGTTGGTTGTAGTAACCAAAAGTATACATACAATCTTAAAGGTGTGTAGTTACAAGAGGTCTTTCTTGAAAATGTAAGTTGGCCTGACGTTTCGATCCTAGCAGGGGCGTAGCGAGCGGGGGGTGTGGGGGGGTGTCACACCCCCCCCCAATAATTTGGTCGCTGTCGGCAAATTTTGGGTCTGTCGGCAAAAGGAGAAAAAGTGAAGAGAGCGGAAGGGGAAGAAAGAAGGAAAGCTGAATAGAGAAAAGGAGAACGGGAGCTTCTTCCGTGCCAAATTTGACTTAAAATATGCACCAGATTGCATCTAAGGACGTTTCAAAACTAAAAATTTTCCAAAGGGGAGGGGGACACCCCCTCCCCTTAGACACCTCCCCCATTTCTGTCACCACTTCCAGATCCGTCGGCAAATCAAATTTGACTTAAAATATACACCAGATGGCATCTAAGGACGTTTCAAAACTAACAAATTGCCAAAGGGGAGGGGACACCCCCTCCCCTTAGACCCCCTCCCCATTTCAGTCACCACTTCCAGATCCGTCGGCAAATCAAATTCTCCACACTCCCCCCCCCCCCCCCAACAAAAAACCCTTCGCTACGCCCCTGGATCCTAGCAGGATCCTCTTCAGAGGCTCAAAAAAGAAGGAAAGGAAAGGAAAGGAAAGGAAAGGGAAAAAGATTCCTCTTAAACAAAGCAGTTCAAACAAACACAAAATTCTCCTCCCTTCAGACAGACCCCAAGGCCAGCAGTTCCTGAAAAACCCAGCCTTGCCTACAGACGTTCACGCAACCTACCGGACCTTCATGTGCGTGCTGCTGTTCCAACCTTTACTTCTAACCCTACACCCATTCACCCGTGACCGTACTTCGAGATGCATCTGTAGTCACCACATTGTTGAACCCAATTCCACCACCACCTTTTGCTCCCCTTTCCATCTCCCCCATGTTATCCCCATGTTTCCCCCTCCCATACCCCCCTATGTTACCTTCTCTCTTGACTCTCTTTCACCTTTTTTTCTCCACACCTCCCTGTCTTTGTCCATCTGCAGTTTATTCCATACCCTCTTCCTTTAATCCTCCCTTTGTCCCTCCACAGTTTATTTGCTGTACCTCTCCTCTCCCCCTGTAAATTTCTTCGTTCTCTCACTTCCTTTGTATATTAATCCTCTTTCACCTTACTCTTTTGTGTTCTCCCTACTCATTTACCTGTGTGTACTCTGTGCTTGTATTTGTCTCTTGTATATTTTGTCATCCAACCTCTTAGTTTTGACAAGTTGTACGAAGTGTGCAAATAGCGGTTTTCAAAAGTTTGACGTATTGATATATATTATAACGTGTGCAAGTCAATGCAATGTCCTTTCTACGCTTCCGTACTAAACAGAAATAATCCAGTTAGCATAGTTGGCGTAATATTCAGGAGTTGCTAAGAATGTTTTTCATAGAATTAGATTATCCGCCATGGAAAATAGGGATTTCATATGTACCAGCTAGGTGTTCATGAAGTATGAGTACCATACCGTGGGGGCTTGGGACTGGGGGCCTTGAACTTTTGCAACGCCTCACGGAGCTAACACAAAGTCAATGGGAGCTGTTTCATTTTTTTTCTAAGTCCAAAACAGAATTGGCATAGTTGGCATGTGTTTCGGGCCCAGTGCGCCATAGAAAAGAAGGATTTGACCCAAACTAAGTCCTGACCCAAATTTCGTATGTACCAGCTAGACGTCCATGAACTTTGAGTACCATACCGTGGGGGGCTTGGGACTGGGGGCCTTGAACTTTTGCAACGTCTCACGGAGCTAACACAAAGTCAATGGGAGCTGTTTCATTTTTTTTCTAAGTCCAAAACAGAATTGGCATAGTTGGCATGTGTTTCGGGCCCCGTGCGCCATGGAAAATAGGGATTTGACCCAAACTAAGTCCTGACCCAAATTTCGTATGTATCAACTACACGTCCATGAAGTATGAGTACCATACCGTGGGGGGCTTGGGACTGGGGGCCTTGAACTTTTGCAACGCCTCACGGAGCTAACACAAAGTCAATGGGAGCTGTTTCATTTTTTTTCTAAGTCCAAAACAGAATTGGCATATTTGGCATGTGTTTCGGGCCCCGTGCGCCATGGAAATGAAGGATTTGACCCAAACTAAGTCCTGACCCAAATTTCGTATGTATCAACTAGACGTCCATGAAGTATGAGTACCATACCGTGGGGGGCTTGGGACTGGGGGCCTTGAACTTTTGCAACGCCTCACGGAGCTAACACAAAGTCAATGGGAGCTGTTTCATTTTTTTTCTAAGTCCAAAACAGAATTGGCATAGTTGGCATGTGTTTCGGGCCCAGTGCGCCATAGAAAAGAAGGATTTGACCCAAACTAAGTCCTGACCCAAATTTCGTATGTACCAGCTAGACGTTCATGAAGTTTGAGTACCATACCGTGGGGGGCTTGGGACTGGGGGCCTTGAACTTTTGCAACGTCTCACGGAGCTAACACAAAGTCAATGGGAGCTGTTTCATTTTTTTTCTAAGTCCAAAACAGAATTGGCATATTTGGCATGTGTTTCGGGCCCCGTGCGCCATGAAAAATAGGGATTTGACCCAAACTAAGTCCTGACCCAAATTTCGTATGTACCAGCTAGACGTTCACGAAGTATGAGTACCATACCGTGGGGGGCTTGGGACTGGGGGCCTTGAACTTTTGCAACGCCTCACGGAGCTAACACAAAGTCAATGGGAGCTGTTTCATTTTTTTTTCTAAGTCCAAAACAGAATTGGCATATTTGGCATGTGTTTCGGGCCCCGTGCGCCATGAAAAATAGGGATTTGACCCAAACTAAGTCCTGACCCAAATTTCGTATGTACCAGCTAGACGTTCACGAAGTTTGAGTACCATACCGTGGGGGGCTTGGGACTGGGGGCCTTGAACTTTTGCAACGCCTCACGGAGCTAACACAAAGTCAATGGGAGCTGTTTCATTTTTTTTCTAAGTCCAAAACAGAATTGGCATATTTGGCATGTGTTTCGGGCCCCGTGCGCCATGGAAAATAGGGATTTGACCCAAACTAAGTCCTGACCCAAATTTCGTATGTATCAACTACACGTCCATGAAGTATGAGTACCATACCGTGGGGGGCTTGGGACTGGGGGCCTTGAACTTTTGCAACGCCTCACGGAGCTAACACAAAGTCAATGGGAGCTGTTTCATTTTTTTTCTAAGTCCAAAACAGAATTGGCATATTTGGCATGTGTTTCGGGCCCCGTGCGCCATGGAAAATAGGGATTTGACCCAAACTAAGTCCTGACCCAAATTTCGTATGTATCAACTACACGTCCATGAAGTATGAGTACCATACCGTGGGGGGCTTGGGACTGGGGGCCTTGAACTTTTGCAACGCCTCACGAACATGGTGTTGAATCAATATCACGAACTTCATTTTCTTTTGAGATCTCATTCCTGTGCAAAGTCAATGCGTACAGAGAACCTGAAAATATTTCTGTGTGTGTGCGCCGTGGTGCAACGTTGTGATTTTGGTCTCGTCAGGATTTAGCCACCTTGGTCACAGATTTAACCTGTGTAAGCGCTATAACCTCTTCTGGCATTTTCAGCCTCCAAAACCACTAAGTTTTGAGGGAAACACAGCAGAGAACTGGCGAAAGTGGCGTCAAAGGTTTGAGCTTTACATGGCAGCTACGGAGACTGACAAAAAAGACGAAAATCTGCAGTGCAGCGTGCTACTACACCTCATTGGAGAAGACGCCTTGGAGGCATAGGCTATAACACTTTTACGTTTACTACAGATGATGATCGAAAAAAAATTGCAGTGTTGATTGCAAAGTTCAACGAATACTGCACTCCACAGAAAAACCTTACTTATGAACGGCATAAATTTTTCACAAGATCACAACGCCCGTCTGAAACTTTTGATCAGTATCTAACAGATCTTCGATCAAAGGCGAACACTTGCGAGTTCGGTACTTTACACGATAGTCTCATTAAAGACAGAATTGTATGCGGTATCCAGAGTGAGCCATTACGTGAACGTATGTTACGTGATGCAAAACTGAACTTGACAAGTGCAGTAGACATGTGTAGGGCAGCGGAGACGAGCAAGATGCACCTAAAAACCATGAATTCAAGTGAACACATGGTTATGGTTGACAAAGTTAACACTAGTTACGGTGGAGCTCGTAGGAAGCAGTTCAGTTACAACAAACAGAGACAAGGTCAAAGTCGCAAAACTGGTCTCAACAGTACGAATCGGCAGCACAGTGGGTCCAATCCTAACAGTAACATTAAAAGCTGTAGTAGCTGTGGTTTAGATCATCGCCGAGGTGACTGTCCAGCATGGGAAAAGCAGTGTCTAAAGTGTGGTAAAAGCAACCACTATGCCCGTGTATGTCGAAGTGCAAAGATAGACATGATACAGGCGCCAGCGATGAGGGCACAACAAGAGATTCCAGCTTCGAATGAAGAGAGGGATATTTTTATCGGTGCTCTGAACAATCACAATGTTGCAACAAGTGAACAATGGAATGTTACACTCAAGCTAGAGAATAAACCGGTGACACTCAAGGTTGATAAGGGAGCCGAGGCGAACGTCATCCCAAAATCTTTGTTTACGAGGATAACACGACAGCACAAGGTCACAGTGACTTCTTCCAAAGTATCACTGAAAGCCTACAATGGTCAGAAGATACCCGTGGATGGCAAATGCACACTCAACTGTCAGTACAAGGACAAAAACACTAAACTAGAGTTTATAATTGCTGACGTTAATGCCCAACCCCTGTTAGGTGCAACAACTAGTGAATCCTTGGGGTTAATACAAAGGATTGCATCAGTAGAAAAGGAGCATGATGTAAGTTATGAAAGTTTATTGCTTGATACTCAAGAAATATTCACAGCTTTAGGTTGTATTCCAGGTGTACAGACTATGGAGGTAGAGGGTGATGCAAATTGCAAAACCAGTTATACACGCCCCTCGCAAGATACCCATTGCGTTGAGGGACAAGGTTAAACAAGAGCTAGATAGGATGGTGACCATTGATGTTATAATAAGTAAGGTAGATTATCCAACTTCATGGGTGAATTCGATGGTTGTAGTCCAAAAAACAAATGGTACCCTTCGTATTTGTTTAGATCCAAGGGATTTGAATCAATATGTCAAAAGGTCACACTACCAACTTCCAACAGTTACAGAGATAACTGCTCAGTTGTCAGGTGCTAAATTTTTTAGTATTCTTGATGCGAGTTCAGGGTTTTGGCAGGTTAGGCTTGATGAACCAAGTGCTGACCTTTGCACTTTCAACAGTCCGTTCGGTAGGTATAAATTCAAACGTCTACCGTTTGGCCTTAACAGTGCCCCTGAGGTTTTTCATCGCTTGGTGCATGAAATCTTTGAAGGGCTACAAGGAGTCACCACATACATAGATGATATTCTTGTGTGGGGGAATTCAAAGCAGGAGCATGATCTAAGGCTAATTGAGGTTTTGAATAGGGCAAAAGACAGGAAACTCACCTTGAATAAAGCCAAGTGTCAGTTTGGCCTCAGTAAGATTAAGTACTTAGGACATGTTTTGACTGCAGAAGGGGTGCAAATTGATGATGGCAAGATTGAGGCTGTTGTAAACATGCCTAAACCACAGTGTAAGAAGGATGTAGAGAGATTTTTAGGTATGGTAACCTATATTGCAAAATTCATCCCCAACCTTTACTGTGGCCGCACCATTACGTCAGTTATTGTGTAAAGATGTTACGTGGCATTGGCTAGAGAATCATGAGAATGCATTTATTCAGCTAAAGAAACTTGTCACTACAACACCCATTCTACGCTATTATGATGTCAGTAAACCAGTCACATTGTCAGTCGATGCGTCACAAAGTGGACTCTGTGCAGTGTTGCTTCAGGATGACAAACCTGTGGCATATGCGTCACGAGCACTAACAGAAACTGAGAAAGCATACGCCCAAATTGAGAAGGAGATGTTGGCTGTGGTACATGGGTGCGAACGCTTTCATCAGTATGTATATGGCAAGCAAGTTGAAATAGAGTCAGATCATAAGCCATTAGAATCCATAGTGCGGAAACCACTTGCTTTAGTACCGCCGAGACTACAAAGATTCTTACTCAGATTACAGAAGTATGATGTAGCAATTAAGTATAGGCCAGGTAAAGAGCTCTTAATTGCTGATACTTTGTCCAGGGCATACCTAAATCAAACAGGTGATGACAAATTATGTGAAGAAACTGAGGCATTCGTTCATATGCTAACAGCAAATTTGCCTATGACAGATCAAAAGTTGCTTGAGTTTCAAAATGCTACAAAAGAAGATGTTTGTTTGCAAAATCTGCTCAAACTAGTTCAAGGCGGGTGGCCTGAGAATAGGTCAGAAGTCATAGCTAATGTAAGGAGTTATTGGGAATATCAGGGAGAACTGCACTATGCCGATGGTCTACTGTTTAGGGGTGAACGACTCATCGTTCCACAATCTCTGAGAAAACAAATGCTCTCAAAAATCCATGAAGGGCATTTGGGGGTAATAAAATGTAAATCTAGGGCAAGGGAGACAATGTTTTGGCCAGGCATGTCTGCCCAAATTAAGGATGTTATTTCAAAATGTGACATCTGTCAAACATACCAAAACTCTAACCAAAAGGAACCGCTAAAATTGCATGAAGTTCCATTGCGACCATGGCAAAAGGTTGGCATGGATTTGTTTCACTTTAGTACTTGCTAATAGTCGACTATTTTTCCAGGTATGTGGAGGTTTGCATGCTAAAAAATAGCACAACTAGTTCTTCAGTCATTGTGCATATTAAGTCAGTTTTTGCAAGACATGGAGTTCCAGACGAGGTCATGTCCGACAACGGTCCTCAATTCCATTGCAAGGAGTTTACTGAATTTGCAAAACAGTGGGGTTTCATGCATACCGTATCTAGTCCACTCTTCCCACAGTCGAACGGCTTGGCCGAAAGATCGGTACAAACGGTCAAGAGGTTGCTCAAGAAAGCTTTGGCTGAAGGGAGGGATCCTTACCATAGTCTTTTTATATTGCGTACAACACCAGTTGAAAGTATTGGTGGCAGCCCAGCTCAGCTGTTAATGGGCAGGCGACTAAAAAGTAATTTGCCAATGACACATCAATTACTTAATTAAGCCTAAGGTGATCCCTAAAGTAAGAGAGAAAATGGTGGAAAATCAAGCTAGTCAGAGAAAGTACTATGATCGAGGAACAAAGCCTTTGTCATATCTTTCTGTAGGAGACAGCATTAGATATCAAACGCAAAATGGCAGATGGGAACCTGCTGTTGTCATTGAGAAAGCTACCACACCAAGGTCATATGTTATTCGTAACAAACATGGTAGTATCTTTAGGCGAAACAGGAGATTTCTACAGAAATCTAAAATTCCTTGGAAAGTGCAGGAAGACGTAGAATTTGATTTTAAGCCAACAGATATGCCAGGAATTAGGGAGACAGGTAACAATGCACACAGGGGTTTGCATACCAGGAGTGGTAGAGTTGTCAGGCAAAGGAGGAGGTTGATTGAAGAAGTGTAAACTTATTCTTAAAAAAGAATAGAGACGAAAGAGTAAAGAAAGAGTAAAAACTTTTAGTTGCTTCAAAGTACAAGTTCACTTTTATTAAACTTCATATCAAATCATTAACATTTTTGTATTGCATGACTTAAAGGGACATTCAATTTTAAGTTAAATGTCTGTTTTGTAATAGTAACTAATTATGTCAAATCATCTTAAAGAGGAGGATGTCATGTATTCAGAATACTTGTATGTAGTTTCTATTCTGACATACCGCCCTCTATTCTGTTAATTGTATAAATGTGTTGAATAAACGAGTTGATCACAAGATGGCTACCTGACTACATAAACATATTTAATAGCCGGTGTCACGTGGTCGGCATTCAAGTGATGTAAATTCACAATTCTCAGTCCCAGTGCTCCTTCGTTTCACAATTTTGGATTAAAGAAAACTTTTGATGATGGAACGTTATCTTTGTTTTAAGAAAGAAAGAAAGGAAGGGAAAGGAGGAACTACATAAGTGATACGAGCCATAATTATAACTTTGAAGAGACGTACAAAATTGTGATAGTCTGATATGAAAGACATGAAAGCATTGACTCAAATTTATGTCCTTGCTTTATATCTCTCTGTCTGTCTAAAGAAATGAAACCCTCTGTCTTACAATAAATGTTTGAAATCAAGTAGGCTGGTATTGAATTCCCTACACCAGACAGTAACCAATGGCGACGGTAGTCCCATAAAGTGCTTCAAATTCTTTCTTACTTGATATGATCTAATGTTAATATGGTGAGATAGTTCCTCATTGCTAGTGGATGCGTAAACTGGCCACCTCTACTCACTTTCAGTTCTGGCTTTAGATCGTTTTCTACTGATGCACCCCGTCCCCAATCTTGATTCCTACACAGAGAAATACATCTTTTGCCCAAACTTCACTTTTGATGTTGCTGAAATCCAAGGGCATAGGAACCGGGGGGCTGGGCCCCCCCCCCCCAGTGAAAAATATTGGGGCGGAAGTATCATTCCTCCCCCCCCCCCCCCGCTCCGTAAGTCAGAAAACCCCTTTTTCATTTCCAAATGAGAAAAAAATCTCATTTGGAGCACCACACTACATCTAAGGCCAGGTGAAAATGCAAAATTATTTACAAAACTGGAGTGGGTGTTGAAGTGTGTTATATTGCACCAAATTGCGTCTGAGTCCACCTAGAAATGCAAAAAAATCCAAAGGGGGACACCCCTCCCCTTGTACCCCTCCCCCAGGCCGGCCATCAATCTTCAGCCCCCCCCCCCACCCCCACTTAAAGTATCTTCCTACGCCACTGCTGAAATCGGTCTTCAATAGGCCATATCGATAATTGGCCTGATGCCAAATCGGGTAAAGTTCACAGGTAAAACACAGGGAAGATATTTTAGTGAGATATTGGGTGCGGGGACAGTTGACTGAACAAATAAACAAAGGTGGTGTTTAAGAATACGAAAGTATGTGTTTGAAAAAGGTAAAACAAACATTGTACGAAGACAAGATTTCACTACTTCATGGACAAATATGTAACTGTAGAGTAAAGCAGTACACATTTGAGAAATCGTTTGAGACATACAACAATAACAAAAAATCGGTATGTGTAGTTTCGAAATTTAAAGGGGGAAAAGTACTAGTCTCAATTATTTACAATTTCTTATGTTCTATCTGGGCCACTATAAAATTCGTATGGAGAGGCTCGTAAAACCGCGCCCATTTCTGCCCACCTTTCCCACTATTTATTAGCTTATCATACCACGCCTCTTATTATAATTTGGAAAGATATTCTTCAAATATTTCAAGGTATAAGTTATTCTGTAACACAAAGAGAGCATGGCAATATATGGGGAAGAGGACCCAAACATTCCCGTCATTGAAGGTTGGCATATGGACTTTGAATGTTCAAAATTCTTTTTTAATTCAGATTTAACTTAAGTTCGTTATCATTGTTTATTCGATTTTGTTGTTAGGTTTGCTACAATGCAGCTTCATGCAGCCCCCCTCCCCCATCCCTTCGGACCCGCCCACCATATGGGACCTACAAATACGTTCCACAGTAATTTAATTCTTCTCTCCACATATATTTTTGTGTTTTAAACGAGAAACAAAGATAAAAAAGAAAGACGCCAAATTCACAATTTTCCGGGGACTTCGTCGCCTGTTACCCATTTGTCTTAGTTATTTTCATAATTCGTTTCTTTATGTTAGTTATTTGTGTACTCTATGTACAGGAAGTGTCTCACTACATAAGCCCACAATGGTTTTTTTGATACACTGGCTTTCACATTCCATAACTCTCTGCATTAGCTAATTAAAATGTGTACATGTTGTGAGAAAAAAAAACAAATAAATAAACGAAACGAAACGATAATGTGGTCGTTTATGGCGTAATTCGGTTTTTCACTTAAGATAATGATGTTTTATGTCAAATCGAAATGTTTAAATCGGATTTGTCATCGGAACATGAACAGTAGTTACTGTTCTAGCTATGAGTATTGGGTGGATTTGTTCACCCCTAATTTCAACTTTCATCTTGAACATATGATATTTTGCTATTAAATGGTGACGCTTTACTTTGAAGATTTAAACGTGTTTTTTCCTTATTTATAGCTTATTTTAGCATGAACACCTATATTTGAGTAATTGTGACATCTCAATTACACTTGTGAGATAAGACGTGTTTGCTATATCATCCTTTCTCTTTGAGTCACTTCATTGATATTTCTGATCTGGTCTTTACATTCTCTGTTTTTCATATACTTTTCCAGTCCAGTGTACTGAGGATAATGATATCCAGGATGTCCGACATGATAGGAGTCTACTTGGTCTTCTGATCCATCCTCCCAGGATTCAATCAGTTCCAACAGAGTTCGGTATGATGTCATCTCAATATATCATATTCCAATAAATTGGAAACTTCACTTTATATGCCTTCTTTCTCTGCCCAAAATATTGGCTTCATTACAGTATATATAAGATTACGCTAAATATGAAGTTGTTAAAGCAAACTTACTTATTAGAATTGTGTAAGGATGAAGAACCATGACGCACTGCAATAGAAAGTTCCACGATCCATGGTTATAATTACTACGTATTATTATCATGGATGATTTATTAACTGCAATATATTGAACAGCCAGTTGGCACAATTTTCCAATGCTTCACCACGTTATTGTCTTATTGAACAGCCGTTTTTAAGCTTTATCAAATATAAGCGAGGTGTTCGTAATGCTCACAACGTCAGTGATTGCTTTGAAGCGGGAACTGAAAGTACATCAATACCAAATATTGTCCCAGCTGAGTGATATTAAATAAAATGCAGCTCTTCTCTTACACTCTGTACAGAAGTTATCTGTACACAAAAGACTGGTCACTCATCCTTTTCTTTAGATACATTAACGAGGTAGTTAGATATTTTACTTAAAAAAAGGAAGGTCACCTGGCATTTATTTTTATCTGGTCGTGATAATTTCTGTTTTAAATCCGTTTCTGGCTGGTCGTCAAGATTTGGTCCCACTTGATATTCAGAATATGGTCAGAAAGGCTCAGCCTTCAGCTCATTAATGTAACAGTTGTAATAGAAAGAAAGCTTCAATTCAAGCCAGCAGTGCTCGAGTCGAGTACATGTAATTCAAGTACTTCCGGGTACTTCGTGTTTCGAGTACCAAGTACTAGTCAGATTACTGTTTTTAATAATCCGAGTACCGAAATGGAGTACTTTTTCATCCGGCTTCTTTTTCGAATTCCATATACAAAGGCCGTTATGTTCATGTTCAAAGATCGTTATTGTAAGCAAACGAATATTAATAACCCGACATCGTTGTCTTTGATTTGTTATAGATGAGTTAAGTCCACCAATTTCTACTGACCGTTGTTTATCTAAAAATGGACGCTTGGTCACCCATCCCACCGACAACCATTGCATTAAAGTGGATTTTAGATTTTCTGAAATTTACAAAAAGGAATGAACCAGATGGAGGGGAACATAAAGCCTACAACATGTTACAGTTTAATCATTTTATTTTGTAGTACTGTTCATGAGGGTGACGTCATCTTGCCTCGTTTCCGTTATAGTATTGTGTAGTATTGTAGTGAAATGCACGTTTGTCTGTAATATATAGTTTCCCATCTGTGTGTGCACAGGATGTATTGTTTACATTTACATTTGTTCAGTACATAGACTATACCCATGCATTTATGATGCCTATGTGAGCCTTGAACACCAGTGGTACTTCAAAACAAAGTCAGTTTGCCTTATCTATAACAGAAGGCTCCCCACCCCCACGTACGTCCCCACATGAAGGGCCTCTCCAACCCATATGTGAGTTTCTAAAGTAGTCCAAAAAGAATGGTTGCCTAGGACCAAGTTTTATAATCGATTTCTACAAACTTACATTGTTGTTATTGATTACAAATTTTGACACTGTTTTGTTATTTACGGTGGTGTCTGCAAACTATGGTCCACTTAGAGACCCTGGCGAGATATGAGCAATGCTTACTGGCATTTTCAAACACTTATATCTAATAAGCAGCATGGTATCCAGTCAAAACGTCCCCGCTTTTTTAAGACCAAAACGTCCCCGCTTTTTACCAAAACGTCCCCGCAGTCAAAACGTCCCCGTGAGTCAAAACGTCCCCGCTTTTAATATCAGTTGGAATACAAATATGGATGTTTTTAGTTAAAATCAAAGAGTAAGGATAGGTATAGTTTAGGTTGAAAACACGTTTTTTAGGATTGGTAAGTGCCGGATATGAGGGCGGAAACATTTTTGAGTATAATTTTCGGAGGTATAGGAAATTATAAATAGAAAAGGGAATGCAAGAGGGGGCTATAGCAGGATTTTTTCAACCTCTCCGAGTTGGTTTCTGAATGAATATATGCGATATTGAGGGAAGGGAATAAAAAAGAATTTTTGTTTTGTTTACAAGTTACTTTTGGAATATATCAACGAGTAAGGATATTAGGATAAGTATAGTTTAGGTTGAAAACAGTTTTTAGGAGTGGGAAGTACCGGTTATGAGGGCGGAAACACTTTTGAGTATAATTTTCTGAGGTAAGATAAAGAATCAAACTACATGCACAGAATACGGACAGGTTAATTAGCACGGTGAACACCGACAATGAGATACATGTAAGGGGATTAGTAGACAAGGGATGAAGAAAAGAAAGCAACAGGGGAAGAGGAGAGGTAGGAGATAAACAGTGGAGGGGCAAAAAGAGGATTAAAGGAACGGGGTAGGGAATAAACTGGAGGACAATGACAGAAAGGTGTGGAGAGAAAAAGCAAAAAAAGGGTGCGGAAGAGAGCTGTGAGAAGAGGATTGATGGGGGGGGGGGGAAGAAAAGGAGGAGGGCAGAGGAAAATTTGGTCATGTCCTTCATATCACGTAAGATAATACAAATAGAAACGGGTGATGCAAAAGGGCTGTAGGTTAATAGATTTTTTTTAAACACGGGTTGGTTTCGGAATGAATATAGGCTATACGATATTTTGAGAGAAGGGGGAAAAAAAGAAAATTTTTTGTTTGTTAACGTACAAGTTACAAGATAATAAAAGGGAAGGAATACAAGAGGTTATGAGTTTGTTTTTTTAAATTTTGGAATGAACATATACGATGTTCCCCCGGTTTGATTCGGTGACCATTTTTTCCCCCGAATATTTGCTTCCGTAAAATATGAAAATCCCCTAGTTGAATGTCGTGATTTTTTTCCCCGCTGAAAATTCGCTTTCGAAAAGGTATGAAAATTTGACGCCGTGACCTTTTTTTCTCTTTGCAAAATTGTGCATTTTTACCCCCCCCCCCCCCCGCCCCGTCAGCCGCTATACAAATCATACCCTGTTTAATTCTACTTTACCCTCCCTTATTAAATATACAGATAAAGAAACGCCGACAAGCAACAAATCAACAACATACTGAATTTAAGTTATAAACTACATAAATAAACTACATTCTTGTTGTAGAACTTGTTCACCGACAAGCAAAACATGTAACGTTACAACACTAAAGGTAATCGAACGATTAATTCCATACTTCAAAATGTCAAATATCAACAGGGGCACGTACCGTAAATTTTACTTCGTAAAAATAAACGATAAGTGATTTCACTCAATTTAAAATATTATAGAGATAAATTTATATTGTATAGTATACGCATCCAAAATCGTTTCAGTCATTGAAGAAGTAATGATTTAGTGGTCATTTAAATTGGTCAAGCACTCTTTGGACCGGGCAAGACGCATTATGGTAGTCTTCTACAATGTCCTTAGAGTACATGTTACCCATAGGTTTGGTGATCCAAGGCGTGCTGCATGGATTAGGGCCCAAAGCTTTTTCGTGGACCCGTTACACTCATTAAATAAGTAATGATTTAATGGTCATTTAAATTGGTCAAGCACTCTTTGGACCGGGCAAGACGCATTATTGTACTCTTCTACAATGTCCTTAGAGTTCATGTTAACCATCGGTTTGGTGATCCAAGGCGTGCTGCATGGATTAGGGCCCAAAGCTTTTTCGTGGTCCCGTTTCACTCATTAAATAAGTAATGATTTAATGGTCATTTAAATTGGTCAAGCACTCTTTGTACCGGGCAAGACGCATTATGGTACACTTCTACAAAGTCCTTAGAGTTCATGTTAACCATCGGTTTGGTGATCTAAAGCGTGCTGCATGGATTAGGGCCCTAACCTTTTTCGTGGTCCCGTTTCACTCATTAAAAAGGAATGATTTAGTGGTCATTTAAATTGGTCAAGCACTCTTTGGACCGGGCAAGACGCATTATGGTACTCTTCTACAATGTCCTTAGAGTTCATGTTAACTATCGGTTTGGTGATCCAAGGCGTGCTGCATGGATTAGGGCCCACAGCGTTTTCGTTGTCCCATTTTACGGATTAAGTAATGGTTTAATGGTCATTTAAATTGGTCAAGCACTCTTTGTACCGGGCAAGACGCATTATGGTACACTTCTACAAAGTCCTTAGAGTTCATGTTAACCATCGGTTTGGTGATCCAAGGCGTGCTGCATGGATTAGGGCCCAAAGCTTTTTCGTGGTCCCGTTACACTCATTAAAAAAGTAATGAATTAGTGGTCATTTAAATTGGTCGAGCACTCTTTGTACCGGGCAAGACGCATTATGTTACCCTTCTACAATGTCCTTAGACTTCCTATGACCCATTGCTTGGGCGGTCCAAGGCGTGCTGGTTTTGATTAGGGCCCAAATGTTTTTTTTCAGTTCCCGTTACATTTATTTAAAAAAAATGTTGATTTAATGGTCATTTTAATTGGTCAAGCACTCTTTGGACCGGGCAAGACGCATTATGGTACTCTTCTACAATGTGTTAAGAATTCATATGACCCATTGGTAAGGTGGTCCAAGGCGTGCTAGTCTTGATTAGGGCCTAAAGTAATTTGTTTACATTAATTTAAGAACTGATGAAGTACTGGTCATTTTAGTTGGTCAAGAACTATTTGGATCGGTCAAGATGCATTATGGTACCCTTCTACATAATCATTAGAGTTCATATGATCCATGGGCCATAGATAAACCTCTTTCCACGACCAAATGTTGAACATCTTGTAAGAAAGCTTTTGTCTTGCCAGAGGTGTTACGTCGATACCATTGTCGAATACGTAACTGAATAGGTAGCTCAGTTACTCATTCGCGAATATCGAACGAGAAACGGGGAATAAGTATCTAACTTCACACCGGTCATTCAGTTAGCGACAAGACCACGACAAGACGCCACCCACCGTTGCCATCGAACTTGGCGTCCGTTTCTAGACTGTCAACTATTTTTGTTACGTGAATTATATCTTCTTGCAAGTACAATGAGTTCCATTTCCAGTATGGCAAGATTTAAAAATCCACAGAAATCTTCAGGAAGTATGAAACCATTTGTATATTTTCTCTGTCTGTAGTGTAATATCACCAATGATAGTTATCATTAAATTCCGCTAGCCTAACGTACGTTCTCAATTTGACAAGTATTATTGGATAGTGAATTTTATACGCAAACATAATGTTAGGTCTTCTCAAACTTGCTGAAGCAAATTTGGAATGTGTTTATTATTAATTATGATTTATCATTATTATTTATTATTATTCTAACGTTAGCTTAAAAGTACTGATGCATTCCCCATGATTTACATTCCCCATGTATGAAAATATCCGACTAGGCCTAGGCCTATGCTATGTTGCAAATTTGGGCAAAATGCTAGACAAAATAAGAATTGCAAACTGGCACAGGTGCTCCAATTGTCCCAACATTATACAATAAATTTTTGTGCTGGATGTACTTCAGTAGTTGCCGTCCATCATCAAATTGAAAACAGTGCATTTTTCTTCCTTGGCAGAAAAGCATATTTTTATGGAGGAAAGTAAATTTAACAGATTTAAGTCAAGGCTTAACATTTGCATATATGTTGTCTTGAAAACTTAACTAAAATATCTTGAACATGGTGTAGTATTTCACTGTCATAAATTGAATCTGGCATGTAAGTGTTCAAACGATGAACCTCCATCTTACCGTGTAATTTTTATTTTAGATCCTACGTTTGGATATTCCCTAAGGAAAAGTGGAAGTATGGGAAATCTTACTAAGAAGAGCACATCAAATCTAGCACCATCATTTAATACCAGGTAAATATGACTGAAAGATATTCTTAAATCTTTAGTTTCATAACATTGTACTGTTTCTGAAGATATTACAAATGATAACAGAGTAACGTACCGTTGACGCATAATTGTTTTACATCTGATTCTTAAATTCAGGAAAATTCTTGTTAAATTCTATTATGACTGCAGAAGTGTTGAATGAAACCTTTAAAGTTATTTTTTAGTTATATGATAAAATACCTTGTTTTGAAGCTGACAGGAATTCTAGTTTCTGTTTGCTCTAATAATTGACAAGGCCCGTTAACCCTATTGTCTGAAAGATTGTAAATTAGCTGTGACCTGATTACCATCCCTCTGCAATTGGTCATATTTAAGCATTACACTGCTTATTTAACGGTCAGGTAAAGAAGTTATGACCCCACCCTTATTTACCCGAGGATCAGCAACTATAATTCACTTTATTATTATTACTTCTTTAGTTGAGGTGTTTTGGAGGTTCGGAATTTTGTCCCTTATAAAATGATATATGGTACAAAATCTGCTGTACACTGTTAGATGCCAACTAAATTAGTACCTGTTGCATTTCTATATATAGTTCTACAAAAAGTTATATCCGTAACAACTATCTACTTCTCACACAGCAAATCTACGATGAAATCAACAGTTGACATGAATAATATCGAGGCTGAATACATCAAGAATCTACAGCAACAGATTTATTTCTTGGAACTGGAGTCCAACTTTCTATATCCTTTTTTGTCGTAATTTATTCACTTTATATTAATTTGAAAATTATGTTTATAAATAATGAAAAAGTATATATGTCACAGAGACAAATTACTATACACTTTTGGGAGTGCTCGATTTCTCTTGGTATGAACTGTCTCCTTGACTCTGCAATTTTCACTCGTGACCAAGCAAGGAAAGCCACCGACCTTCAACCCAAAATGACAGAAGAGGCAAGCAGAATGCTATCCAAGTTAAAGGTGATCTTTGAAGGAACATATTTGGTTGATTTTTATCAATATTTTAGATCGTTATTTGATACTAAAATCCCATAAACAAAATTTAAGGTCATTGGCTTGAGTAGTTAAGTTTTATTACGGACAATGTAGTTTCCGACAAAGTTGTTCATAAATACATTTTCTGCGTTCAATTGATAATAATGTGAAAAAATGTCTGGACAACAAAATGTGAGGATCAAAGCAAATTCGTTTATTACACCTGTCATCTTTTGATCAACTTTAAAGATAGTTTTGGTAATTTTGTGACCATCCCAAAACCCCACAATTTTGTTCTCAAAGTAAGTGGTTAATTAGCCTGTTGATTGGCTAGTAAAATATGATTAATAGTCAAATCAAAATTCATACCTGCCGAGACACTTTCTCGTATAACAATAAACCATGTGCAAAAGCGTACCAATAAATCTCTGCATATGTCTAAACATTAACATAAATGAAGCTAATTGACTTCCAAGGATAGATCTGATCAACTCAAGCATTGATGGAAGACTTACTGTACCCATTCCATTATACAATTATTTTTCCACAGGAGTTACAATCAGATATGGATTCTCTACAACTAGAGGTTAGAAGGAAGGAATCTAATCTGGACATGGTCAACACAGAGAAAGAAAGACTAGACCAGAAATTGAGACTGCTATCAGGTACAGTCAAAAGAGAATCATTTGGTATATTATGTTCATTTTGCATCATTGGTGCATCATTAAGTGCATTTGAAAATGAGACCTCTAGAAAGTACATTACAATTGTTTAGTTCATTTGTTCATGTTGCATCATTGGTGCCGCTTATATCATCTCCATATGACAATACAACTCCTTTGGAGATGACTGTTCATTTATTTATAAACTGTTTTCCCATCTAGTCATGGAATAATTTAATCTTCATATTTCGTTTAGTGGTTGGCTCTGAATGTTTTCATATAAAATACTTTAGTTCCTTTGTGAAAACAATAGCTAAAATCTTTGCACTTCCAATTTGCTCATTCTGTGATGCTATAGCGAATCAGGTATTCCCTGCTAATAAAATGAAGATGCGATCCCCTCCCCTACTCCTCTGGGTTCTATTAGAATGACACTTGATGCCTTGTTACATGCATATGCAAGGTATTGTGTTTTCTGACTGGTACACATCAGCTATTTAGTGGTTCCCTCCAACAGAGAGTTATAGAAGGGGGGGGGGGGGTAGTGTTAAAGGTCTTTTATCTGTTAAGGGTATCTATTTCTTTTTGGGGAAGGGGGGTAGTTCTTTTATAGGTGTAAAGGTTATCTATTTTCTTTGATGGGAGTACTCTATTCGATTAAGCCCAAAAGGGTTTCTTAGTTTACTTCCTTTCACATTTTTTACTTATTTGCAGTTATATTGTCTTGTTCACCTTGTTATACTATGTGACAAAAAAAATAATAATAAATAATAATAATTTGTAGAGCACAGGGCTTGGTATTTTGTTTTCTGTCTGGTACAATGTCATGTACAAGATCTTTCGGCGCCCGTAGCTTTCTAAATGCTGTACCACTTTTATGGAACTCCCTCCCTGTTGAAATTAGGTCTTTAGATTCTATTATTCAAATCAAGCGCTGTCTTAAAACTTTTCTTTTCTCTCAACTCTATTAGTGTTTTCAGCACCCGTAAAGCCCATTGAACAACTTTTGTCGGAGTCTTCGCTATATAAGACTAGTTATTATTATTATTACACACCAGCTATCCCCGCCAACAAAGACTTGTTTGTAGGGAACAAGGCTTGTAATCCTGAGGTCACTGAACGTTCCAATCCAATTCTAGCCCTAAATTTCTTCCATCCTAATAGATAACCACACCAGAGAGAAGAAGCTCCTCGTAGAAGAAATTGTGACCTTGAAGAAACAGAACGACATGATACAGCGAGATATCAACGACAAAGAAGGCCAGATTCTCAGCGCCAAACACGAGCTGGATAAAGGATCCACATCTCTCTCGTCCGCTGAACATCAAATTCAAATGCTGCAAGCACAGGTAGAGTTATTAAACATTACTAAAATTATTAAATTAAATAATTGTTACCAACAGGTTTTAGAAGTGTCCATTCTTGTCTCTTGCACATCCTTCCATGTGAAAGCTAAGGAGTGCCACAATGGCATCGCCCACTGAAAACTTGCAAAATTGCACCTGTATGACAATTCGCCCATTTTATATAGCATCTCGTTATGTGATCAGGGATGTGTTCACGCCCATCGGTTGCGCCCGGTAGTTCTGAATGCTGCCCAGCACAGACAGTATTTTAAACTTTTCCGCCCGGCACTGTTTTCGATGATTAATTTTACCAAATTTTACCGTTACCAAAATATGAGTGCATACTTGGCCCAGCCATTAGCTCCAGAATAGGAAAAAGATTAGCAGACATGTTTTGGGAGAGACCCTCACCCCTTAGACCTCTCCCCTCATGACGTGGATCACACTAATCCGCCCGGCCCTCAAATATTCCTGAGCTTATCCCTGTGTGTAAGCAGATCATACCGGAAAATAACTTATTCCCCGATTCTTGTTCGTGTTTTTTGTTTTTTTCAGCTCGACCAGAAGACAGAGCAGTTGAGGAATACTCAGCTGGTTCTTGAGGAGAAGAGAACAGATTTGATCAAGACCCAGTCGGGACTCCAGGAGATGGAAGAGAAATATTACTCCAGCACTGCATCAATACAAGATGCAGCTGTAGCAGATCTCAGGGTAGGCAGATTGGTCAGAGCAATCAAGGATATTATGCCAAAATTACTACTTTTTGGGGAAATATGGAAAAAAAATTGATATTAACGTACTGCACATGATGCTCATGTATCAAAAAATGCTGTTTTAATATTTTTGACTGGGACAAGACATTGAGATGGGGTTTTCAATCATCGTTTTAAAATCGTCAATATGAAATATTTTTGTTTTTCGAATATAAGTGTCATCTTTTCTGCCACTGGAATATTCCTTTAATTACTGAAATTGTATAACCATCCAGATGGTGAAGATTAACATTCCATTAATAACCAAATAAGGTATGAATACTTCAGTTGAAGAATACCATATCATTAGATTCTTTTTCAGCCAGATCGTGAGATCTAGTTGATAAATTGCAGATATTTAAGAGACACAATTCATGCCTGGGGTTTTACTCAAATATCTTATTAGTATTCAAATAAGGCTTGAATATTCAAAAGGAAACTAATCCTCTGTGTCATTTGACTCATTTCTCTTCTTTTCTTTGCAGCTGGAAATTCAGAATCTGCAAAGGAAGCTGAAAGAATCGGAGATGTCTGCAGAACATGACCGATACATGAAGTCCAAGGTAATCCATGATAAGAGAGGTTATATTGCATGATAAATGCATGACTTCTGAAATAAATGTCATCAGTAATTCCCAAAAAACTATGCTATGATGTCAGTAATGGTCACTCTTGCTCAAACTTCAGTAGGCATTGTACTGCAAGCTGCAAAGCATTTTCCTCCAAAACACATTGTGACATTGAAAAATCATTTTTAGAAATCGCTAGCAATTTTTGCCACGCCTAAGTCAGAGACCATGATGATGCTTTATAGGTCAATGGTATAGTGCCCAGTTTAGCATGCTAAAAAATGCTATAGTATTTTAACAGTACTTCTGTACAGAATGTGACCCATATATTGTATTTAAAATTATTCCTTCGTTTATATTTATATTTTTATATTAATATTTAAGCTGCGTCAATTTTATTTTTCATATTCATATTTTAAGGGTTTTGTCATTTGTTGTCATTGTAAAGCGCTCTTGAACATGCTTTAGCATGAAAAGAGGGCTATATACATCGGGTAAATAATAACTGTTCTAGCATATTTAGGAGCATTAGGGATGTTTAATGAAAGAAAGTTACAATCTTTGGATGTTCAACAGAAACTGTGTTAATCAAAATTAACCAAAAATAAGTTATTAGTGAAAAGACTAATGACTGATCCATTTTTTTCTTCCAGATGTCAGATGATGTTAATAATTTGATTAAAGAGAATGCCCTTATCAGCTCCCAGAACCTGGAATTACAGAAACAACTAGAACGGGTGAGTTAAGAAGCAATATATATATTATATATTGATATATATTACATATATATAATATATACTATATGTAATATATATATATATAATATATATTATATTTTAGTTTTTGTTTTGGACATGCTCTCAGTCAGAGGTAGAGAATAATTTTTGATCTGGTATGGAATTGTAAATTGCGATATTTTTCCTCTCATGGGAAACAGGAGAGAGGGCTTCGAGAATCTCGCGACACGAGACATTCGACCAACATCACTGAATTAGTTTCCATAAAGGATCGAGAGAAACATCTCCAACTGGAACTGAATCAAACCAAGGAGGAGTTGAAAACAGAGAGGGACAGGGTGGCCACTCTCATGCACTCCGTGAGTCCATTCTTCATAGTCACATTTTTTTTTTATACCTATTTTCCATCTTTACAGGATACTATACAAAGATCACGGTTACTGAACTGTATTACCAAGACTGGATTGCTCAATTATGTGACCATGAAAACCTTCTTAACTCCATTATTGTCACAAAAACTATGAATACCAGAGAGAAAGATATTCAAAACTGCCTTACTAGTTTACAAGTTTATTCAATCTCTGTGCACCTCACTCGTGTGAGGTATGTAGAGTACAAGTATATGGCAAGCCATGTGGGGCAAACACCGCATAATATATCCGCGTATTAATTCGAATATATACGCGTATTAATTCGAATATATATGTGTTGTACATGTGTAAAGTTTCGCTTTATGAAGCGATCTCGCGAGCCCGCCAAAACATTTATCGTTGGTATATGTACACAGCAAGAGCGGAAATGTGTTTTCGTGTATATTCTAATTAATCCGTGAATATAGTGGATTTAATCCCCATATGTATTCTATTTAATACGTGTATATATTCGAATTAATACGTGTATACATTCGAATTAATACGTGTATATATTCGAATTAATACGCGGATATATTCGAATTAATACGCGGATATATTTGGGCCATATGATTGGCTAATAATATATACGCGTATATATTCCAATTAATACGCGTATAAATTACGATTAATACGCTGATATATTATGCAGTGTTTGTCCCACATGGCTTGCCATACAAGTATGCTTACAAAGTACATATAACTCACCGTTGACAAAAAGAATTAAAAAAAAAAAAAGGTCTTAGCGATGTTGAAAGAAGTACTACAACTTGTGACCATTTTAGCATATCTAGCAATTTTACGTTTCACTCTTTATAAACCCTTTAAACCTGTATATTGAGTTGTAGTTTCCAAATATCAAACTTTAGAGTTAAAGAAAAAATGAAGTACTCCCAAAATAATTGTTGCATAGATCCACCAAAATCACACCAGGAATAAATGAAATTGGCACAACATTCAAATGGTTGGAAATGAAATAAATAAACTGGTGGGGAAATCGATTCTTTTGTTTTTATTTTTTTGTATTGGACTACTTAAATTTTCTAGTACAAATTTTTAATTAGGAACTAACAAATGCATAAATTTCTTTTCCTCTTTAACCTAGTAAATCCAATAGAACAAGAATATTACATGGTGTTTTTAAAAATACAAAAACATTTCAGCAGGTTAGGTCCAGTTTACTAATACAATCTTAAAATATTTAACATGTAACATTTTTTTTGGAGGGGGGGGGGTGGTAGTTCTTTTATAGGTGTTAAGGTTATCTGTTTTCTTTGGTGGCAGTACTCTATTCGATTAAGCCCAAAAGGGTTTCTTAGTTTACTTCCTTTCACATTTTTTACTTATTTGCAGTTATATTGTCTTGTTCACTTTGTTATACTATGTGACGAAACAAATAATAATAAATAATAATAATAGTATTAAATCTCTGTCATTTTGAGAGAATTTCTATCAGTGACTTTCACATCAATGAAGCCTTTAACAATTTTTCTTGTTTCATCTCTCTGTTCTATTTGGTAGTTGACAAAGCAAGAACAAAGAAACACCCAGCTGTCTTTGGGTCAGAACACCAGCAAGAGTAAAGTGACTGAATATGAGGCCCGCCTCTCAGCTGTGGAGCAAGAGAACACACAGCTGAGGAGGGATAAGATGCTTCTAGTGGATCATGTGTCTGAACTCCAGAGACAGGTGAGGAACAATTCAGAGCTTGTTTTGCTTCAAAAAAATGGTCCTTGTTTTATTGCTACATGTAAGAGCATTGAATGGACTTTACGGCAAAGTATGGTCTTGCAGTGTCATGTAAGGCTCAACAGGTGTCATGTAAGGCTTGACGTGTGTCATGGAAGGCTCAAGGTGTGTCATGGAAGGCTTGATGTGTGTCATGTAACGCAGAATGTGTGTCATGCCAGGTCCAATGTTAATTATGCAAGGCTCAACATGTGTCATGCAAGGCTCAAGGTGTGTCATGCAAGGCTCAATGTGTGTCATGAAAGGCTCAATGTTTGTAATGTAACACAACGTTTATTATGCAAGGCTCAACATGTGTCATGCAAGGCTCAAGGTGTGTCATGCAAGGCTGAACATGTAACCAATAACACAGATATGCTGGTGACTAAATCATTTTCTGACAAATTTCATACTTTTTATACCCTGTAGTGTTCCCCACACTTGGTAACACCTTCCCCTTCTTTTGCTACGAAAATTGTACATGCCGGCCTTTGTATCTAACTCAGATTTGTCAAAAACTGTTTCTCTTTCTTCGTTGACAAAGGTTTCCCAAAATGAGCATGAGACACTTCGCTACCACTCTCACATCAAGACTCTGGAAGGTAAACTGGAAGATGAACACAAGAGGAGTCATCTGGAGATATCCATGCAGTCTCAAAAATGGAGCGAATTTGAGAAGATGGCAGAAAGTATGAAGAACCTATCTCGCAGCATGACCGCACGATCAATGTCACCAGAAACATGATGCCCACCCCTCACCCCACCCCTGCCCTCCCTTCCCGTCCCCTATTTGTCAAATTTTTTGTACCTTGTTGTGATGAGTCTACTAGTCACACACTTGTAACTGAGTCACATTTTCTGCTGACTTGATTTGAATCTGTATCCAAATTTAGTTGACTTGACGAGTCAGCTTCCAACATGCACCGACATTTTTGCATAACTGTTGAGGCTTTGTAGTTGAATTAAGATGTGTGTGGGGGGCAGGGTGAGGGGGGTATATTCCTTTGCTCTTATCTGATGGACATTAAAAAGGCCACTTGGGGTTTGTCTAATTTTAGCAGTAAAATATGATATTGTGTTTTCCAATATTCCACACTTTTTTTTTTTTATTCCTTGGAAATTTTTTAAGAAAACTTTTTAGAGACTGTTTAGAGACTGTTTCAGCTTAACATAGCTTACCCTTTCCCATTTAGTAATATAGTACACTGTTCATTAGCATATCTTGTATTACCCCAAGGTAAGGTGGGGGGGGGGTTGAGGAAAAGTTAACATTACAGTACCAAGAAGACCCTCCTTAAAGATGTTTATGCTGTCTACAACCTTTGAACTATGATGGTTACTTCTAATGTCTCAATGATGACCTGAAAATCCTTGAATTTGTTGAAGTAAGACAAAACGTTTCAAAGCTTTTAATACCTCATCATTTGACTATTTGACAGGCAACTCTTCCTCCCTCCCTCCTCAAGGAAGTAGAGACCAACAAATGGACATCCTGCTGACTAGACATGAAACAAAAGATACCAAGAAAATATTTCATATATATTTAAAATAATGTATTTCACTATCAACATTTCAAGCAAACTTTTATACCATCAAATTTATCACCTTGATATGCAAATTGTATTCATAAATGAGATACATATTTTTCAAGATGTTTTTCAAGACTATTTTATTTAAGAAATTTTCATTCCTTCCAATAGTTGTTGTGTATATAGAACAACCTTTGTACATTCTCTAACTACTTTACTGCTCATGATCATCTTCCATTTACTTTGCAAGCTATATTCATGTAGATGATGGTAAACTTTGTGGTGAAAAGTTTGACAAAGTCCAGCATTCATTAATACGTCAGTCATGGATATCATATTAATGCTTTTAAGACCTAATATGAAACTGTCAAAAATCTTCTTTTTTTCTTTTTTTTTAATTCCTTGAAATGTTTTGGTAAGGTCGTTATTTATTGTTTTTTTGACAAGCTGCATAGTTTATATATTGCATTAAATTTTCACAAACTGATTGTGGGACTCCGGTAACAAAACCAAAACATTCATCCATTCTCTGCTATAACGAGAGAAGAAATATCGATGAACCATCTCGGTATGTTGTTGTAACCGTTTAGGGAGGATGGAGTGGCTGGGACATTTTGCCCATCAGTCCTCTCACCCTGTCATTACTTATAAGGTCACTGCCTTTATCCACTCTCGACCATAGCATAGTTTAATTACATTGATAACAAATTTGATGTAAAAAATATGAAAAATAACAAATAAATTAAGATTAATTTATTTCATTTATATCAGAAGAAAATCATCTCTTTACAAAAGGAAAGGATTTATGGCGATAAAATATTTCTTCCAGTCGAAATGAAAGAAAAATGGACTCTGAAGGCTTCTGCTGTTTCTCTTTGAGTTTTTACTTTTGTAAGTTTTTTTTTTTTTTTTTTTTTTGGGGGGGGGGGGGGATATACGTCCTATCGTTATTCCATCCGTGTGTTAATATATGTGTGTGTGTCATAGTGGTACATATTTTTAAATTGGGGGCGACAAACACAGTCAGGAAACCTTGTAATTAGGATAACTCCAAAAAGAAAGCTTTGATTATCTTCATATATATATATGATATTTAGGTCCACATTAGCACCAGAACCATGCTGCCAGAAATGGTCAAAACTTGAAAATCTTGTGTGTTGTGATATATTAAATGTTCTCGGAGAAACTGGCAGGGAATCACTAGGTCTTAATTCCATATCAAGTTTATAATATCAAAATTTACGTTGTTCATAATGATATAATGATATTTGTGCTTTGCTGTGTGCATTAAACAAGTCAATCCCTCTTACGAGCAAAATAAAATAGTCCGCTTTTCATATTCTCATTTTCTTTTCTTTTGCATAAATCATGACCTGTGGGCTTCTACCACCAGTGTCTATATTACGTAGGCTGCTGCATTAGTTAGGACGGGCAAAAAAACCTTTCTATTAATTCTGACATGATTCTGAAATAAATTACGATTTTGTACTCTTGAGATCAATACAATTTGTAACCTAAATACGGAATTTATCTTTCTTCCTTCTATTTTCTGTTTTACCTGTTTGTGCTATAGTTACATATTACAGAGATGTCACCTTCATTGTTGCCATCCGTAGAATTACGTCCCCGCGATTATCATATCAAAATATGTCACGTATTAAATTGCTACTCAAAATGGTGGCTTGTGGTTCGAACTTCGGCAAACCAGAACAAATATGAACTACAATAAAAAATTAAAAAGGGATGACAAATATTTAACAAGAAACAATCGATTGTCACAAACTTGTCACAGTGCACGTCCTGCAAATGCTATGTACCTCCTCAGATGCAATATCCATCCAAAACAGGGTCAGTTGACCTGGGCGGGCAAGGGGGTAGGGGGTTGGGAACACAGTTTGAATAAAATATTAAGTGCCTCTTTTCATCAATGAAACAAAAATGTATTTGAAATTCCTTGGAATGTGCTGAGGATTCACTTTGATGGGAAGGTTTGAGGTAAATTTCTGGGTTGCTCCCCCTCCCCCCGGATCAAAGCCATATGCTTCACTGCCCCTGGAATTTTGTGCCATCACCTGTCAGCCCCCCCCCCCCAACTTCCACAGCTCCTGCAGGATTGCAAATTGAAGAGAATTATAAAAGGGGGTAACGAGAAAAAAGTAGACAAAACTTAATCAGAATGAAAGCATTTAGCGAGACAAGGAAAGGGACCTGACTTAATTGGGGGAATGCCCATCCCTGGCATACACTCCCAAAGTCCCCCACATAAGCGCCATGAGCACCTTCGGGCGGATACCGGCGCTATACAAAGTGTCCATTATTATTATTATTATTATTATTATTATTATTAACCTCTATTGAAGGGTCAGAGGCTAGTGAAGGACTATAAAGGCACCGGAGGGCGTGGCCATGGCGTCGTTGAAGCCTACTCCCATGCGGGGGACAGGGGGTGGTGATCCTCCCGCAGGGAAATACATTTAGTCATCCAATGCTGCATTCCGAGGCAGGGTGTGAAGACTCGCGCAAAAAGAAACGTCTAATGCCGGTAATCTGACCTCGTTTCGAATGAGGTGTAACAGAAGTGTTAGACACCACCATCGATCCAGAAAATCATACACAGCTTGCTACCGTCGGTAAGTAGACACTAGTGTACAGTCAGTACATACAGCTACGGTCAATACCCACCGCACAGTGTAGAAACGATACAGCGATGGACATCTCAGGTCCAGCTAAAGATAACAAGGTATCACGTTTCATTACTGTCTGCATTTTGTAGCGACACGAACAAAACGTCACTTTCAAGCAACAGAAAGTTAACTTTATCAGATGGCCGCACGCGGTTTGGGGCGAGTCTTCAATGCCTTTAATGTCGTCGATTATTACTTTATGCCTAAACGCAAGGTGTTTATAACTCCATGGTTTTACCTACAAATCCTCTTGATGCCTAAACGCAAGGTTGTACCTACAAATCCTCTTGAATTTTTATGAGCGGTTCGAAACTGGGTGAGGGGAAGGGAGTGGCTAGCCTTGATCCAGAGAAGTGGTCTAATATAAACAATCCCCTAATTTAATGTAAAAATGCCCCGATTGAATCATTTCCTCCCCTCCGACAGACAGTGGATAGTCCCCCCTGCTCCCCCCCCCCCCCCCGTGCACTCCACTGCCGGAAAAACTTCCAGGCATAGAAAATATATACCAACTTCTTTTTGCTGGTTGTGTCTGCAAAGCAATCATGCAGACACAGAAAACTGACTGTGGGAAAATGACCGATTATTGTTGTTTTTTCGCCTGAAGTATTGGCTAGTACTACGTACGGCACTCAACCAGTTTAATGATTTGAAGATCAGCTTCAAAGTTACACCTGGAATCGGTCAGGTTGAATTTGTTCTACCATAGAGCTATTCGGTAAAAAAAAGCTCCATGGTTCTACACATCTCGCGTTTCAAAGTCCAAAAACCCGTAGACAGTAACTGTTTTAATTCGTCACTTTTTGACTGCTGCTATAAATAAAACACAATAGGTCTTATTTCAGAACCTAGTTGTGCAGTGAAGGAATAATCTAAAATGTCAACTTTCTGAAATAAGGCAGTTTAGTCTGTTGATCTTTCTTGTTAATTATTTTATAGATTCCTGGTTGCATCGAAAAGAGCTAGGTTTGTTTGATGCGGACGGTAATCCTCTCAGGCACCCTAATAACAACTAAATACTCATGCAGGATCAGACAGTATAAACCTATTAGATACAGGGAAAAGCCTTTGTTACTTTCATAAAATGGATCAAGAAGAAATGGGGACTGGCAGACCCAATCTGTTACGTTCCCTAACGGGTAATATAAACCATTTCATAGCATTATGTTACTATGTGTATGTTACACGCTTCAGTATTGGTCACCAATCTTACGTTCTTAGGGAAAATGGATTCGTTCCTCGCGAGCAAATGGAATTCTTTCCCGGACCTACTTTTCGGATCGCCTATTTAACACATATTTGTGAGGTAGGTTCCCTTACCGATGTAATCATTCGCTTTCCAATTGGACGGGTGTGGGGGAGGATAGAGGGATCGCATGTGACGTAGGACTAAATATGTCTAGTAATGTATTTTAGTATTTGAAGTTATGCTTGTTTTTATTATTATTATTATTATCATCATCATCATTATTATTATTATTATTATTTTTATTAGTATTATTATTATTATTATTATTGGGGGGGGGGCTCTTGGTCTTGGTCTAATCTCTTTGACTAATTAAGCTTTAATTGATGTATCTATGTTCCATTTGTTTTTAATTGCGGAACAAATAAGATAATTATTTTTCACCAGGATGGACGGAGGAAAGTTGAAACCTCTCTCAGGCTGAAAAGGAGAGTATAGGAGAGGTGTACTATACAGCGAAATCAGTGTATATGACATGGGTGCAATATGGCCCCCTGGATATTCCTTACTGTTTCAAGGCTACATAATATATCTCAATTCATGACGGATAGTTTGTGGCACCGAAGTCGCGGTCGCGAGGATATGAGGCACCGAAAACGCCGATTCATCACATTCTTTGCAGCGAATAAGATCCTAGTTTCTTCGGTAGAGATCAGTGTGTCGCTTGTCAGTTTCCAAACCCAGTGCCGCCGGTTAAATCACTGCACCAGTGGCAGTTTATACGAAGCCCTACTCCTGTCCCAGTAATATCAGGCGCAGAACTAGACTGGGTTGGGGAAGGGGGCATGGGCGTCAACAGGTGGGGGACGGGGGGGACATGTCCCCCCACTTTCAAAAGTGGAGGGGATATCATATCATTTGTCCCACCCACTTTTCAGAGTAGTTATTAAAAAAAATCACATGCATATGCGCGATTTTCTATTTAAGGTCAAGAAATCTGGACTCCCTGGGCCCCTGCTATCTATCACTTGCACCGTCATTTATCTCCCATTCTCCCAAAATCCTAAATCTGCCCATTTAATTCGTTCGGGGGGGGGGGGGGGAGACCATTCGAAAGTGTATTGAATCTTGCACACATGTTGTTTGTATGGGTTCCAAGGGATTAGGTAAGCCATACAGGTAGATGGTGATGAGTTACTATGTTCATATCACTACCTCCAGTCCCTTGGACTGGCCGGACGAATAGGGGTGTAGGGGTTAAGTAATTAAGGCTACATGTATTCGCCGGATATGGCAGATCTTTCTTGTTGAGTGCCGGCTAGGCGCTACACACGCTCTGCGCGCGGTGCCTTTTTCTGATTATTATTATTAAAGTACCTGGGCACATAACAACTGACGTCTCGCACCTACATGCATGTATTATATATACCACTCCACTCATCCCGGAGGTGACGGCGCCACTTTTTCAATATTTCGTTTGAGATGGACGCTGTGTAATTCGTCTCCCTTGGTGTCAGAACGGCATCTTTCTACCAGTACTTTCTGTCGGAATTTAGTTTTGTGAGACAAAATTTCTCCTCACAGATCTGGTTCTGATGTAACTAAAAACGACTCAGGAAGGCCGTCTCCTGCGATCTAGGGGGTCTTATGTACCCAAAATTTTCTGAAACGCTACGCGCCAACCAATGGTGGCGCTCCGCTTAGATAGTATAGTGTCCCCCTCACTTTCTGAAACCTGCTGACGCCCATGGAAGGGGGAGGAGGTATTCACTCCCTCTTTACCTCATACAAAGATTCAACATTAGTTATTAGCACAACCTTGTGCTTAGATGATAGATCTCCCTCCTTCACCAACCCCAACCGCCACCATTCTGCATATGGTATGCAAGTATCCTTGCTTCTTGAAGTCATTGAGATGGTAACGACATATGATTAAACGTAGCATATGTTGGAAAGCATACGGAAGTAGGAATTGTGAAATATAGAAACGTGTCAAAAGCTTTCACTTCAGTCAGTCCATTTAGTTAAGAACTTTTCCCCTGACTATGGAAAACTCATGCCGATTCACACCACTCGCAACAACCATGAACCGCTGCCTAATCGAGGGCGACATTGCAAAACAGTTTGTAAGCTAGTGTCCTTCGGAAAGCACGTTGTAAGTATAACGATCATATACATGTATACGGTATCGAACAGCAGCCGTTATATGCATGGTAATACAATAGTACATGTTTGTAATCGAAGTATGTTATCCAGGTAAAGCTGTTTGACACGCGGATCAATAGTATCTGCAGTTTATACTTCATTGAACACAGAGCTGTACATAAGTTTCATGTAAGCGGAAATTGAATATTACATTGACTGGCATCAGCAAATGGTGAACTCAGAAAAGTCACGATCGTAAAAATGGGGAAAAAAGGCACTAATCCTAAGCAGAGCCGGAGATCGGGCGGCTTGAAGCGTCAAGTGCAAGATCAAGATCGTGGCTTCGGAAATCCAATGTATTTGGGACGCCGATTGTTGCATTTTGTAATATTCTGTTACTATTTGTTTATAAATATCTATGATCTTGGCTACGAAGCCGTACTTTTACGCGACCGTGGTCTGGTTCCGCCCGAACAGGTGAAGTTTTTCCCAGGGATTTTGTTCCGTTCCGCATACATGACACATATTAATCAGGTAAGTCGACCCCACGAAGGAAGCACATAATATATATATATATCACACATGTATTCCACAGGCATGATCAACTGGATGGTTTTGAACTTCTGATATAAAATAGGCTCATCTCACTGTGTCGTTGGTTTCGCATTACTTAATTCTCCCGCCTGAACACTCTCGACCCCTCCCCCCTTTTTTTTAAATAACAATTAACTATCAAGCACTGTACACTTAAGGCCTACATTCAAGCTTTCAGAAGAATATGTTATCACTAAGTAAAAGTCAGTATAAAGTATCATCTTATCAAACAGTTTCTATTCAAGTGTGGTTTGAAAGAAAAAAATCGACCAATTTATAGCCGCCCAAGAAAACTACACATAACATATGGTCATTGTTCTGGTACACTCTGAAGTCTTACCCCTAGTCCCAAGTTACCCTGGGGGAGGGGTGGAGGCTGCAACATCGATCGTGATTATGAGGGTCACGAAGGTCAGTATTACGATGCCTTGCATATCACGGATATCGTAAAGTGGCAATTGCAAGTAGCCTACCCGACCAAAGTAGAGCGTGGCCTTGCAAACAAAACAACTTCAATGATCTACTCTTCTCCATCCGAGGTGCCTTTTGAGGGTGTGACCTTGCGTTTATCGGTGCTAAAGGTCGAATTAATTAAGTACGGTCATTTAGAAGGGTAGTACTCGAGCCTACACGGATATGGCAAGCCATGTGGGACAAACACTGCATAATATATCAGCGTATTAATCGTAATTTATACGCGTATTAATTAATTGGAATATATACGCGTATATATTATTAGCCAATCATATGGCCCAAATATATCCGCGTATTAATTCGAATATATACACGTATTAATTCGAATATATACACGTATTAATTCGAATATATATACACGTATTAAATAGAATACATATGGGGATTAAATCCAATATATGCACGGATTAATTAGAATATACACGAAAACACATTTCCGCCCTTGCTGTGTACATATACCAACGATAAATGTTTTGGCGGGCTCGCGAGATCGCTTCATAAAGTGAAACTTTACACATGTATAACACATATATATATATTCGAATTAATACGCGTATGTATTCGAGGAACGTATATATTATAGGAACTGTTATGCCTAATGTTATCAGTCAAATAACAAGACCGTATAACTCTCTAATATCTCAATGTAGCCAATGTTCACAGTTATGTAATAGACGCATTTTATATCCGCAGGCTACACAAGCGTTTTGAGTATACATGTGTAGGGTACTTAATCGGGTTAACTAAATATGTAGTTTGAACCCTTCGAATTTCCTCGATTCATTTGATTTTAAATTACAGTGAAACCAACACAAAGTACCATATGGGTTCGAATGATCGAGATGATAACCTTTTCGAACTTTGCGCAGCACTTCTCCAGAAATAGATTAAAAGGAACAGGTTCGCAAAAATATATCCAACTTTAAAAATAAATGATAAATAAATGAATGAATGAATGAATGAATGAATGAATGAATGAATGAATGAATGTATGAATGAATGAATGAACGAACGGACGGACGGACGGACGGACGGACGGACGGACGGACGGACGGACGGACGGACGGACGGACGGACGGACGGACGGACGGACGGACGGACGGACGGACGGAGGGATAGAGGAAGGTACGGACTGACGGGCAGCGGCGGGCGGGCGTATGGAAAGCCATTCTAACATTTAATCGGGAATAAAAAACTGAAGACACAAACACTCAGACCCGATTACAATGCTTAAAGTGCTTGTCCAAAGCATTCTTAAACCCATTGACACTATTTGCAAGTACAACTTTCTCAGGCAAACTATTCCACTCATTCACAACCCTATTAGAAAAAAGTTATGCCGAATATTAATCCTACATTCCTACTATGCGACTTTTGAAGTTTAAGACAATGACCTCTAGTACAACTACTGTTTGCAAACATGAAAAAGTCGGTAAAGGATAAATTGTCGAAACCATACACAATCTTGAAAACCTGGATCAAGTCCCCACGTAACCTCCTAAGCTCCAGTGTGGTGAGATTCAACAGTTGTAACCGCCTATAATAAGGAACCCTCTTTAAGGAACTAATCATCCTAGTAGCCCTCCTCTGGACCTTTTCAAGTACTTCTTAATCCTTAGCAAAATAAGGGTTCCAAGCCTGCACAGCATATTCCAGATGAGGCCTAACCAACTGCTTATAAAGCCTAACTACGATGTCCTCTTTCAGAAAACTGAAGTTCCTCTTGATCATACCTAAATCCCTATTACCTCTTTTAGCAGCTTCAAGACAATGTTTTTGTGATTGAAGCCTGTTTGGTATTAGAAATTTACTTTATGAAATTTATCATATAATTGACTAACACTTCTATCGCTACTGTTTGATTGATCCAGCAACGTCACAATGGAGAACATCCCATAGTGGGTGGGTTTGAAATAGTACTCAAGCCCATGCACGCACAACTGACTCGGATTCTTTTTCACATTATAATTAATCACGTATAAAATTGAATCTTGAATATTTAAATATGTCTTACATTCACTTGTTGAAAAGAAAGTTGAATAGTCAAGCTAAATAACTTGACCACGCCATGGGATTTGAACTGAACAAATACGTTGATGTTTGTTTGTTATTCCTATACTGAATAATGGTCACCACTTTAGCATATACCACGAACTGCAAGATGTGTCACATTCTGGAGCTTCCTGAGCAAGATCATAATTTACCTTGATTGAGGGCTCTCGACTAGGTATAAATGTTTGGATCAAACAGGCTGTGAGAAGGAACCAATTCATGAGTTTTGTTTACAGTTGCATCCAGGCGCGCGGTTAATATGTGTGTATATAGAGCATGCGCAATGGGATGCATTGTAACGATCTCAGTGATAACTTACCATTGATAAATAAATTGCTATACCCTGTAATTAGGAAAGTAATATACGAAGAGTCAATAATTAATCGTTTATACAAATATATGTTGTGTAAAAGTAAGTGGGCCTGACGTACGTTTCGATCCTTGCAGGATCATCCTCAAATATATATTGCGATTATATTTTCTGATGTCTTGTCTTTTCTTTCCTTGGTTTTGTCTTCTCATATCGGGAGTTCCCCTCGATTGGGGTCCCTGCATGGGCCTGTTTATCCATCTAACCTACTCGTAAACCCGGCCCTATAGTCAAATTTATATACAAATCTACTCCTGGTCATATCAGAAGAGGATAGGGAATGGTACAGCTTTGACGTGACCCCATTCCTCCTTCCCAACCCTTTCCCCTTAACCCCCCTCCCCTCCCCCTCCCCTCCCCCTCCCCTTCCACCCTTAGTAACGCCACCGCGATATATGTCAACGATATCTCCTTAACTGTTACTATGGAAACGGTCGTGCCGTTATCGTTGAACTATAAGTGGTTAACTTCTCCTACTATTAAAATCTGAATGTGACTTTGCTTATACTATGCGTAAACAAAACCGAGAACAAATGATGACATTTGACCTCTTGAACAATGTATTCGCAGCGATTAAAATTGACAAGAGCCACTAGTTATATTTACACTAGTTAAACGCCTGTGTTAACCCATCTGTTAAAGCCTGTATATACATACTGAAGTCGTAATACATGGGAACGCTATGCAGCTACGTATTTGTATCTGTTGTATGACGTTTTCAGGTTGTTCTCGTAGAAACAGCCAGAAACATCGATGCCACGTTGTGTTGTGAGCTGCAAGTCATCCGTTTTGCCTTGTAGGATATTTGGTACCGTACTGTTGTCGAAGATTGCGCAATCGGGGTCATAGTTCAACACATGCAACTCGGACCTTTTTGACCTTCGTTTTCATCTTAAAGTAATGTATTAATGTGTTACTCGGCGTAGGTTTACATTTACCTGCTTACATATAAATCCCTTTGGAGTTATTTTTGGGATTTTTGTCGACGCCTATTTGACACACTCCAATGGACTGAGAGAAGTTCACCTCTCCACTTGATTTGTGAGTGACTTCGCAGCCATAAATATTGAAGTCTTCACAATATCTTGCAACCTATTCAGCAAGTAACCATTTTTCCAGGTACTGTGTTTTCTTTTAAATCCGGGAACTTTTTGTCAAAAATCAAAACCATGCAAAGACGAGAAGAAGCGGTAACTATCGACTTGGATGAATCCATACCGTCCAAGGCCGGTACCGCCGATATCAATGGCCATATACCGCGGTCTGGCAATCACAGATTAACAGCATGGAAAGTACTGCTGGGGTTAACACGGTTCGTGTTTCACATCGCGGCTTTCAGTTTCTATTTAAGAGCGATATGGGTGGACTGGACACATTACTCACCGGTATTAATCGATTACGAACTCGTCAACGAGCAGATCCTCGTCTTTTTTCAAGGATCGATATTTTACAAAGTCTGTTATATTTCAAATATCTGTGAGGTAAGTATATAGATCGTCACTGCATGAATCTATGTTAAGTAATAACATTTACAAGGGAAATTCCCAAATCTAGACATCCCATGTAAACAAAGTTTCGTTGTCACGTGGTCCATGTGCATACTTTGTGTTTTGTCGATGGTGCATACGTATCTGCTCTATTGCAGTTTTATGGTTTGATGTGATCAAATTAAGGTCCTTATCTACCCTCACCTGCCCCCCCCCCCCATCCCACCCACACACGCACAACCCCTCACCCTCCTGATATCGATGTGGTTATGAAGAATGCCCCAAAGTCTATATAGAATGCAATTCATTATTGTAATTAGTTTGTTGTTATTCATACATCTTCTTTCAACCATATGCTGAAAAATGTTATCTCTGCTTTCTTAAATTATAGTCTACTGTCACCCACGTATACACCACACACAACACCTGAGCCTCCTTTACCTCTTTGATGCAGATACCTATACTAGGTCCACGTCAGTGGTGTCGCCAGACATTTTAACCTGGGAGGGGGCACAGCCCGCACAGGGAGGGCTCATCAATAAATTAGGGCGGCATAATGTTTATTTGTGAATGCCGTCCTGGGGGAGTGGTCTAATGGGAGGGTGCTTCCCCCTCCCCTTTGAGAAAGGTTGATGAATCAAGGGTATTAAGGGTCCTTAGATGCAATCTGGTGCTATATTTTGCAACTTTAATTAACTTTAATTAAGTTCAAGAATATTAGTCTGTCCGATATTTATGTTTTTAATTGAGGCGGATAAAAAAGTTATACAAAATATTGAAATTAACCCTATTGCTGATAATATTTTTTAAATAAGAGTGTTGAAAATTGTAATTGAAATTCATGCACGGTAGTAGTGAAGTTTAAGTACTAGCGATTCACGCCGGGGCCTCTATAGGGAGAAAACAACTGGTTATTGTGACGGTCGGTGGAAAGAAGTTTTACTGAGGAACATAAAACGTTTCGCTCTTTGTAAACAAGTTTTTGTTTGAGTATTTTTTTAACACTACAAATCGCATCTGTGGCACCTGGGGGGGGGGCACGATTTTTGTTTGGGAGGGCACGTGGCCACTCCTCTTTGAGAAATGTTGGTAGAATCATAAAATGGAGGTTGCTTGGATACAAAATGGTGCTATTTTTTTGGGCAACTTTTGAAACAATTTTCTACTTCTAAAGTTGTACCGCACATAATATGGTTTTTACACTAGACATATTTTATTGTAATGTTCTGTCTGCCAATGGGGAGGGTAGCCCACTGAGGGAGGGGACGGGTTAAAACCCCCCCAAAAGTATACGTTGGAAGTTGCGCCCGTGGTATAGCCTCTTCCTCACATGACGAGGGATTGTGTTGTAGTGTGCATATGTACATATGATTTCATTCACGTCAAGTTAACAGTTTGTATGTTTTTTAATATATCTTGCTACGAAATGTCAAGTTTAATATATGACGGTGACGAAGAGGTTGTTGCTGTTGTTATATGATGTTGTTGGTTCGCTTATAATGCATGTATATAACACCAGACTAGGAATGGACTACAAGCGAATTGAAACTGGTTTATTTCAGTCATGTTTGCTATCATATGAGTTTCTCTGGATATCGGAGAGATTCGATGGTTTTTTAAGATAAAATCTTTGGTTTGACTTGTATCGCCACACACTTATGATACCAGAGTTCCAAAGGCCAAGGGTACCGCCTGCACGCTCCCTGTAACAAGACAATCGAAAACCCAAGAATTTTTAACCCGAATAGACTGGTCTTTGGTCCTTTCATGAAGTCAATCATTCGTCGAAGATAATTCCACACCGCGGCATTTGTAAATCCAGTTATGTCTGTATCGTCACGTCCTAATGAATAACTATGTAGAGTTTTATGTAGGCCTATGTTGCACATATTACTTCGGTCCAGTAAGCCTACAGGGGGCCTAAGCTATATTCGCTAAATTTACTGAAGTTTTCAACTTCTCATGTGCATGAGTGAACAAACTTAAACTCTTCTATACCTGTTTACATTGTCCATAATGAAAAACAGCCGCGGAAAGGAAAAAGTGAACACCGGTTTACACCGTCACGGACATATCGCGATATTCATTTGGTATGTGTTCGTAATTACTATCGATTGGATATACTTTACACCGCGATTAATGTTATTTTCTGACGAAAGAAAACACTTTTTGGAGTTCTTCCACTTTTACCTTTGTAATTTGGCGTTTTTAACCAGCATAAATACGGTAAGAAAGAGACTGTTCTTAACATCGTTAAATTTTGTGTATTGGTCGCATGCTTTTGCACACGTGCGTACGTAAGGAGGGAGAGGGGGGTTAGAGGGGTGACATAACACAAAGTGGGGGAATCTTGGGGATACTTTTGGCACTCAGTCGGTGGAACCTAAGGACCACTCTTCCATTATCTCGTCAAAACGTCAATTTTTTGAGGTTTGTCACGTTACCATCTCGTCAACTCGTCAATTTGCAGATAATTGTCGTTTTGTCAAGTTGGTAACTCGTCAATGCAATGTCCTTTCTACGCTTCCGTACCATACTGTTAGATCAGGGACTAGTGATTCGGCTTTGATCGCTGAAACAGTACGTTGTCTGCAGTCTGCATTCTAAAAGTTATCCTAATCCTACCGTATTGTCAGTTATATTCAGAGTGTGAATCTTCATATTATTAATGTTGATTTCTGAAGAAAAAAAGACATAAAATACAATTGGTTGAACGTAGTTTGAAATTCTCGGCGTATGTACAACTACTTTTTTCACTAACGTTAGAATCCTCCCAGACACAATGGCAGCTACCTCTGTCACTGCTACCATCTTTCATTTTGGACTTGTCTGGTATTATTTTTACACATATTACCATTATACCATTACTTTTGAACCATCTCTTCGACAATTTCGTCCAGATACATATGGTGGTTTGTGGAAGTTCCTAACCTTCTGGGGATTGGTAAGACATCCTTCATGTAGTAATTGTTAAGAAGCATGTTGTAGATCGTATCACAAGCGCATGCTACACTCGTTACTTCGTTAACGTGCGTTGCTCAGTATACAGCATACGGAAGTGTTCTTCGATGATCTGGGAATGCCGTTGTTTCTTGCTTTGCTTGTTACTTCGTTATCGATATTTTTTGACACCTGGTTGTTATAGGAACTTCATTGTATCTTCATATTAATTTAAAAAAAAAACTATTGGCAAATTGTTGAGGTCTATTTTGTCCTGTGCGAGTCGAGTCGAGACGAGTCGAGGTGGCTTGTTAGCCTTGTATTGTAGCCTAACGGTATTTTAATCTGCCCAGGCCTAGACTAGAACTAAAAGTTAGGCCCAAGTAAGATAACTTAGCACTGCCAATGTTAGCAATTTAAGTCTGTAAAGACGTTACAAACGTGTTATGGATAACGTGATCACGAACGTAACGCAAAGATTGGACTAGGCTAAGCCTAGCAAGAACTCAGATTTTGTTTATATATTTGTATATCCTAGGCTTAGTATTATTACAATGCTTACCAGTCAAAACGTCCCTTTACCAAGACGTCCCTGTACCAAAACGTCCCCGCTTTTGGTCAAATCGTCCCCGTTGGTCAAAACGTCCCGTAAGTCAAAGCGTCCCCATCTAAGACATTCATTCACAGTTGTTAATATATATTAATTTTAAGTTATTATTTGGCTATGTTATCGGCATGCAAGTTGGATTACAGGCCCAAAATAAATCATGAAGGACTATATATCATTTAGGGCAGGGACAGGAAAGGGGGCTGGGGCTTTAGCCGTAGTCCCCCTTCTAGACCATCAAAAAATACCAACTCGTGTTTAGAAAAAATCCTTTTACCCTACAGCCCTCTTGCATTCCCTTTTCTTGTATCTTACTGTACCTCAGAAAATTATACTCAAAAATGTTTCCGCCCTCATACCCAGCACTTCCCACTCCTAAAAACTGTGTTTTCAACCTAAACTATACTTATCCTTACTCTTTGATTTGAACTAAAAACATCCACACTTGCATTCCAACTGATTATAAAAGCGGGGACGTTTTGACTGCGGAGACGTTTTGGTAAAAAGCGGGGACGTTTTTGGTCTTAAAAAAGCGTGAACGTTTTGGTAAAGGGACGTTTTGACTGGATACCATTACAATACTAGTTGTTATGTCGTGAGTCTGTCGTGTATATAATATGGGCTACAGTACATTAAACTAGGCTAGGCCTGGTAACTCTCGGATTAACACTCGGATTAACACTCAGATTAACACTCGGATTACTTGTACTTACTAAGTATGGATGCACTAGTTTATTTGTAATGTCTGGTAGCATGATGGTGTGTATATAAGCTACGATTTTCAAAAAAATCAATTTCACCAAAAATTTGTAGTTAATAGTGACCAACGTGTCGAGACAATGAATAAAACCTACTATATTATTTCTAAAATAAGCATTCAGTATCATGCAGGACAGTGAGCAACAAGTTATCTTGAATACTTAACAGTAAAAATGTTGCAGAATGGAACTAATGCATAGTGGTACACATGTACATCAGTGTTTGACACAATCCCTCACTGGCTTGTGGACACCTCCCCAAACATGCTGAGTCATCGGTGCATAGTACCGCTTACAGTTATATTATATAAAAGACATGACCAGTTAATTTCTCAAAAGATCTCAAATTGAGAACATAATTGATTTGTACCCTGTTCAAGTCAAAATCATTAATTATAAGCACTTGGATTGGCTCAAATGAGACCATCATTTGCTACGCTTAGTACATGATTTATTCTACCTTTGATTCCTGCATCTATAGATCTGTTACGGTTGCATGACCTACCAACAAATCATTGCTACCATTGCAACAATTCCTGCCTGGTTTTCGTCCTGTGTGTTTGCTCTTTTGCTGATAAAGTTGAGATTATTTGTAAACCTTGATATGTACTTTATCTTGAGTTGTTTACTTTGTATTCACATGGAGAGAGGTGTATGTCTGTTTTTAAGATATATGCCATTGCTGTGTATACGATGGCAGCCATTTTATCTTCAATATTAAACTTAGCCACTCAGTACAGTATCCTAGCTATAGCTACAGTACATGTACATTTTGTGTAGAGTATATGACCCTGTTAAACATACATGTACAGTTTATCTGTTTTTACATTAAACTGACTTCACAAATCCACTACCATCTTTGCTTTCTGGAGATAAAGAGGTTTAATTCTGTTTTTCCTGTGGTCGTGGTGTGAGATTTTTGAATGGTAAATTTCTGATTTAATACAGTACTTCAGTTGCTTTGTATCCTGATTTGATCTGTGGCTTGGATCTCGTCTGGTGATTCTGGTCTGGTCTGGTTAACCTCTTCGTCAGTCATTTTGGATAAAAAAACAGTTCAACAAGACATTTCAATATGGCTTCTGCCTCGTCTTTTATATTAACTTTGTTACATTTGGCGATATCGTACCATTATACCATGACCTACTGGATATACATAACGGATACGAAACAGCGATTGCTCGCCGTGCGACCGTATACCTACGGCGGGGAATACAAATTTTTCACAATATGGTGTCTGGTAAGAATCAGAGAAAACAAACAGCTACTGTTTAAGCTGACTTAAGTGATAAGTCAGAATTTTGGTATTAAAGAGTAACCATCTCCTATTCAATTTGGTCAGTTAATATTTAAAGATATGTTGTTTATAAATATTTTTGATATTCCTGAAACTAACAGTAGTAATTTTGTTCACAGAACATATCACCCCAGTGGTTAAATTTGATATATGTTTGATCGGATTGTTTTAAATATCAAATGTATATGAAAATTTGCCAAATTTACAATCTAAAACTACAGTACATTCTCTGCTGTATAAACTTGCAGTTTAACTTACTGGTTACAGTGTGTTTTCCTCAGCCTGAAAATATCAAAATACAAGTGATAAGAAAGTTAAATGATAAGTGAAAAGTAATTATTTCTTTAATTTATGAAGAGTAAGATTACCTTTAGATGCAGGGGGGCTTTTTTGAACATATTTCTGAGCTTATTTTTCATCGGCTTACGACACAGGTTTTGTAACTGTAAAAAAAGACAGAAAAGTAATCAATGTTTGAGGTATGGCACAGAAAAGGCACAAAAGGCATCAGTGAATCAGAAACAGGTCGACTGTTAGGTACCACAATTGCTAACCAGAAATCCATGATTGTAGTACAACAGGTCAGACAGACCTTCTCTGCATTTCCCAAAGGAAGTATCACGTTTGTGATATGAGAAAAATAAGTTCATTCTTACTTCTTTTTCCATTTTGTTATTTTTATTTCTCCAGATTTTGCAGTTAGTATATTTCTTCTGGTCTTGCATAACTGACATGGTATCGGCGTCTGCACCACATAGCTCAGCAGGAAGGGCAACTGTAGCTTTCAGAGATTGGTTCCTGGCCGCAATAGTCTTCCCCATTGGTTCTGTAAGTCTTTAACTATTTGTATTTCTCTGGTAGACTTTAAGGCTGGACTTAGAAAATGGAAGTGGGGAGGCTTGGAGGAGGTGGGGGTGGGGGGGGAGAGGAATGTGGGATGGCAGGTATGAAAGAGAATAAAAGGGTGAGAATAACAAAAAGGGTAAAACATATATCAGAAAGATTACTTGCCTTGAGAAGCAAACTATGCAGTATAGTGTATACAGGAATCCTTATGTAGTAGGACTGGACGTTGTACGTACAAATGTTGTTCTCACAAAAATTGCGCAAGTTCCGGGCAGTTCTGTTTAAATGGCTTGGAGGGGATGGGGTGGGGGGGAGAGGGGTGTGGGATGGAAGAAGGAGGGTAAGAAAGAGAATAAGAGGGTGAGAATAACAAAAAGGGTAAAACATCTATCAGAAAGATTACTTGCCTTGTCGAGAAACAAAATATACAGTATGGTGTATACAGGAATCCTCATGTAGTAGGACTGGACGTTGTACGTACAAATGTTGTTCTCACAAAAATTGTGCAAGTTCTGGGCATTTCTGTTTTACATATTAATCCATTCATTGTTTCTCTGTGTTTTTCCTTTCTCAACAGTTGGTCGTTATAACCTTTTGGGCGATTTATGGTATGAACAGGGAGCTCATCTTTCCGGCGGCACTTGACGAATTCTTTCCAGCCTGGTTAAATCATGCTTTGGTAAGTCATGCAGTATTTCTATGAGGGAATCTAAAGGCACCAGTTCAAGAAATGTCTAATGTTTAGATCATGTAACTTCAAGAATCTTGTTGATGCTATCGACCAGCCTCTCACCCGATTCTATCAAGATATGAAATTATTGACATTTTGTGAATTTTATCGGGGAACGTACAAAGCCCAACTATTGATATCAGTGAAGAACAAGACTTCAAAAATGCTTTTGTAATTCTTTGGGCACTTTGCCGTATGCAGGCTTGCTAAGAATCTTATCAGGGTTAATTTTGAACTGTACCAGACAAAGAGACAATTGACAGCCAGTTGAGTTCCTTTTTGGTGGATCTTTTTCCACCTTAGCCTTAGGGAAGTACCGCCTTGCTTCACTCCATACCCTGTATCTTCCTTAACCTGGGCTGCACTCACCCCCTGAGGGTGCAAGGCAGGGCTCCATGGGTGCAGATTTATAGACATAAACAACAAATTTATGCACAAAACAATAATAGACAGCAGGTGAAGTTTTTGCAAAATTATGTTTCCATCGGTTAGGGATGTGCAAGTAGTAGAAAAGATAAAAAAAATCCTGCCCTACAAACACCCAGGGCAAGAGCTTTCAATATTTGTCAATGTTTTTGCTATTTGGACAATCTCAGAATATCCTTCATAATTTTCTAAAATAGATAAACAATGTCTCTTTGTTGTTCCTTAAGTGATTGTTCCCTTATGTTTTCTCTTTCATTTCACAGCATACCTTTGTTCTCCCGTTGCTTCTTATCGATATGTTGCTGGTGAAACATAAATATCCTTCTCGGATAAGTGGAATCCTCGGTGCTGTAGGCTTTGCTCTTTGTTATCTAGTATGGTAAGTGTATATGTCTGTCAAAGGGATATCCTGCTGGCTGTAGTCCATCGTTTTTACCAAATTTGTTGGAAAATTTCCCTTTTTTCTGTATATATACATAATCTCATAGTAATTTGGATGGAGAAGTTACAAATTTGCAATTGTTTGTGAGTGTATATGGCAACAAATGTGAATTATGTCAGAATGGCAATTGAGCTGAAAGTATTGTCTTTTTTATTTTTTATTTATCCAGACCAGAGGAAAAAAGTATTTTTACACACAAAAAGTTGCATTGTGACAAAATTCTAAGTACAAAGACCATGGACAGCTAAGCAATCATTCCAAATGTATCACATTACAAGGGTGAATCAACAAGAACATTTATTGGAAAGTAAAGCTTTTTTAAACAAAAAACCCTGCCTTGATGACATCACAGACCAATAGATCACTAGAGGAACAGAGGGTGTGGCTATAGAGATAGTTGGTCTTGATGTAAGGGGGTAGAGAGTGGACCAAGTGGTTTGGTTGTTGTGCCCAGGCTCAATCAGGAGTGACTTTTCTTTAAAAGCATCTAGTTGTCTTCTTCAAATGAACTTTACGTCTTGAGAAATTAATAATTCTGTATGATTTTAAAAATTTGTCTACGATGTACTTTAGTATCATAGTCTTATTCACATATTAAACAACAGGTCATTAATGTGTAAGCATGCAGGCATGTTTGTCATTCATTATTTCGAGTGAAACTTGACTAGTCGAGCTAATGTATTTTAGTATTGCATAAATGCTTTATACTCATAGATGGCCGCTTCAGTCAACTTTAGGAAGCCCATCAGAATTATTCTAAAAGTAAAAAAAAATAAAATAAAAATTGGTAAAACCTTCAAGCATTGACAATATCATTTGGAGGGTGCAGATACATCCCAACAAGACATAAGTTATCTGACATTTCTTGATTCCTTCACAGAGTGTTCCCTTCTCTAATTTCTGTCTGTTTTTTCCATTTCTTCAGGATTCTATACCTGGGCTTTGCTAAAGACATCTGGGTCTACCCCTTCTTAAAAGTCCTAGAAGGCCCCTACTTTATTCTCTTTTTTGCCGTTATGACTGTGGTGCTCATCATCTTCTACATCATTGGGGAGAAACTCAGCAGTGTTCTAGGAGGTAAGCTCAAATGAAGGAAAATTATCACCAGTAAACACACATGGACAGTCTTACTACCAAATACACATGTACATTCTCACCTTCAAATAAACATGAACAGTCTCACAATCAAATACACAACAATAGTCTCACGATCAAAATCACATGGACACATTTCACTGTCCTGTATGTTAGACTAAGTAGTCCAGTCACTTTCATTGATGAACCTTAGTTGTCTAGACGGTCGTAAGTGTTATAGAAATACAGTCTGGTCTAATAGCAGTGTTTTGAGCCATTACCAGTGATACTAGTGACTACAGCCGTTGAGTCACTAGCTATACACCAACTATTTGAAGTAGCTTCACTGTTGAAATTGTGCGTTCTGTTGTAACTCATGATCACTGTTTCTTGCATCGTAGAGTAGTCAACCAGTGTTTTTATGGTGAATGCTGATTGATACCACCAGCAAGAAAAATAAAAGAGAAAAAAAAATACCAGGAATTTGTAATTTAACACGTTAATAACCCTTACAAATTGAACAATCCATGAAAGTATTGTGAGAGCTAAGATGGAAGCAATGTTCTTGAATGTGTGGAAGATTTTTAATAATTAAATTAACTTATCAATGGTAACGTTGGTTAGTAGTACACTTTTGTCTGCTGGTTGTGTCTGCAGTGGAATGTTTTACATATCATGCTAAATACAGTGCATAAAACTCTAAATACATTATAGTTCTGTGGCATTCTCGTCATTTAATAACAGGTGTTGATTTTCGGTGGAGGAAGTCGTGATACCACATGTCCATTGGTAGATTAAAGTATTAAGTTAAAAGTGGAACCAATGGTACAGAAACATAAAATCAAAGGGTGTGATGGTTCAAATGGACAACATTGGTGAAATGCCCTCCATTGAAATAAATGAAAATTGAAATTTCATGTATCCCAGGCCCTACTTATGCTGTCTCTGATATTATAACCACACCTTGATTATAGCTAATTTATACTTTGTGATTGTAAAAAATCTACAATCGACATTTTGGGCACTTATTTGTCGGTTCTTAGACCCGCAATCGGAGTTAAAAGCAAGGCACAAAAGTACCTCAATAGCAGTTTTATGTAAAGTGAATCACTTGGTATTCGCAGAGATTGAGTGTCACAATTGATTATTTTATAAACTTATTACACAAAGACTAACCATTTGTTGAGTACAATGCAACTGAATGTATGGTGTAAGCCTCTGTACCTTTTGGTGATCTAGTTTGGAATTTAAGACGGTATATTATGGTTTGATATACTCGTTTGCAGAATCTTGCAAAAACTGAAAAGATAAACACTCCTTAACATAAATTTATTTCTATCTTCATCTATTTCAGGTTCTGAGAAGAAAGTTAGCACAGCGAAATTTGACTAGATGTATTTTGTACTGGAACCGAAGTTGGATAATTTTTATCCAAAAATGAACCACCGTTTTTAGTGAAGGCATCCTGAGCCATACAGCCTTCTCATATGCAGTACCATTTCCATATCTTACACTAATATTGCTGTCATGTGGACTGTTAATTATGCCTGTGTTAATTGGTCATTAAATGTAGTCATAATTTTTCCATTCAATTCACTTGGCGATTTCTTAATTGTAGTCTTCAGTTCAACAGAACCTATGTTTTGTTTTTTCTTTACTTCCCACTCCTGCACCTTCCTCCTTCCCCTCCTCCCCCTCTTAGCACCAAGTGTTTTATGAATATGACTGGAATTGGCCAAATTAAACATTCCGTCCTAGTTAGTTTTTGTCACAAAACACTGTTGGGCAGATTGTGATAATGGTTCCCATCACTCCTTGCCTCCTCCCAACTCTTTGGGACAAAACACCTCCCCCAACCCACCTGTGGTAAAACTACATGAATGCTCAATGAGTCAACTTACAGTCTCATGCACCTGTGGTATCTGTAAAAAGGAATTTTAAAGTTTAATATTCCTTTTAATACTTCAATCCTGCTCAGAAAGTCTTTTAGCTCTAGTAAAGTACTGTGTGGTATGGAAACGTTATCCTGTGTGGTATGGAAACGTTATCCTGTGTGTTATGGAAATGTTATCCTGTGTGGTATGGAAACATTATCCTGTGTGGTACGGAAACATTATCCTGTGTGGTATGCTAACGTTATCCTGTGTGAAAACGTTATCCTGTGTGGTATGGAAATGTTAAGATGCCATCAAACTGTCAAGACCAAAATATTGATAAAATTGATCATTTAATAAATCTTGTGAAATTATTATCTTGCTGCAAAATGATGAATTGTAGCAAAATAACCTTAACATTTTGATGGTGCCTTAATGTTTCTGTAGTGTGGTGAAAGCCAGAAGCATGAATAATTATTACTATTCTGGGTAATTTTCTCTTCTTTGTATTACAATATCTTATATAAAAAAGAATCCCTTTTTCCTTTGCAGTAAAAGTAGAAGTGAAATGACCAATGACAGATTCAAATCATGTTCTTGTGTATTTCCTCTATTGAAGGACAACAATTTGAACTTTTAAATTTAGCAATTTGTTTTTTCCCTAAATACTATTTTTCTCAGTTTCATTTTTTGTTTTAAGCTCTGAATAGTGAGAGTGCAAAGAGCGTGTGTTGTTGAGTATTGGATCACAGTCAGGCTACTAGTTAGCTCGTCCAAGGGCAAGTTTGTATGCATATGTATATGTATGCACTTGTGTGTATATGTCTATGGACATTTCCTGTTTACATCCATTAAAGGGGTGGTCAGCTCATACTCCCAGCAGGCCCGGTGAGAAGAATTGGTCGGCGGTTATACAGCTATGGATTGGGGAGACATGGAAAGATAAATGAATTCTAATTTTCATGCTATACTTAAGGAACTTTTGAAGACTTCCAGGTAATATAAATGCCCCTAGGGCCCAATCTGGCCCCTGGATGTAAATATTTTGCAAAATAAATATGGTTTTACTATCAGTTGTTGTTCAAGGGAGGAACAAAAATATTAGAGATTTGTTAGTTTCTCTTTGGTGATATTATGATCAGGGATTATTTTAGTCAACTCACGGCCCATTTACACTCAACGTTTTTCTTCTTTCTTTCTGGGTAGGGAAGAATTTCAGGGGTGGCAGGTGTAAAGGTCTGTGCTGAACACCTAGAGATTGAATTATTAAACCTTTGTTCTTTAATATTTGAAGTATGTAGATTAATGATTAGAAAAATTCAATAAATATAATCAATACTGTCATGATAACAATTCTATTTTGTACCTTTAATGCCTTTCATAATGAATAATTTTGCAGGATTGAGGAAAAGTTCATGCGACATGCAAATATAAAATTATTAAAAAAGAATATATTTGACTCTTTCTTGTTTTTCGGCAAGTTTTCCTGTTGAGTTACTTGCAGAGATTAAAAAGTGTAGTTTTTATTTTCTATTTACTTTGTTTCCAAAATCATGTTATTTTCCTGATGAAGTGATAGGAATTAGCAGACCTCTCTAATTTGCTTCATCTTTATGGCTCCAAAAACTAGCAAGCTAAAAATTGCTAAACGTGTTAAGAGCTACTTTCCCCGATGCTCTTGAACCAAAGAGTCAGACTTGCTCGCATGATTTCCTATGAGTTGGCACGTTTGCTGAAGATGTGGCACTTTTCATTAAACACTCTCCCTGTGAGAGGGGGGTGGGGTCTAGTTTTGTACAATTATGGGTACTTAGAGGCAACACATTGCTACATGAAAATATCTGTAGTCCCTTGGGAGCTAACGTCTGACTATGGCGACATGTTAATAAATAAATCCCTGAAAATTAAGGTTAATTACTAGCAAAATTACAAATCTCAGGGAATAAATATATACATCATAATATTCTTGTAAATAATGTTTGCATGTTAGTCATGAAATACAAATCACTACAAGGTGGAGGGTAAAATAGACTTTCCTAATGGTATACTAAAATAAGAGTGCAAATTCCCCAACTGATGTAGGTAGGGGTATGAGGTAAATCAAGGACTTTATAAAGGAGGGGTTAGTTCCGGGGTCATTACGCGGGGGGGGGGGGGGAACATCCGTAGCAGTGGTCAAATTCTTCCTTGGCTGAAAGTAATTATTGTCATTGTCCCAACTGAGCCATTCCCCCTGACTAATGATGGGAAGTGGCCCCACTTCCCATCACTTTCCCGGGGGGGGGCAAAGAGGAGGGGTTGACCCCTTGCCTCCCAATTCAAATGGCCACTCAGAAATGTTCACAAAAAGCACAAGCTATTGATCATCATAAGGAAAGAAAAAATCAAACAAACAAGAGAACAGATTGAAATGCTTCATTTTTGCTGTAACTTTTAAAGCATTGTTCCTTGTTAGTATACATTTGAACCCCAGCAATTTGAGATCCCTTATGTAAGGCTCTATGTGGTGTTGTAGTCTCATGAAATGCTCCTTTAAAAAAGATCAACTTTTCAAAGCACACGCTGTCGGTGAATATAAAACATTGTTGCCATGTTTAATGGCTCATGTCAGTTTCATAGCTTTGAAAGGCCCTCATGTAAGGCACTATGTGATGCTATGGTCTCATTAAAGGGTGTGAAGACTCACACAAAAAGAAACGTCTAATGCCGGTAATTTGACCTAGTTTCGAATGAGGTGTAACAGAAGTGTAAGACACCACCATTGATCCCAGAAAATACACAGCTTGCTACCATCAATAATTAACTTTATCAGATGGCCGCACGCGGTTAGGGACAAGTCTTCAATGCCTTTAAACAAATGGATACGCATTCATGAATAAGAACGTCTCGAGTTCTTTCTGGAAAGTTGACACATGTGGGATTGTTTTCAGATGTAAGGGGAGACTGTTCCAGAGCTGTGGAGCTGATCTAGCAAAGCAACGTTCCCCATAGGTGAAAGCTATGGTCTCGTTACATGCTTCTTTAATGAATATCAACCATTCAAGAACTCCATCTTAATGAATTCTCAAGACCACTGTTCTATCGCTTCTTTCTTCAGTGTTCAACAATAAAAGCAAGTTTTATTCGGATCTCCATCAAGGAACTTATATCATCTCTTCCCTAAGTCACCAAATGCTTCAATCAAAGTATCTTCCTTATTATCAACAAAATTCTGGAGAATAAAGTGGGTCTGTTCACTCTCTGGTAGATTGCATTTTCCATTCCAATATCCTTCCTTCATTCTGTGACTCTGCAGGAAAGAAAGAGATTCTATATGACAAGAACAAAATAATAATTTAAGAACCCAAGATGTCACTGGAAAATTTGTCTTGTCACATGGATAGGATGTTATTTCCCTTAAATATTGCATTTATATCTGTGATACCTCAACAAGCAACTTAAGGTCCCCCCAGATGACCCAACCGAGTTCTGAGATAGGAGGGGCAAGGCACAGACCAATCTTCAGTCTTGTTGAAATTGTTGCCTGTCTAACCAATGCACCCACATGTAAATATAATAATAAAAATGATAATAAAATAATGAAAATGATTGCTGTGAAAATTACTGGAGGGAACACGGCACCCCTACCCATCTCCTCCAACAACCCCTCCTCTCCCACTCCACTACACCATTGCCTGGTAATATTACCAGCAATATGTACATTTCTGACGAAGTGCTTCATAGTATGCATTCAGAATGTTTTGGGGTTTTGTATATTTTTTTGAGACCTGAAAATGCTAACAGCTGTTAATGAAAGTAGAGCCAAGTATACTGACCATATCTACATCCCGGTACCATGTTGAACCACAATGTCCATTACAAATAGCGCATGATCTGATCATTGAAAAACCACCACATTCACGACATTGACTTGACCACTGGCCGTTAAACCAAGAGCTGCCACATCTAGAGATTATAAATGGAGAAACAGAAACATTAACGGTACTTCTTTGATAATCCATTAGTCTAGAAGGGTGCACTAGTAATAAACAATAATAATAAAAATAATACTTATATAGCGCGTTCATCAGCAACGCTGCTCGAAGCGCAATACAGGAATTGAAACAATTAATATACAGGAAACATTCAAAAACAAATAGTAGAAAAGTATCGCCTCAAAGGTTTACACCATAAAACCTATAATAGGATAGAAAAATACATTAAAGCTATGGTGATACAAAAATACTGTACAGTTCAAACATCAAAGGCAATTCTAAAATAATATATTTTCAGCGATGTTTTAAAACTGGCAAGGCTTGCGCAGGTACATACTGAATTCGGCAAGGCATTCCATAGCTTGGGCGCACATACTGAAAATGCCTTGTCCCCAGTGTTTGTCTTTGTTCTCCTTTCTTGAAGCAAAAGTAACCCCGAAACCTGTTCACTATCCCTCGTCTTCCAAGCAATGAATATATACAAATGATATATGCAAGTGAATATTCAAAATGAGAGGACTAGACATAAGTTGGTTTTCACTTGGGATCAGCATACACTGATCTCATGCAAAAAAATTAAAGTATTACAATTTTGAAATATTTAATATTTCAGCAGAAAAAGCTAACAAACTGGGAGTTTCAGTCCAGCTCCAACCATCTCCCTGGAAAGTAAAACTTACGATGAACATCTTTGGTGCCATTCTTTATATTCTTTGCTTTTCTGAAGGTCTGATACGGCCGATTTTGTATAGACTCTCTTCTGTGTTTCAAATGCCTCTTGTGATATTTGTTCAGCAAATTGTCCTAGTAATGGAATGAACAAAATGTGAAAATGTAGTGTACAATATTCTTATGTGGTATGAAGTTTCAAGTAAAGATAACAGATGAAAAGCTAAATCAAAGTAACATACGAACTTAGGTTCTGAAATGGCTGAAACATTATGAAACATAAGGTAAGAAGAATAATTGAGCCAAACCCAAGTTGTGGCACAAGAAATATAATGAAAAACTTAACTCTGGAAGAAATCTAGTGACAACTAGGATACTAAAATTAGTCTACACATCAAGAATGATTTAGATAATTCCACAGATGGAATAAAACAAATGTTTCTTGATATTCCTTAGAGTTAAATAAATGCAATGCTCAATTAGAAGAGTTGTCTCCTCGAAGAGCATCGTGGTCAAAATAGCTATTAAAGGCAATTGACTTGCGACCTAAAGAATGCAGGTTTGTGTCCTGGCCACATCATTTACCTAGTTGTGTCCATGGGCAAGGCACTTAGATCTCCATTGCCTCTCTTTACCCAGGTGTATTAATGGGATCTACGAGGTAACTTGTAAATAAAGTTGGGTGCGTTGGTTTGTGGCTGCAACCTATTGGGAGTCCTCCAAGGGACCAATCATGTGGCGCAATCTATTGCCCCGCAGTTGTTTGAATTGTGCGCATTTGGGTGTGGCAGGTTACCAATAACCAGGGATTAATAACTGTTGCAAAAGTCGTGTGAGAAAGCCTTGCCATGATACAAGACTGTAAACCTTGAAACTTCAACTGTTAAATTTATGTTACAACAGTTATAATTTAAATACCACAAATTTTCATCAAGATTCTTACTTGGTATCGTGTTAAAATCCTCTTCTTCTGAATTGCCTTCAAACATCTTGCCTGGGAGCTGGAACAAATTCCTAAAATAAAATATGAAAGGAAATACTTAATTAATCATCTCAAAGAAAAAAATCAGTTCTTAAGAATCAGACACAAGTCACAAAAATAAGGTCATATTGTACAAATTCCTATACATTAAATATGCCTTCAAGTTGGCATGACAACCTAAAGATTTCAAATGGCTATACTGATCAACAAAAAACTGAAATAAAAAGAAACTGTGTCTGAGAAGACAGTACACATGTTCTTGTGAAACTGATTGGAGTTGATCATGATAGGTAAAAATGTACTGCATAACAACATAATTGACGTAAAGACCACATTCTCAGCCCACTCACCTTATATTTTGAAAGTGACCGTGACAACGTTATGTCTATAGCTAGCACTATAGTTACAATCCTGAAATTAGACAGGGCATAGTCGTATTTTGCCAAAATATGACAGAGATGCGAATTTTGATGTCATAAATCGAAAGTAAAGAACGTCCTCGAGGTAGAAATAAAACTTTCAAGGCCTAAGTTCATTTTTAAAGTGAAACTCTTGCACCATAGACAAACTATTAGTATTGCTATAGTTCTAGTAGCATTCACAATAATCTGAAGAAAATTACGCAAACACTTCCGGGTTTACTTCGTGGTGATAACATGGATATTTCTCGATATAAATTGCTTTTATACGTACATGCATTTAAGGAAATACAAAATCTAAGCAATGGGTAGGCTAGTTCCTTACCTCTTCCTGATACCAGTCAATAAAAACACATTTATCACGCCGTGGTGTAAATTTTACTTTGTCTCTGTTTTGTTGATGTAAACATTGGTCATCGTACGCGTACTGGACACGCCCACAATTGCGAAATCATAAGCTGGTTAAATCAGTCAGAAAACGTTGGAAATGACCTTACTGAATGAGTCAGTTAGTGGAAGGTCGTATTCACGTTGTGTACAAATAAACCATACCGGCAATGCGTGTTCTGTATACAGCAAAAGCTTGGTGCAACCTGGGACTTGAATCAATCTTTAAAATCTATCTACTTTCAATTCAACAACACATGTACCCGTTGGTTTCCTTCTAGTTTTGTAGAACAAGTTTCGTAATTTATCGATTGGATTTAAAACGGTATTGAATCCTCCATTTGTTTCAATTTGACCATTTGGTACTCGTCCGAGTTCTGTCGACGTTACTACTAATAATACTGGCCTAGTATATAAACACACGTTGTTACAGGTTACTTGCATCATCCATGCCTTTCCTTGTCAATACTGTAGTATCATAATAACAACTGTGTAGGCCTAACAATTTTGAAGCAAAGCATATCGATGACCTTGTAATATTTTTTTGGCACGATGTAAGTCTCAATTTCCACAGTTGGAACAAGTAGAATGTAGGGCCACTTGAGAAATGTATTCTAGGTTAGCATCTGGATGGAAGGATGCCCAGTTCGCACATACAAAAACAGTGTAGTAACTAGTAATGATATATACAGGATACTAGAAAAAAATATAAAATGTTTATCAAAGCTAGTAACCCTAAAGAAAAAGGAAGAAAATAACAGAACAAAGTAAGAGTTGACTCATTCCCCTAGCCACTTGGAAGTTGGAGCATGATATAGGCCTAATGTTGGGTAGTTTGCAACTAAAATTCTTGGACTTGGCCTAGATTACTCAATTCTGCATCATAGCATCCACACAGACATTTTCAAGATATTAGTCTTGGACTTTGGGATAGGAGTTTCTTTTATATGTACACATGAATGAAAAATTACAAATCACAATGTTCAGTCATTCTCAAATAAAATTATTGGACTTCGATTGACCCACTTTGTTGTTTTGATTTGTGAGTGTAACTTTGTGGTTTGCTGTTCATTTTATAAGCATTCAGGCCATATCCTTCCCATGTATGGCCACACAAATATACTTGAAATTATTCAGGGCTTAAATTTCTGCTGAATTGTAACTCCCTAAGTTAGGAAAACTTGAAACACAAGTTGATGTTTCTTGCAAATTTTTGTCAGTGAGGAGTGATTTTGTTTTGGAGTTGAAAACCTTGGCTTGTGTTTCATCCCATAACAGTTTTGTCTCTACATACTTGTTGGCAGGTGTTTGACTGTTTATTTTCTCCTCTGGTCCCTCCCCCTCTACATTCTTAAATTAGCTCATTAGGTATTCATGTCTGAAGCTGGAAAGACATTCACACCAGGGGCAGGAGGCAAGGGCAAGAATAAAGATGTCGCATCTCCAGAACAACCCAGTCAGAAGAAGAAGCTGTCCAAAGCAGAGAAGAGAAAGCTGAGGATGGAGAAACAGAAGGAGCAAAAACCTGATGCTAATCAGCCTGATGCCCCATCAGTTAAGCAGCCTGAGAAGAAGAGTGATGTACCTCAAAAGTCAAAAGCAGAATTGAAAGCAGAGAGAAGAGCAAAGCAGGTCGGTTGATTTATTTTGTGTCATGTACGGGTGGATTTGACCTCTGACATAAACATACTGTACATTTATGGTCGCATATTCCATATACTTTCCTCCATTAACTTACAGCTGTACACACTTAATCGCTAAACCAATGTGGTCTATAAAGCCTCAGAGAAGTTTTCATTTTGTCGATGTTACCTTTCATTCCATATCTGACATGAAGGACATACCATGACCCTTAGACTGTCAGCTAGGATAGCATAAAATACATTCCTTTAACACTCATGGTTGCTGAATCTGACTTATTGAGCCTGTTAACTAAAGCCTAACGATGATATTGTGCATTTTAGTGTCAACATTTACATTTTATCTTTGTAATATGAAAAACGCACCACCAAAGAGAAAGTGAAAGATATTTAGATCCAAGTGGGACTATGACATAAAAGATTTATAAACCTTTCTGCTACCAGATATGACATTAAATTTAGAATACCTTCCAAGCGGAGAAAGACTTGTCTTAACTGTTTGTGGAGTTGTTCTTCACACAGATCTCTGTCATAAAAGCTAAAGATGACACTTTGGGTTTGCTTTCCCCTTTAAAATTGAACAAGACAGAGGAGTCCTGTTGGTGTTTTGGAAACATTTATTTGTTCAATAATTTACCCTGAGTTTTCTTTGCACATTTCATCACTGTGTCTTTCTTATTCCTCAGGAGGCAGAAAGGGCTGCTAAGCTGGCACAGAAAGGTGAAACGTCTTCTACAAATCAAGGGTCAACTGGAGGTCAGACTAAGCCTCGGTCAGAGAGTATGTATTAATTGAAATGTGCTTTTCTTTTGTTAGGTGCTTTAATCATGTTGTGTATTTCCCTCTATAAGAGCAGTATGTACAGTATATTAGATTGCTGAAGATGTACTAGAGTTTGCTTTCTTATCCATAGAGTATATTTGTATGTGATGAAGAATTGATTTGCTTTCTCATGCGTATAGTATATTTGTATGTGATGTGATGAGGCTATGTACTTTATTACAGTCATCAAGAAGGAGAGACCAAGGGTGAGTGATGATATCAAAGTAGACGACCCAAGCGTTCTGAAGAGGAGAGCAAAGAAGCTAGAAAAACAGCAGGTTAGTACTAATTATGTCTCAAGATTGATTGTTTGTTCTTGTCAATAAGTTGTCATCTTCTTGGTGAATACTAATTTTTTCTTTGACAACCTTTTAAATTTTTCGTCAGATTTGTTCGTAAAAAGCGTGACCAAAATAGATGTGTAGTTAAATATCAATGAGGAGTTAAGGTGGAGTGCAGAAGAAGGTTTGCTCCACAAGATATCAGTGCTTCACAAACAGGATATAGAAATTCGATAGTCATTGAGGTCAAGAGGTCAAAGTCTGAAAAAATTGCATGAAACATGATAAACTGTAACAGTAGAACTGGAATGAACTTCATATGTGGTATGTACAGTAGATCCTCCAATAGTGAATTCAAGAAACTTCTGTTGCCTTGGATGTGATGGGTCATTTGAGGTCAAAACATTAAAAGAAATGGAAAAAAAAAAGTTAAAAAAGTTTGTAAACAGACAAACTTCTTAAGTAAAGGGTGAAGGAACTTGCTGTTTTAGGTCTGCATTAGTGCAAGAACCTTGCTAATCACTTGAAGTCAATAGTGTTGTCAAATAAAATATGGCATGGATCACTAAAAGCTCATTGGCTTTCACATCTTACTCAAGGTTAGGATAGGAATCACTGCTAAAAACTTTCCCAATTTCAACCTATTAGGTCAAGTTAGATCGTTTATTTCTATTGTTGCCAAACCCTCCATCCGTCCACTCCATCTATCTGTCCTCTCATCTCTACCCTCACCCACCATGTCACCCCCCCCCCTCCTCCGAACTAAAGACCAGCACTGCAGAACGAAAACACATGAAAAATGAACCATGAAAACCTTTCATTTTCTTAAAAAACTCTCGTGTAGGTACCACAAAGGATTGACAGTGAAAAGAAAGTCAATTTATTCAACCATCTGGATCAGTTTGAAAGAAGTATATCTCTGACGAAGGAACTAAGTTTCTCCAGCGGAGGAATACACCCTGCCATTGTGATGCTAGGTCTGCAGTACGCCGAGGGATATATCTGTGGAGCCAACTCAAGGTAGGTTCCAGGCATTTTGCTGATTTGAGGGTGTCCGGAGACCTCCCGTCGGTTTGTAGAATATATGTCAAATTTCAAGAACATTAATCCCTCAGTTCAACTAATGGTTTCAGTTGTTCCAGATTCTGACCTGAACCCTCCCTGTCTCACAGGAGTCTGAAATCCTGCAGCCTTGTTCTTTTATTTTGAAGAACAGAGCTGTTTTCAATTTTATTCTTGGCTCTGAATATCATTCTGTGGTATGTTTGAGAACTGCAATGTATGTAAAGCTCTTCATTTACAAGAATTGGTTTGCTTAATGTCCGGATTTCCCCGAACATATCATCTTCTTCCCACCTTATGTGAGCATCCTGGTGAATTTTAGAGAATCTTAAAACATCTAAGAACAGCCTTACTGAGCCTAGCCTACTTAAATTGTACTTTGTATATATAACTTTGTAGAGTTTTTAACTGTGTTTACTACATCTGGTAGAAAGTGGCAGCAGGGTCATGAGAGCAACAAGTCACAAGTTTTAATTTTGTGTTTTATTTTGCATTCTCCTCTAACTGTAGATGTATAGCAATGCTGCACGCATTTAAGAGAGTTATAGAAGACTACACCACACCACACCATAAAGAACTATCCAGGGATTTGGACAACAGAATGAAACCAAATATAAGGTATACTATGGAACTGAATCAGCACTTTTAATGAAAAATGTTTCATTTCAGTTTTCACCGGGTTGTAGTCGTTACAGAAAACTACTGCACATCGATTGGCAAACGGCCAAATTTACTGGTATTTTGTCAATAACTGACCCGATATATCAAAGCCTGAGTGTTACACAACATCCTATCTTTCTATCAAGATTTCATGTTGTCTTTATAATACATTCATGTTTGACCTACATTTCAGTATTATTGTTCTTTTGCATTGTTCTTTTGGGGGGGGGGGTAGGGGAGGAGGAGGGGGGTATGAGTTTGCTGAATGTTAGACCAAGTTTAATATGCTGTCACTGGGTCTTCATTTACATACATAACAAAAGTCACTATAATACCTTCTTCGTTACAGTTTCTTGAACCAGTGTCGACCCAAGAGTGTTAGCATGGGGAATGCTATAAAGTACGTCAAAATGCAGATAAGCAACATACCACAAGACAAGTCAGATACTGAGGTATGATTCTCCATATTTTTCATTCTTTCACACAGCAGCCCCCCCCCCCCCTCCCCACTCTTCAATCAATTGCAAAACCAAATTTGCTCTCCATCAAAGGATTTGGTGAATATGAGATGCCCACCACCACCTCAAATTCCTATTTCAGTGCAAAGAAATTTCTCCTATCATTTATTTCCTCTGAAGAAAGCAATTATCCTTTTGTGAAAAACATAAGTAAAGATGAAGAGAGAGGCATTATTGGAACAATCAAGATTAACTAGTTACTTTATAGGCAAAAAGTCCAGGCATAAATTAAGATCTTACCTTCCTTGTTGAAAATTTCTCCTGGTTTGAGAATTTCTTCTGGTTGAGTAATTCTCCAGCTTTCTTGTCTGATCTAAGTTTCTAATTCTCTGTGATTTTTACAATGATGACATAGGTATTAGGTCTGACCCTTTGAGTTAGTTAGCAAGTTTAGTTTATAGTAAGATTAAAGATTTACATGTACCTAAATGCCTTCAAAGCATCTTGCCCTTTACTCTCATTATTAAGTTGATCTTTAAGCTTGAAGTCTCCTTGAAGCAGTTGCAATAGCTAAAATACAAAATAACACATTATTTAGTCATCTTTTCGTCGATCTGTAAGTGTCTTTCATCTTCATGTAGCATTTGTAAAGATTAACAGTAGGAACTGGAATATTAATGTTCAAATAATGTTCCCCATCTTTACAGGCTAAATCATTACTTTGTGAAAGTATTGATTCTTATATCAAGAAGAAGATTTACCTGGCTGATGATGCAATATCTAATATTTTGATTGGGAACAAGAAAATCAAGGACAAAGATGTCATTATGATATATGGATGGTAAGTTTGTGTCTGTGCCTCTGGCATCTAGGCATAGCCTGGACAGATAGGGTCCGGTGAGGGGCATGGGTGGGCCGGGCCCTCTTTTGAAATTACATATTTGGGGCAATGATAATTAGATGGAAGGGAGAGATGGATGAGAGAGGATAAGAGGATGGGAAGTGGACGGGAGGAACAACAGGCTGTTAATCCGGTATGTGTAATTTTCCTGTGATAATATCCAAGACGGATGGGGTCCGGTGAGGGGGATGGGTGGCCCCGGGCCCTCTATTGAAATTTCTTATTGTAGCCACTGAAAATTAGCTACAAAAATATTTTGTTTCAAAATTAGGAAAAATTTAGCAAGCCTCATTCACAGGCCTTCATTACCTTTTCCAGATAGTATCTTATGAACCCCTATTTAGATAGAAATTTTGTTATTTTAACTGATACTTGTCCTGTCGAAGCCTACTCCTCCAAGAAACCCCAGATCTGCTCCTTATATCAACTCAACAAACAAGTAGACTTAGTACTTTAAAGGTGATCAGAGTTGTTCCCAAATATGATAGGAAATCAGGCAATAGCTACTGAATTGGGTTGTTTCCTACTTGAGGTCAAAGGTCATGATCCACATGTGTTAGAATGTGAAAACTTGTTACTCTAGGAGGGTAACTCTTCACTTCTCAGATTTGACAAGTTACGTCACGGAAGGCATATATTTGCCTGGTTCATTTTCTCACTTATTAAAGTTCTAATGGACTTTCTCTCTTTCTCCAGTTCCTCTTTAATCGTCCGAATTTTATGCGACGCTCACGAGAAGGAAGAGATTAAATTCCGAGTGATAGTCGTGGACAGCAGGCCGAAGCAGGAAGGGAAAGAGGCTGCGAAGAGACTAATCAGATGCGGGGTCAAATGTTCATACGTTCTTATAAATTCAGTCTTCTATATGATGCCCGAGGTGATTATTACATCACAATGTTCATACGTTCTTATTAATTCAGTCTTCTATATGATGCCCGAGGTGATTACAATGTTAACGGATGTGTCAAATTTATAATCCAACCTCCCAGCTTTGAAATAAGCTAACCATATATTTTATATTTAAAATCTCTTCATGTCTAGAATAGTACAGCACATTTTGTTTAAGGCATTGAAGACTCGCCTCAAACCGCGTGCGGCCATCTGAAAAAGTTAACTTGCTGTTGCTTGTAAGTGACATTTTGTTCGTGTCGCTACAAAATGCAGACAGTAATGAAACGGGATATCTTGTTATCTTTAGCTGGACCTGAGATGTCCATCGCTGTATCGTTTATACACTGTGCTGTGGGTATTGACCATAGCTGTACAGTATGTAATGACTGTACACTAGTGTCTAATTACCGACGGTAGCAAGCTTTGTGTGTATTTTCTGGGATCGATGGTGGTGTCTAACACTTCCATTACACCTCATTCGAAACTAGGTCAAATTACCGGCATTAGACGTTCTTTTTGCGCGAGTCTTCACACCCTTTAAGAAAGGTGGAAATTGCAAGAGTTGAGTAGGAAACCAATCTGGCAATCCTTTTCCTCTCCATTTTGTGGAGCCCTTTGATGTTTGTTCCATTACATGAATAAGGTTGTTAATGTCAATATTTTGTTATTTCTTCCGCAGGTCACAAAAGTTCTTCTAGGAGCCCATGCACTGTTAGCTAATGGATATATCATGTCAAGGGTCGGTTCTTCTCTCATCGCCATGGTAGCCAAGTCACAAAATGTGCCTGTTCTTGTTTGTTGTGAGACGTACAAATTTAGTGAAAGAGCACAGACTGACAGTTTTGTCACCAATGAATTAGGTAAGTCTGACAATAGACCAAACTTGTTCCCCTCCCCACCCTCTATATCCCCACCCTCTTTATCCCCACCCTCTTTATCCCCACCCTCTTTATCCCCACCCTCTTTATCCCCACCCTCTTTATCCCCACCCTCTTTATCCCTACACCTCTTTACTAGTTATGTCTCCCTCCTTCCTTCTCCCTCTGTACCCATCTTTTGTACACCATGCTCCTTACTTTTCACTTTTTTCCCCCCTTCCTTTTTAATCCTCACACATCCTGTCCATCCACAACACCCACTTAGTTCTGTTTGGCTTCCTAATCCCTACCTTCATTCCTCCTTTCATTCTTCATACTCGTCAGCAGTCTATCTTCATAGCCCTCATCTCCTAATCTGTTTCATCGCCTTGGTTCAGTCTATTTCATTTGTTCATTGGTCCAATTTAGTTGTCTGTCCAGCTGTCTAGGTTTAATGTGTCCTTCATTTTGTTGTCGTTTTCCTTAGTAACAATATGTCAAGCCCTCTTGACTTCATACATTGCTATACAAAATTATCAGATTAGTCTCTAAATATGCTAGAAAAGTCTAGAAATGGTCAGCTCAAAATTCAATAAGCATTTTTGGTTTCCCTAGAAGGAAAACTATGAAGTCCCTCAAACCGACCTTACACAATTGTGAGGGGGACCGCGGATTGCATATTCGGCAATGACTATAACACGGATCGCAAATCGGTAATTACTATTTCGGTTAGATGTGTCCAACATGGGAGCATACAGAAACATACTCAAAGTCGAAGCCAAAGTGAATTAATCAGGTCACACATACAGAGTCTATGCATGCTAAGTTCTTCAATACCGCCCTCTTTACCTAAGCTTTGATTACCTCCCTGAGACATTTAGTAGTCTAATGAAACACTTCTCAATGTATAGATATATTTTGGAGGGGTCAGCTCAAAAAAGATTCTCTAGAAACCTTCAAGCATGTTAAGGAGCAATCCTGATGACCATTGATCTTTTAAAATTCTTCTCAGGGGACCCTGATGACCTGGTTCATAGCAACAGTTCTGTGGACTACCTGCGTAACTGGAGGTCCATTAAGAACCTTACCGTTCTCAACCTGGTCTACGACGTGTTCCCCCCAGAGCTGGTATCCATGGTGGTCACCGAACTTGGGATGATCCCATGCACTTCCGTACCGGTGGTCCTAAGGGTTAGGAACGTTGAGGGATGAGGCTTGGGATGATCCCATGCGCGTCCGTACCGGTGGTCCTCAGGGTGAGGAACGTTGAAGGATGAGACTTGCAGCAAGTTCAAAGCACACCAAGGGTTTCTCTCCGACTTGAGCAGCAAAATAATTTTTGAATTTGCTAACTTTTGGCCAGTATTTGAGATTGGTGACTTATTAAAGAATCAATTTCCGAAAGCTCATTCGAGAAGACTTTTTATCTCGGAGGCGTCGCACCAAATTCCCCCACTCCATAATCGTAGAGACGAGAAGGTGACAGTTTTGATGACAGACCTTTTGCGAACCTTTGAAAATTCAATTTTTACTGGTGCATTGTCGATGCCTTAAAGTAGTAACACATGTTAAATGATTTGTTGGATATCTTATCTATTCTTTAACCATTTGAGTGTGGTGATAACTTTGCCTTCAGTTATGAAGCTGAATCTTGATATTGTCACAAATTATTAAAGAAATACTGAATTCAGGGCTTCCCAATAGGTGGCTTACAGGCCAGAATCTGGCCAGGAAAGATTCAATCTGGCTTGTGAAAGAGAAATTGGCCCACGATCGTGCTTTTATTAAGATATGAGTGTCGATAATGCTTTAGGTTTGAGCATTGTACCGGCCGAGCCTGCACATTGTTCAATCTACAGTAGGTATTGCGAGATTTTGCTCCAATCACTTTTTTTCTCTCAGGTCCTCATTGAAATTAATTGAGAACTTTTGGATGTAATGAAGAGGAATTTTATGTAGTGTATATCACAAATTGGTGATTCAGTCTTCAATAAATGTATTTATACAAATGGAAAATTGAGTTTATATCATCAATTTGCTCACAGATTATTAATTTCAGGTACATATGGAGAACTGCAGTGATGTTGTTTATTTAAAAAACTGCCTTCCATGCCATTGAGAACTTAGATCAACCCTCTATAGTTCTTCAAAAACAAAAATCTTTCAACAACAAAAGGAACGCTTCACCCAACATATTTTACTAAAAAAAAGAATCACGCGATTAGATACATAAAGAATATATCTCTGTGTATTTTTCTTCCTTGTTTGACTGCACTCTTATCGTAAAAAAAAGAGACAAAATGTTTAGACTGTAGACTTTGATGAAACCCGGTTGCGACTGATGATCACTAATGGATGGCTAACAAATAAATGCCAGGCAAATTAGTAGAACAGTTTCTCTTCCATTACTCATTAGTGCCACCATTACCACTGAATACTTTCTTCTACATGATTCAAATTTGATGGAAGGTCGCAATTAAAATTAAACATTTTCACAAATCAATTTACCCATGGAACCACCATATTGTTGAAATATACCTTCAGCCAACCATGGCCGATTTCCATTTTAAAATCAGAGTGTTAAATCTGATTTATGTTGCAAATTTATCTAAATGATATTTATTGCAAAGGCCAACTTCATAATGAACCAAATTATTTGTAGTTCAACTTTGATACATTACTGCATACAGTGGTGTTAAAGTATCATGTAAGTAAGCAGGCATGTGCTCACGTCAAGCGGCTGCCCCCAGCCCCACCCCGGCAGTAACAGTATTTTAAACAGTATTTTAAACATTTCTGCCTGGCACATTTTCTTGTGTTTAATTTAACAAATTTATCAAAATGTGGGTGAATACTTGGCACAGAAGTTTGCGCCAGAATAGGAAAAAGACCATTTGCCATCTTAGCATACTTCATTTGGGAGGGGGTACCCCCTCCACCAGGACATGGATCACACTACTGCTCAAATCCGCCTGGCACTCACATATTCCTCAGCACATCCCTGGTTAAGTCATTACCATTTAATTTGTTTCCTGAGGTTTCAAAGTTAATATATGTAAACAACTTTTTTCAGGAGAAGAAATCTTCCAGCTTCTGTAAGAACCAGACATTAACTAAATTTAATTAAGAAAAGATAAACTATAGTTTTGATGCAAAGGTACAGTTCATCAGGTTTCTGTAAAACCTACCCAACCGGTCAATTTTGACATTACCCACACATACACAAACACAATACCATAACATATCTCTATTTTTTTATTTAGTTTTGTTGCTATTATTTGCTAAAGGTGTATCTATTTCTTTTAGCCTTCATTACACAAACATGACTTTATCCTTCTTAGCCTGTGCAAATACTGCTAAGATACTGGAATATACACTGCCTGGTTCTCTTGCTGCGTCTATCTTAGCATGAAGACCCTGTTTCTTGTAGTAGTCTACTAGGGGTACCGTCTGTGTGTGGTACGCCGTCAGCCGTTTCTTCAGCGTCTCTTCGTTGTCGTCTGATCTCTTGATCAGTGGTTCCCCGGTTACCTAGACAACGTCGGAAAAGTGAAAGTGTTATTATGAGGTTAAATCGTCGATCTCAAGTTAAAAACGATGACATTAGGATGTATATTTGTGGATTTGAACCATTTCAGACAGACTCGATTGCAAAAGTCCCTTTCTTCTTTGCATCTGGTACGAGGAATTATGGCACATGTACAAAGACTCTACTTTTACCGGTGGTACTTCAACAACTCGGCAGTGAATGTCCGACCATTGCGCATCAAAATATTATTTTTCAATATTCATAGTAAACTTCCCACAATAACAAGTAATGGACTGGTTGGCAACAATGCATTGCAACATTAAAATTCAGGGTTTATTCGAAGTGAAAGTGTACTTCCACAAAGTTCAAAAGGATACATTTCCTTAGCATACTGCATATATGTATCACAAGCAACAATGTTTCCTATAGAAGTTTTGAGAAAAGATGTGAGTAATTGGGTGAGATCATCTTATCACTTTTGAATTTTCATAGGGTTTAATAGATACTCCAGATATGACATGAATATTCATGATAATTACTCACATCATCCTTCATGTGTTCCTTTGGCGGACTGAACTCTTCGTGGTACGACCTTCCGCTTGGTTTGTGGATCAGCCTCCCTGTGATCCTCTTTATAAGGAGTGAATCGTCGATGCCAAACTCAACCACCGCATCCAACTTTGCATTTCTCTGCTTCAGCAGGCCATCCAGCTGTGAAACAACAAAACAAAAGATGAAGAGGAGAAAAAAGAACCACTTTAAATACTGATTACCATGGAAACGAGAGTCAACTATCATTAAATGCTTGGGGCTTGACGGATTGGAATTTGTTTACCGGTTGGAAAAATCAAAAATATTCTGTATTAGTTTTCATCATTGTAGAGCTGATACAGATATGTTCACATTTTCTATAGCCAGATTGAAGGCTCCAGGTTTGTCTCATATACAGTAGGGTTCTACATGACTCATGTGTACACAAGCTGCTATGTATACTTCTTTCTACTCGTGCTTGTATAGCAATTTACCCCATTCCCTGCAAGGCTTCAGAGTGAACAGAGGCGGAAACCTTATAATCATTATATCTCAACAAGCTGCAGGCTGCCACACCCTAATACTGGAACATGTGTAGCTTCCCTCTAATGAGCAGAAGAACCATATTGTTTATGGTGGAGGTCAAAGGTCAATGTGCTCTTTAGGCGATAAATGATTATTCCCTTTTCAAGTGAAAAATTGCAAATTTTCAAATATCAATAATGGTCAGTAGAGATGAAGAAAGCAATCCCTCACACTCAATGTCTTTTGGAAGGGACATGTTGCAATCTCTTGTAAACAAGTTTTTTTTAATTTGCTTGCCTCCAACGATATTGCAAAATACACATGCTGTAAGTTACTCTATATTTCTGTACTATGCAAAGGCATATAGTACAATACAGCTTTATCCCTCCACCTACGCTGGAATGTAATTGCTCACAACTATACATCAAGTAATTTTGAGGTTTATGAAATTTCCTTCACATGAAATGATCCAATGTAAATCAAAGTATATACAACGTCTTTTCACTGGTGTAGTAAGTTGGCCATTTTGCTGTTATGCAATACCTACCTTTACACCTTTTATTTATAATACCATACACCTGGTATGACATAGATATTGGGATATATATGGTACTGCCTATATCTAGTAATGGCAGTATAGTCTGTGTATTGACAATGATTACATATTACATATTGCTGTAGCTTCTGTGATGGACTGACAATACACAGAATCATAGCCACTGTGTGAACTGTAAACAGTGTACAGGAATTCGTAAGTGAAGGTGTGCTGCTGTAAACCTACCCAAAGGCCAAGTAATCATCACCAACTTGGAACCAAATGAAACCTTAGAAGTGAAAACACTTCCTGTCAAACAAGAATCTTCTGATTTCAGGAAGTTTCTATATGATAATTCTATTTCCAGAAGACACAAACAAAACCAGGACAACTGGCTTAATATGACAGAGATCTTTGTGAAAGACAACTCCCCTAAACAGCTAAGGATAAATATTGATCCATTGGGGAGATATCCTTGTTGAAATGGTTTAAGGTCATTTTCCGGAGGTTGTCATTTTTAAATCTATGATGACATGTCAATAGTTCCACATAGTGGAATATTTTTCTTTCTCTTTGTTTTTTTTGCTTTTCATATTTTCAAAGTAGAATGTTTTGAACTGAAACCAATGCTATCATTAGGTCATGATACAAGGTTCAATATTTTAGATTCAACATTTAAATTGAGGAATATAAACAAGGTTCCCCCTCTAAGATGATTACTATCTCTCTGCAATTTTCTGGAGATTTTTGTGGTAGATGAGGGGGTTAAAGTGAAAGGCATAGAATGTGAAGTACCTACAGACTGCATAATTCAGATTACCAACCCGCAACCCCCCCCCTTCCCCCTTCCGTGCAGCCATTTTACAGAATAAAGAACATCCAATGGGCGTTTTACCAAGAATTGTACAGTTTGCTTGTTAGTTTTACCTTCTCTGCTTGGACAACTGTCCTTGGAAACCCATCAAGAAGAAATCCATTTTTGCATTCTGGGGAGTCCAGTTTATTGTCAATCATCTGTACGACCAGCTCGTCGCTGACCAACTGACCGGCATCCATCACCTTCTTCACTTTCTTGCCTAGCTCTGATCCAGATGACACTACTGCCCTCAACATGTCCCCCGTTGCTAGGTGACAGACACAAAACTTCTCCACCAGTTTAGGTGCCTGTGAAGAGTCAATAGAGAGACCTGATTATAAAAATCAAACTTGAATCAGAACATTAACCTTGTTTTTTGCTCCTTGCTTTGACTAATAATACAGATTCAGTTCAGCACCCTGTGCACTCTCTTTGAAAGTTACAATAACTTGCTTCCATTTCATCTTTCATGGGAGGTGGATGGGAAAGGGAAAGAGGGTGGGAAGTAGACAGGAGGCATTACAGGCAGTTGATCTGGTATGTGTAATTTCCTATGATAAATTTGGTATTAATTACAGTACAGAGTACTCTAAATGTTGTGTGTCGCAAAAACAATTTATATATATATATACTGTATATGCTACCAGGATTTTAAAAATGTTTGCATTCTCTCAGAAAACCTTGCCTCCCTACAGTCTTTCATGAAAACATGCACTTTAAAATACCTCAACAAGTACGCACAATACTTAGTTGTACAGTAATGACACCTGACAAAGCATTGGCTTGGGCGCAACGGAAGCCTATAGTGATAGGTCTATATTGTGCACGGAAAAATAATAATCAAATAATGAAAGCTGTAACTAGTACTGGGGACAGTTACATTAGAAGTACTGTACTTTGCATTTAAACAATACACTTTTTGTTCATTGAGCATTGCAGTATGGGCGGCCTTTTGGGCAAAAAATACAACGATGAAACAAGAGACAAACAGACAAGAACAAAGATGAAAAGGAACAATGATAAGAATGTAGATAAACGACATTTACTGCGCGAACTAAATGAAAGATCGCCCCCACGATTGAAATTTTCCCATAGATCAAAACGAAAGTTGGGACAGAATCAAAAGGAATAGCGGGCAAAAACAAACGGCCGTCAAAACAGACGGCGATATTCTAAGCATGCCTCTTTTTCTTAGAAATACCCTCAGCATACGGCAATGGCGCAGCTCGAACCGGATCTTGCTGCATAGAAATTTTGTGTCTTAGCGTTATAATTATCAGGTCGATATGTACTTGGTCACGGTGACAAGGCCTGTCTATGATAACCATTATGACAGTGTCCCTCGTCTGCCTCTGCCCTGGCTAAAACATTCCCTTGTGGGCACAATGACAACACGACAATAGTCCAAACAGTTCACTGACCTTGTAAAGCACTGTGCAGCATGGTAGGACAGAAGTGTCGTGCATACAAGATGTCGTAACTACATTTCGTAATATAACACAGTCAAGGAAAACCAAAACAGCGGAATCTGTCCCTTTTAGTTCATAGGCATTTGTTCGTTTCGCATGAGAGCGTTTGTAATAGATTTCATGCGAATGTCCTTTTGCTTACAACATCTTCATTTTTATGGTGGCGATTGATCTTTTTGTTCTGAAATGTGGATCAATTTTGACTTCCCTGTGCTCCTTGTTTATCCTTCAGTGGCATGTGTTTGATATGTTTCGCTAAATGATTGGTTTTTGTTTCTCTTTTTAACTGTGCCTTTCACAATTTTTAGTATTACATATGTTTGTTTCATTTTGCCTATTTCTTCTTTTCCAATTTTCTTTCTTGTTTATTTGTTTCATCGTTGTATTTTTTGCCAAATGGCTGCCCATACTGTAGATGCAAGAATGTTTGCAGACAATGGTTATAGGTACTATTAGCCAATCAAATCTCAGGAAATTTGGAAATGCACCATTGACTACTGTAGTTTCAGAATGAAAATCTTTGTAACAGGAGTCTTGTTAGCTCTGTACTTGGCAGTTTTTCAAACAAATTCAATCATCTATACAAAGGATTGGAAGAAATTTCAGTTCTTTTGACAAGTTGTGGTGTTTTGAAAAGAAAGAAAGATACTTAAAAAAAGTGTTTGTTATGCTTTGCATGGACCTAGATGTGAGAGTGTGTACTACAAAAAGTTTGCGTCCCCTGGACGCAAGCAATTTGAAGGTTTGGCAAACCCTGGCTAAAAGATTGCGTCCCAGACGCAGAATCCTGCGTTTGTAACAATGCTGTATATATCTTTATATATATATAAATATATCAATATATATCTATATATATAAATATATCGATATATATATATATATACCATTTTATGGCACCAATGATCCTAAACCTAAAAAACTTGCAATGACAATTGTAATCAGTAGATATACATATAATTCCATGTACTGTGTATTGACCATAAACTAAACTAACCAAAGTATATATACAGAATAGATCTGATGGTCCTCATCACCTCCCCCCTCTCCCCCACCCCTTCTTTCCACACCCTATTTTGTCAGATACTGTACATGATGATGCTGGATGCCTGCTAACAAACTCCCACCCAAGAACAAAATGACTAACCCCTTGACTTTCCTTCCTAGATGATATATTTTCATCCATGTTTATTTGAATTCAAGATCACACTTTAATATTCTTTACCTGCATTCCTTTACCAGCCCCTGGTGGTCCTAAAAGAATAGCATTTATACCAATTCCAACCTCATCTTCATTGACTTCCTCAACTGGACCACTTCCTTCTAGCTCAGCGGCCATTTTCTGTTTTTTTTCCTTCCAAAATTGTCAAAATTATTTTGAAATTGAAATAATAATCAAGATCCCACTGTAGTAACGCAAAGACTAGTCTGCTGTGTGTACTTCTTTGGTTATTAATTTCCTTGCCTTTCCTTCAAAATTGCAATTTCAACTTTTTAAGACTAGAGAAGGTTTAGCTTCAACGATCTATAGCCGTAACAGTCGGGAAATAGACAGTGAGGTGAGACAAACGTTGTCCAAATAATGGTTTCGAAAAGTCTGTGAACAGATAATATCTAGCACGACAAGGACAATTTCACTGCAGCCCAAAATTAATTACTCCAGATTTGTGTGACAGTCTGTACGAACAAGGAAACACTACTGTCCGTCTGTTATAAACCTGTATAGTACCACAGCACCATAAGCAACTTCAGATCAATAATCCAAACAGTGCAATGTTGATTAAATCTTCCTCGGTACTTTTAACGACCAAAATCCCACGATATCACGACAGGCCTCAAGGTTAAATTGAACACTCTCTCGCTCATGAAACCTTTCGTCCGATGATTCCAATTAATGATGCTATAAACGTTAACACTACTGTAGAAGCACTTAGGTACTTTGAAATTAGTAGTACTGAAAAATCCAACACACATCTAGATCCACAGTAGGAGTATGTTGACAAGTCTGGCTTGCAATATTTGCTATTTTTTTTATGACACTCCCTTAGTTATCTACAGGCCTGCATTTTTAAGAACATGACGTCAATTTGCTATATGGTAGGAACTGTTAATACCGTCTGCAATATCAATCAATGATATGTGCATGTGGTAATATTAAACAGATTCTTTACAGTTAGTAATAATGTTACGTTGCTAGCTGGTTATGAAATACAACGCATTTTACAACACACTAGTCCAAGCACAGCTAGAGTAGTATAAAAATGTCCCAGGACAGTGGATGCTATATCCTGGTGTATACACTACTTTTCCTGCAATCGAAAAATGTTAACCTTCCCTCGGAAATTTCCTGGTACTGAATGTATCAAACAGGAAATGTATAGTGTGGTCTGCATAGAGCTAGTACAGCCCTATACTGCAGATATCTGTGAAAATAAATATGCTGATCCGATCTATGGAGATCCTTGCCTTACTAACACTTGAGCGTTTTTGAGTGTCTTCGGATTCACGGTAGAATCTGGTATGTACTGTGTACTGAAGGGTAATAAATGACAAGCATAACAGCTGGTCCCTGGTATTCAATACGAGTACAGTGTACTGTATATACTGTATATTACAGTGCTTCAGATGTGCGTCAGTTGTTCACTATGGAATCCCAGGGCAAGTAAAATTGTTTTGTTGTATGTGACATGTACACTAACTATATATGGGTATGCTTAAGTACTGATTCCCAGATCCCAGGGTACTAACAATAATGGTAGTACTGTATAGTTGTAGCACGGTGTACTACTATGCATGGCTAACTAGTACAAGTCTAAATTGATTGGTCACACGTACCTACCAGGGCAGTTTTACCTCCAAGAGATTGGAATGATGAAAACTGATTGCAATTAAGAGTGATGTGGATGTTTTAAATATTTATGGAGCATAACGGGGGGGGGGGAAGGGGGAGGGGTTGCCTGAGGATGAGTAATGGGTATCACAAGCTTTAATAAATTAAGAGACAGATGAGATGACGATTGATGTGTGGGATGGGTAAATTAAATACAAACAGGGGACTGATTGTGAATTGATCTGATTCAGCATGTGTTTGAGGGGGTTTGTAGTACTATTGAAGTGCTAATGACCCTGCAATTTAGTGTGGCCCTTCTTTGGTTTATATGCATAGGAAATGTAATTATGTTGTAACTTTTGTAGAACATACAGTATCTTTGTTTAAGAAGATGGAGAAAGAAAGGGGGTGGGGTGGGGGGGGGTATGGAGAGTGTCAGGGAGAGAGAGAAGCCGGAAGGGGAGTGGAAGGGATACTTGTATACTGTTGTTAATGTGCACAGTATGGGTTGTAATTACTACAACTGCATACCTTTAGGGAGGGGAAAGGGGAGGGGAGTGATGGGAGAATATAATATATTGTTACTGCTAATGTGTATTGTATTCATGTATTGCAAATTACAACTACTGTAGGGTACTAGGGTTGAAGTATTTATCTTTGATTACACCGACACTATTACTGTATATTAATATGGCAGAGACGGGGACCATGTTGATGCAGGATCGGGGAGGTGGAATTAGAGGAATGGGATGAGGTTGGTTAGGTAGGTAGGACTGATATAACAATACCTCACTTAATTTAACTGTCCAAACGTACCTGTCTCCCCCATACTGTACATGAGCACTCCTATTGTACCCACTGTACTGTGCCAAGGTAAAAACCTGTTGTAACATTTACCACTCCCCGACCCCAGCAAGGCCATTGCCCACATTCTCTTTCTTGAATATAATTCAGAACCCCTATAACCCCCTCCCCCCCTACCAACATGTACACTGCAAGGAGTTTAAATCAGTCTGTTCCTTCTACAACCCCACACAGTCAAATTAACTACACCTGTACTGTACTATACATACAGTATGTATATAATACATACTGCAATATATATACAGTATAATAGTGTACATACATACAAAAACTGCTCAAGGAGAACCACATGATGAAACGCACATAGTTTTCTGACACAGTGAACACTCAGTTTGAATGCAGCATTCCAGTATGTCTTCAATACAGGACCTTCAGAAACTGATGTGTTTGCATAATCTTTGAAAATACTTGTGAATTTGTGAAACAAGGCTTAAAATACAGTGATGCTAACCTTTGTGTACAGTATAAGCCTTTTCCCTTGAGGGAACATTACTAATTCTACATGTGGGAGTTCATGGAAAAACCAGTGCTTAGTAACAAGCATACTGCAAAAGTAGTGGAAAGACATGTGAGGTAGTTTCAAAGTATCTAACAACCATTTTCAAAGAAGTTTTGTGCTAATTATCTAAAAGTACTAATAATGCAAGGCTAGAATTTTTCCATTTTAGTAATCAATTTTCTAAATGAAAAAACAAAGCTATGGGGCAGGGATACAGTAATTTAGGCTACTACAACAAAACTAATTTTTTGTCTAAGGTAAGTTACCAGACCTTGGAAACTGCAGGGGTAAGGGAGAAGATGTCACCCAATGTCGCCCCTTTTCAGCGATGGAGGCTGGGTGGGATGGGGGATGGGGAGGGGTTAGGAATACAACAATGAATAACTTTTATACAGGGTGAATACATGAGTATAATGTTACAGTGAATGGGAAGACAAATACTGGAAGGAAAAAACATAAGAAATGCTTTTAACAACTAGAACTCAATACTGGTTTTTAAACACTCAACTGTCCAAATGTTATAAACACTACTGTGCATGTCTGCAATGTGTACAACACATTATGTGCAGACAATGCAGTTGGGTTTTGGTTCACTAGGTGAGGGGTAAAATTGAACATTTATAATTTTTAATAAATTCATAGGTAAAATATTTCTCATGACCTTTGTTTTTATCTTCTTCTCTTATTTCTCCTCCAAGGGTACAGTATATCACTGAACTGTATAGCATTAGCTTGTTCCATACCCTTTGTGGGACCTTTTATCTGATTGGCAAACTATCTTGTTTGCTTAGATAAAATGGCAGATATACAGGATAGTGTGTAGGATGACTGTGTGAAAGGTGACACAGTCATGTCAGTACAGAATACAGTATGTAATTTACTATCTGCATAATGTTCAAATCAGTATTAAATCTAATTTGCTTGGTTTGTTATGCAAACAAATTCATAATGTACAATTTAAAAGCTCTTCACTACGGTAGATCCATCCCATATATAGATTCTGTGGTCTTTCTACAGTGTCTCTGCAAGCACAATGGATGTGTTGTACATTAAGGAATACGAAAATATTTTAGGGTCCAAAATTTTGTAAAGTGCTTTTTGAGGTTGATGAATATTCTTTCACGTAACATATTACGACTAATTTTATCTTTACATGACCTAGTGATACAAGATACTGTATGTTAACATTTTACCTCGAAAATATAGAAAGGAAAACAAACAGAAAGTTACATATATATATTTTGTATCTTTTGTGGCACTATGACATCACAGATTCACAGAATTCACAAAATGACAACTCACAAACATGAATTCTTAAAACTAGGATAGAGCTCTCCCAAATTAAACTCTAGGAGATAGAGCTCTCCCAAATGGAAAAAATTTTCTTAGCTGTTTGAGTGAGTTGTACATCACACTACAAGCTAAAATGGTGGTTGGGTTTGTACTACTTTGTAATAGCTCACCATATAAAGCCTGTGGTATAGTAAGTACACTGCATGTACTACTGTAAAGCCTGCCAGGGTTTACCTTTACAAAGTAGTTATATGTAGCATACACAGTTGAACATTTCATTCATGAACAATAACGTACATGATACGCAACTAGCTGCATGTCATACACAATTTTTTTGTAGTTTCTGGCAGCGATATTACTTAATTTCAAATTTTACGAACTTATGAAACTTTGTACTGACATGATAATGGAAATGACTGTAGGTAATTTTTAATCATTGATTAAAAATTAGCTAAATATTAACTGAAAGATACCAAGTGCAGGGTTGATTTTATGCTATTTTTGGTCACTACAAAATGCAAACCTTGCCCACACTGTGCTTATTTATAAATGGTACTGTATGGCGTCTTCACCTTAACTTTGTTAAATTATCACATGTTGAAGGCATGACTTTGATATCATATTGCAATGTTCTGATAGGAAGGAGGCATGGAGGTTGTGAAACAGGGAATTAAGATGGTGGAAACACTCCAACATGATGGAAAATTTATGATTGTAGCTTAGATCACAGATTGCAGAGTGCCTCATGTGGTGTGCAGAATTAAGGTTGTTGCTACGTACAGTACATGCATTAAAGAACAGAATACAGATACAGAATGCATTAAAATCTGTTAACTGTCACTGGCATTTAGCCAGTACAACTTTAGCACAAATTTCGAGGCAGGTCTGTGTACATCCACACTACAGTATTGTGACTCAGATACACAGTACTGTTTATCATACGGCTGTTAGGAGAGAGGAGAGGGGAATTGGAAGGAAATAAGGAAAAAAATCCTTTTTCTTCATCACCATGGCAAAATCCTTGTTGTCCCACTTATTTTACACTGAATGCAACTTTTAACATTGTTCAACGTCCACTGGGATACATGTGTTTGTTTGTGTCAGTATTCTCAACAAAAATTTGAAGTAGAAAATTTGTAAAGTGAACTATATATAATAAGCAACATGAGCATTGATGGCTGTTAGCCTTTGGGGTTTTGCTACCAAAACTCCAACTGTCCTCTCCACCCCACTCATACAAATTAAGTAAAATTATTGGTTTGTTACAACATTGTGGATATACAATAAACCGGATCTGAGAAGTAATAAAGTTACACAAACTTTCCAACAGCCACTTCAAAAACAAGAAACATTTACTGTGAAACATGCTTCAAAGTCAATACATTTGAAAACTTTGAAAAGGTCATCAAAAATTCCTTTGCATTCAAAATTTTAATAGTGCTCACATGAAGATTCAATCCTCCAAAATGGCTTAGAGGTTGTTTCGGCAAGGTTATAAGGGTGGTAATTCGAAAACGATATGAACAGTTGGTAAAGATAGAATTTTAACTGTTTACAAATGTCTAAATTGTAGCATATTGGGACCAGTATCACTGTACTTGGCATTATGACATAAAAATGTAGTTGCATACATTTGCCTGGCTTTCTGAGGAATATAACATTAAAAGACATGTCATGCATAAATATCCTTAAGATTCTTCCAAGAAGTAAAGTGTTATCCCCCTAAGCTTCAGGATATGTATTCCAAATGAATATAGATTAGGTTACCCTAAAAAACAACAACAAAAACATTGAAAACTTTGTACAACCCTAAGTTAGGCATTAGAACTGTTAGTGTTACTATGCTACTAGATCTAGGGGCCTAGAACTTGTAGTACTAGTACTATAGCCTAAGCCTAGGTCAAAATGGTTTCAGCTATTCTCCGCACACGGTACTTTCCGCTGAAAAATTTCAACAAATTGTAACTGCTGGATGAACAGTGGGGTAATAACAGTTGCTTTTCGCATGTCTGTTTGGTCGATAACCATGATGTAAAATTTCAAAGAATATGTTCCCCAGCAGTCAATATTCTTGAATATAGGTAGGGCCTAGGCTAGGTCTTGGCAGAATTCCCAGGCCACAGTAATATTACTTTATTAGACCTCATGAGGCATACGCCAAGGTTAGTCTACATGACAATTTCTGCAACACAGACTTGCCACTGAGGATTCAATGATAAAAGTTCACAACTGTCATTTGAACCTTGGCAATTTGTCAAACTTACCTGGGTGCCTTTTCCTGCTCCTGGTGGTCCAAGTAGGATAGCATTTACACCATCGCTATCGTCAGCTGTAGCAAGTTTAGGAGCTGCCACAGGTGCCATTTTTATAGTATTTTTCAGATGCAGTCGTTATACCTTACCACGACAATACTGGTGATTTATTCACACAATAAGAGAATGATGACTTCGCACAACTGATTGAAAGAAGGAATATAAATGGAGACAATATACCTGTTTGCTTGGCAATATACAGGTCGAATCGTGTGTAAAATACCACACTAAGAATTGCTGCAGTAACGTAGTGTAACTGATTTGTATGACTGTTTACACAGTACAGACACCGCTTGTCCACGTGGTGTATATGCGTTTAGTGTAGAAGCGAATACGGGTCCGAAAGAGTTACATTAACAACTTTATAAAAGATAGAACTTTGAAGCTGCCGTTGGAATTTCAACATTGCTAACTCATTAAACATGAAATTAGATACGGAAAATTGATTACTTAGACCTACTTAGCCAAACGATGAATTCTCATTCCTATTTCATTTACCATATAAGCTTCCTTACTTTAGTGTCTGTGATTGCCAAAGTACGATGAACTTTATAGAGGTGACGGTAAAATATTGACCTGGAATTGATGCAAAGGACTGGTGGTAAACATTATTCAGCCCAGCCAGCACCCGTCCTGAGGATTATTAACAAAAACTTGGCTGTAACATAACCATCATTTCAGTTTCGCGAAGTACCCAAGAATCTTCTAATAAAGGTAGTAGTAACCAGAATTTTAGTTTGACTAAGTTAGACCTAACGTTAGGATCTAGTATATGGTATACTTACGATGTTCAGATCAGCTAGTCTACGTTATCGCGTAATCAGTTCCAATGATATATCTGTACTTGAAAATGGATTCTCAATATTTTACTAACATCGACCAAAGCTCACTAGGGCCCGAGAAGCTAACAAATACTTGTAACAGACCTATTATTATTATTTAGGACTTCCGTGACTTGGGCTTAGGCTATGCCCAAATTACTTCTAAGTTCTATACACTAGTTATATTAGTTAGGGCTTAGACAGTTAAAGTTAGACAATGCAAATACCTTTTCATAAGCATGATTTGTAATTGTAAATATGATATCGTATAATTTAAAATGATTTTAAAATTTATCATAGCAATTATTTCAATTAGGTGCCTTTGCCATCCAATTGCCAATGTATCAGAATTTTAGGTAACTGCTAATTCTGTGGTAAATTCTTAATAATGTCGTAGTTGGTTTTAACTTATAATTGAATTAATCTCTTTCTGCCTTTAATTTTTCTGAATATCCTAAAAGGTTGGAATTATATTTGGCTAATTTTTTTTACACATCTACATCCTTCATAGATCTTTAAAAACTTTCTTGAATTCTCATTAGGATATAAGAACAAGTAAAACAAGATGGTATAATAATATTACAAGTTTAAGTCCCTGTGTCTGGCTATCCTGGTCAATACTTACTCATAAGTAACTCCAGATGGCTTATGTTTCTGATTCAATAAAGGGACCTAATATAGGTGTCAGTCATGGAGGAACCTAATAAACACCCGGCCCTGCTATTTTGTCACCCATCAATGGAAGACTTAGCTAAAGCTATTGCTAAGAGATGTTCTCACACACCTTCATCAGAGACTTCAGATTTGTCAGCCAGCTGGGGAAAGTCTCACCTAGGCAGTGGAGACCTGACCTTTCTTCAAGTAAGGAAACCGTTTTAACTTTAAAGCACCTGTTTGCAGTTTCCTTTTAGCCTTTCGTTGGCATTTAAATTCATTACTTTTAATCAAAATAATGAGCTGCGTAATTTGTTACATGTTCCTTGTAGGTGTCCTAATCCCCAGGTACTTAAAAGCTTTTGCTGGTGACCCCATTTTTCACCTTCATCATGTTGACAACCCACCAGTGGGGGATGTTGAAGGCTGTGGCAGGGGGGGGTGTACAGGGAGGAGATATACCCCACTCCTTTGATAAATTTGTTATGTGATTATGGGTGCCTAGATGCACAACGGTGTTATATTTTGCATCCTTTGGAGTAATTTATGTTCAAGAATTTTCTTAATTTTTTTTATATCATCGTCTCCCTTCCCCCTCCCCCCCCCTCTCCCACATACCTGTCAACTCAAACAGGAAATAAAATGGTTCTGGCTTGACCAAACTTAATCTCTGAACATTCATAAACTATTTGTTACATCAACTGTGACTATTAACTAGCACATGGACACATTTAAACAAAGAAAACAATCTTTGCATGAATCCATTGTTTCATTTATTTTGTAGCGTCGTATCAGTCACCAGCGCCTCATGTGTCACCAGCCTGTCAAATTCTCCAAAACAATACAGTGGGAGAAATTCAAGGACGGATGGCCAAACCTCTTCATAGAAGATGTACACGAGATAGCTGGAAGAGATGGTAGATACTCTCCTCTAAAATACCTGGAGTCCTCTAAACATATTCTAAAAATGTTCAAATGTGCAACTTGTGAAGGTGAAGGCATGGTGTTGCAGTTAGAGTGTCTGCACTCCCATTAGGGTCCTGGTTCAAAAGCAGGTCTGAAACCAAGTTCTCTTTACCTTTTCAAAATTGCTTCCATACATGTTGTTGAGTGGTGCAGTCTTCTGCAAATTTGCTACTGGTTTCTCAGTTGAGATGTTCCATAGGGTTTGGTTCTGTTCTTTATATGGTCTAGCAATAACTTAATGCCCAATGAATGCACTGCAGTGATGATCAATAGGGTACCCATGAGGTATCCTCTAACCCTCCCAACCATCTGATGGGGATGTTAATTGTCTTTCCAGGGAGCAGGAATGGTTATGAAAAGTACATGCCTGCTTCATAATTCTCTGAACACTCATTGAAAAGAGGAAGGATTCTTGATACAGACCTGTGTTCGTCATCAATCAGCAGATATTATCGTTGCAATTGAGCTTCTGATCGTTTGACTAATAGCTTAACGAAACTAATATCACTGCTAGAATGTTGAAGACGTTATTGTTAGAGACTATTTTTATGTTTTCACAATCTTCAAGCAGTTGACTGTAAGAAGATTGTCTATCATCTATTATCAAGAGTTATGTAAATGTAATTAATTTTATTCTATACAACTAAAACTGAACCTTGATTCAACTAGGTGCTTTTAGATGGCAACAACTATTTTGAAACCGTTTCTGTTTGAAGGGGGAAAAAATGTAAATAACATTTGTATGGTCTTCAAACTGTACTAGAAATATGATTTTGTTTTTAAGCTTAAATCCCAGATTCATCCAATCACAATTAGTTTCAAGCTTTGAAAGTATTACAACTACATTGTGAAGAGCATTCAATTATTAAACTGAATTGGCATGATCCAGTTTTATTGTTTTCATTTGTAGATGTAAGTTAGAATAATCTCTCGTTCCAGGAATGTTCAATTTATTTCACAATCTCTTCTCTTTTGTTTTAATGATAGTCATTTTTCTGGGTAACTTCCAGTCGACTGATATCATCTTTGAGCAGCTGTCCATCTTGTACAGTATTCCAAGGTACTTTGTTATATTAAAATTGAATCAAACAAAAGACTTGATTGTGATTCATTAAGAGCAAATATTTTACTTAACTTTGATAAAAACAAATATATGTTGTTTGATGTTCAAATTCCATAACAATGAGGTTCAGTTAGATTGGCTAGAGAAGTTTCATTTAAAGAAAAATAATTAAAGAGTCAAAAGTTTTCTTTGTAAATTCTAGTTTGGTTCTTAGATTTACTTAATAATAACATGAAAGAATACGTTTGTGTCACAAAATGTTGAGGATTGAATCAAATTTTTTAAGCACTTGCCCATTAAGCTCTCGGATGGTGTCTTAGTTTGATCAAATGCAATCTCTTCTGAAGAAATAATATTCAGCAGGTTTTGGTAAATTGCTGATGAAATACAAGCAGCTTAATTAAAATTAGATATGGTATTTAAAGTTCAAGTTGTGCTTGTTTCTTTCTTGTTTCCTTTTTAGAAGTGGTAACCTGCTCTCCCGAGAGTTTAAGCAATTGCTATATCATCAGTGCAACAAAGTTCAATCTATAGTCATCTTTCTAGCATATTTTTATGATGTTGAATTGCTCTAAAAAGTTTTTATTTTATTTTATTTCTTCAGGTATTTGGCTCGGTCTTTCAAGTTTATTCTGCCCTTCTTTCCAACAGGAACGATGGAAAGAATAGACACTGAAGGAAAAGTTGCCACTGCAAAGGTAAAAGCCACATCTTATAAATTCATGGTTTGATGCTACTTCACTAATCACTTTTCCCTTATCTGCCTCTGTTTCAAAGATGCACTCTAATTACCCTAGTCTACACAAGGGTGTGATTTTTACTCCCCCTACCCTCCCCCATGTCTTGCTTCAGAGTCACCATCAATTTCCTCTTGCTCCAGAATCTACCATTCTGAAGATTTACAAATATGTTTCTGGGGGTTATCTGATTCCATGATGTTGTCTAATTGACAGGGAGAAAAAAAAGAAGGAATTTCAAGGAATATTAAACAGACTAAATTAAATGTACAACAGAGTAGTGAATGAGATTGTTCTATAAATCATGGGGGCTAAACAGAGTAGATAAAATACCAGGAAAGGAAAAACAAATGAAAACAATAAAATTACTTTGATGACTTCTTTTTTATCATATTTTTTCCTTGACAGACTCTGGCCATGTTGCTGTCTGCTATTCCATCTACAGCCAGAGGACCATCGCAGATCGTGATTTTTGATATTCATGAACTCCAGGAGAGGTTTTACTTCTCGGATCATGTGATTCCAAGGTATGTTTCCTACTCCCCCCTCCCAATCCTACACACTTATTCCTATTTACCTGAAAAATAAAACTTTTGCATCTGAAAATGTTTTAATATTGCTCTATTGTTTCATTGATGTTTTCATCAATTAATTTCATCCATGAATCAATCAATAATCAATCAATTAATCAATTAATGCTTCAACTGTTCAATATACTGTCTCCATAAAATCTCATCCTGGGTAGAGCAAACATAGCGTGGACTTGATGCTCCAACCAGAATAAAACAAAAAACAGAGGAAAAGGACTTGTTCATGCTCCAAAAAACAGACCCCCCCCCCCAAACAAAAAATGGGGAAAGGAGGGGGGGTAAATTGGGCAAAGGATTTGGTTAGTCTCTAAAACAAAGTAGTTTTGGGTTATCTTTCACAGGTTGGAGAGTGCATTACCTCTCTTAGTCAGAGAAATGATAAGTCTACCAGAAGATATGCAACCACACTTGACAGTGGCTTTCCCAGACGAGGGCGCTTTCAAGAGATTTCACAGCATCTTTGAAGGGTTTCGAACGGTCATCTGCACTAAAGTCAGAGAGGGCGACAAACGGATTGTAAACGTAAAAGAAGGTATTCACCTATGATAGTGCTCTGTAGTTTTTTGTTTGTTTTTTATCTTCACGCTTTGAGCCTAGCAGCAGTTGCTACTTAGCCAAGTAAAGTATTTGGTTTTTATTTGTTTTGCATTTGTCCAGACATGAGGCTTTTAAACAGGTAGGAAACTGATCCCAAAAGTTAGGTCAACGGGGAATGCGTCAGAAAAGTAGATTATAAGACCCCTAAAGGGTGAACATTCATGGTAAACAAGTTTATATTTTTATTCCAATTTGCTAGGTGATCCAAAAGACAAGCATGTGGTGATCGTTGACGATCTCGTCCAGACTGGTGGCACTCTTAAAGAATGCTGTAAGGTGAGATTATTACTGATGAAGATTTCGCCAATTTTAAGTCGGGTTGGCTTCAGTCTGGAAAACTGAACATGTTACGTCTTGCCCCATGGGTTGTTGACGGAGTGCAACGGTTCACGGCAACAAATTGTCCAGCCTTGACGAATGTAACCAATCATGGGAGAGTAATTTTGCATGTGACCTAAACGAGCACCAGTCATTAGTAGAAAGCCATCGTTTTGTGTGCTTATCAGTCGTTCCCTGCGCAAGGATCAGTTGCACAACTATGAGGTCTTAGCAATTATCAAAAGCTAGGTTACAATGATGGAGTTGAGTTAGACTGCGGTAAGTCGGGCAATGTTCAGATAGCTTTAGATTTCATTTACCTGTTTGGACTGAAACTTGAAGTAACTCTTTTCTTATGTTTGCTACCGATATTGTCTAAAAATATCCTTTCTATTTCATTAAATACGTTTCCACTTTTTCATCCCAAATTTTCTTTCAACAGGCCCTCCTCTCCCAAGGAGCGAGGTCCGTGAGTGCCTACGTCACCCACGCGGTATTTCCCCAAGAATCTTGGAAGAGTTTCACGACCGCTTTCAAGGAACCGTCTGATCCAGATTTCAGATATTTTTGGATAACCGATTCAATTCCTCATGCCAAGGATATTTGTAACCATCCTCCTTTCAAATTAATTTCCCTCTGCGATATGATTTCTGAGGCTTTACTTGGGTATGACCTCTTACAGTAGTGATATGAGTCCACGTGTCGTTAAATACCAACAATCTAACAAATTAATATATAATTCGGTTTATATAATTCCTTGAAGAAATGAAAACTTCAATTGATTTTCTCACCGTTTTTGAAAAATATAAATCAGTTTAGAGTATATAGACACTGAAATTGACAATTGTTACTTCTTCAGTTAAAATTAGCAAAATGCACTCTGTTGTTGAAAAATTAAAATCAACCTTAGACTCTTGCTTTAATCTATCAATCAATTCTCTAAATTGTTACTGTTGACAAAACATTGGATGCAATTCTATTAAATCATTCTTTTGATCCCAATCTTTAGTTTTGAAGTAGGAAATCTGAAAGTTCTAAGTGTTCTCATAGCAACCAATCTTTGAAGAATTCGTCAAAATTGTTTGTTGCATGAAAGTGTCACCTTTCTTACATTTATTCACATCCAACATAAAATATGCAAATTAAAATAATTACGGAAAGTGTTTTTCTAAATTGTTCAAACTACTATTGACCTGCCATTAGAACACTTGAAAGTAGCAATAAGTTATGATTTGTTCTACGAAGCTTTTCAATGAAGTTTATCTTTCTTTTATCATTTTTGTTAGTCATTTCCAGATGTAAACTTTCCACCAAAAATCTTGCCCAGTTTGTGAAAATATTATCAATTTTAAGAACCTAAATGTAGACTAGTAATATGAGTACTCTTTAAGAGGCTGTAGTTAGTTAGGCCTGTCTAAGATACCTGAGATAATCTTAAATAGTGCTTAACAAGTTTAATTATCTCTTTTTTTATTTCCATCTTTTTTGGAGCAATGAAGGAAGAATTTGATCCAAGCATTCTTGTTGAAATTGGCATTTCATACCTACATGTTGTTTTCCAAGTTATTTTGATACCTAAAGTAGATACATTATACCGAAAGATGCATGTTGATGATGAAAAACTTAATTGACTGTAGCTTTAAAGCAAGAAAAAAACCAATGAATCACCAACCAGTTTGGCATGTTTTCATCAAATGGTTTATTCAAAGATAACATAACAGGTAAACAATTGTTTTAAATTTCAAAACGATATTGCTGCAAAATTCCATTTTCTGAGGCTTTTTAGGTTGTATAAATTGAAAGCTGTTGGTCAGCTGGGGTTATGATGCTGAAGATATTAAATCAGTTTGGGAAATTGTAGAATTTTGTTTGACCCTATGATGTCAATTTACCAAATTTCAGATGGAAACAAAAAGAAATGTTTTTTTATAAAATATTTATCACATATTCAAATTCACTGTTGTCATTTTTTTTGTAGCCAAAACCTTTTTCTTTAAAACAAGCAGCATCTAACTTTTATTTCATTTTCCTATATTGGCTTATTCTGCAAAATATGTCAAAACTATCTCGAATATTTTCTCGAAAAATCTTCAAAGAGTTCTATCAAAACAAGGACTAAAATTTTTTAAGTGTTTTCAATCGTCAAAAAATGGAATGATTTTTGGAATCATCTTAAAAGGATGCAATATTTCATTTTTAGTGCAACGTATAAACATATTCAGCTGTATCAGCTTTAGATATTTGTATTTTTTTTTTATGTTCAGTGTACTTACTTTTTTTCACTTTCTCAATTTTCACCCTTCATTTAATTCAAATTTCTCTGAATGCAATACAAATGAACTAGTATATTATCAGTACAGGGTAGATTATCAAAGTTTTGATATCAAGTTGAATATAAATATCTTTGCAATAGGTTTTTGTTTCTGCATACTGAAACTTTATAGGCCACTCGATTACATTTTAGTTGACATGTTCTGCTACAACGATCCTCAACATTTTCATCATGTAGTGAATTACCCCAAAATTCACATTTTTCAGTAGTTTAAATTGTCTCTGTCTTGAATCATTTTAACTTTTAATTCAATTGATTCAGATTAATTAAGATTTATTCATAATTTTAGACATTTTCAACATTCCAATCTTGTTTTTCATTGCCTTTTGCTCACAGGCAGAATTTAAGTGAGTCCATACTGGTAGTGGTATTCTTGCATAGTTATCTGTACTCATGCCCATTCTGGTACTCATCCTCATGGGTTTTTACTCACACTGGTACCCTGGCATATCTTGTACAGATAATAGTGCACATTAAGTACCAGTACTCTCGGGTAGAGACTTTTACTGAAGCTGTTAGTCATATCATGGAGGTAAAAACAGAGTGTTTTTACCTCCAGTTTACCTCCATGGTCATATCAAGCTAAATTGTACTTGTACTCATGTTACTCTGTAGGTTTGTTGATACTTCACTAAAGATTTAATAGTGTAAAAACAGTATTCTTTTTTATTAGTATATTCTTTTTCATCAGTATTTCTGAGAGTTATGTGTATTATCTGATTAAATATGTGGTATGTAAGTCAATGAAAGTTATCAGAATTATAGTTACATTTTTATTTTGTTTTCAATTATGTAATTATTGATTCCAGTGCTAAATAATTGGTGTACCATTGAATACTGTTGTGTTGCTAGAAATATACTTTCAGATAAATAACTTTACTTTAATGTCTGTTTGCTTGATTTCTTCCTTGTTCTTGGCTGCTGCCACTGCTTTTCTCTTCCCATCTTTTGCTGGGGGGGGGGAGGTGGTTAGGTTAGGGGGGGTGGAATGTTGGTTGGTATGTGTGTACAGCTAGGATGCTAGGGGGGGTGGAGGATATGAATAAATTATATATATATATATATATATATATATATATATATATATATATATAACCTGCATCATCCTTTGTTGACACTGCTAAATAACATTATTTAAACCCGAAAACTATTATTATTCTCTCATAGATAGTAGGTTCTTTCTTGCTATTGAAACTGCATTACGATGTTCCCAACTTTGTAAACAACTTTACCATTATCCTAAGTTGTAAGGCTGTTGTATTAATCGCATACAGCTTAGTATTCTTATTCTCTAAATCTATCTTATAGTAGCGTCTTTTATGTTGCTGAATTTGTAACATTGTTTAAACTCGCAACTGCCTTTTGCGTGCTTTGGCATCAGCAAATAAGTTAATAACATGATCAAAGACAAGTTAATGTTGTCTGCTTCATCGCGCTCAATACTAAGGAGTGCCAGAGCAGATAGTCTCGCTCGACGTCGTGGTATATGTTTCCACCTTTCGAAATCTTGGAACTGTATACTGAAATACCCGAAACTTCCGTGACATGTAGTCATTACACAGTGGCGTAGGAAGGTACTTTTGAGTGGGGGGGCTGAAGATTGACTGCCGGCCTGGGGGAGGGGTCTAAGGGGAGGGGGTTCCCCCTCCCCTTTGGATTTTTTTTGCATTTCCAGGTGGCCTAAGATGCAATTTGGTGCAATATAGCACACTTCAACACCCACTCCATTTTGTAAACTTAATTTTGTATTTTCACCTGGCCTTAGATGCAATTTGGTGCTCCAAATGAGATTTTTTTTCTCATTTGGAAATGAAAAAGGGGTTTTCTGACTTGCGAAGCGGGGGGGCGGAATGATACTTCCGCCCCTCCACATTTTTCACTGGGGGGGCTGGCGCCCCCAGCCCCCCGGTTCCTACGCCCTTGTCATTACAGAACAGGATAAAAAAGGAGAAAACGGTCGAAATGGATTGAAAGGAAATCACAATCTATAAATTTACAAATAAAAACAACTACATTCAGATTCTTATTAGGAAAATATTCATGCCTGACGACATACATCATTTTCGTCATGTTTTTCTAAAAAGTGCTTATATTTTTTTACTCTCATTCTCCCATTTCAGCGACCCAAACCCGGCGTCCTGGGCACGTTCCCCCTCCCCCTGACCCCCCACCTCTAGCCACGGCACTGCTGCAGCTCCACTGGATTCCTTGCCATCTCCGCATACCATTTCGCATCCTCACACATTTATACGAATGCCTTCATTAATTGTCACCAGTTTACTTGCAGGAAATAATCCATATCCACAAGCCTTCTCGCATCCTTCGGTCATCCTCTGAAACTTCTGCTCTCACAACTCGTAGATCAAACAAGCGAGTCTGAGAGGAAGCTTTTAGCCATGTCGCACCGTCGTTGTGGAACAAGTTATACCATCAGAAATACGAAGCCTTATCTCTATCAGCACTTTCAAATCAACGTTAAAGTCGTTTGATTTCAAACAAACCTATGGTTAAGTGTATTCAATTGTATATTTGTATTTGCTTTTTAAAGCGCATTGAACTCTGGGATTTTGCGCTATATAAGCACCGGTGTAATAATAATAATAATAATAATAATAACAATATCCGTCAACTGAAAGTAATCATCAAATTCCGAATTAGGAAACGTTCCGAAATCCATAAAAGCCGCATGGCGCCATCGAAATTAACTACAGTTGATAATAAATGCCATAATGTTGTCTTTCAGTTCCGCAAGTTGCTGTTAGGTTTTTCTCGCCAACCGGGAGCTAAGAAAGCAACACTTTGCGAACAAACTTCTTTTAATGATTATTATGCATTTCATTATATACCATTTGCTATTACAAAATGTCATGGGTGTCTTTTAGAATATTTATGAACTTCACAACGTATTTATGAACACTGATGTGTAATGTACGTCTAAGTTTGTCATGCAGCTCATTCATTCATTGTAAAGATTTATTGGCATATCCTCAGTTAAAAGGAAAGAAGACTTTATTAAATATGAAACTATGAAAAATACATCTAGTGTAACAGTTTTATGAAGCTCATATTTGGAATATACCTTACGCCAAACGAGTACCAGCTTCGATCTATGCTTGATCGAAGGGTCAAATTATACATACGTATTTCGACCGTGTCTTACCAGAACATGTGTTTAGTGTGAACATATCTGTAGAAATTGGATCGTCACTTCCGGTGTACAAAGAATTGAAAGGACACACTTCTTTCTCATGAACTTTTCAGAGATCTTAACTTTGAAATGAACCTAACTTACAAAATAGTGCAGTCCAATATTTGACCTAGAAATTCGGAATCGATCCATGAATAAGACGATCGGAACAGTTTGCTATATGTTTGGCAATCAAAGAAGAATGTTCAACCAGATATTAGTAAACCGCTTGAAATATACATCACATTATAAGAATGGTTGTAGTTTGATGGCTTGTTCCACTTTTAATTAGGGATAACTTTCCAAAGAACGAAGGATGTTCCCCCTCCATGTCGTCTGTTCGGTAGCCACACGCTACCGATGTATACCATCAGTCGCATATCCTCTACATTTGCAATACGTACTACGTGTACTCATCATTTGTAGTAAGTGTAGTCATTATATTATGTGTGTGCACAGTGAAAATGGCGACCACCAGTGTAAGGTCGACCGTCGATTTCTTATGATCTTTTTGGATTAATTTGGAATTAATCATCTAATCGTGCTAGTTACTATGGATCTATGTCATTAATGTGTTTGAGAGAATCATGCAAGCCAAAAAGCGATATGTTTTGGTGACGTTTGGAGGAGTTTTATTGTTTTTGCTGTATTATGGGGGATTACACATGCTGCATACAGTTGGACCAAAAAACCACAACAATGTACGTTCGTTGTTAGAAGTGAGCCTACCATTAACGTTAGATATTACTGGGGAAGAATTATCCACTAAATCATTGAAACAAATGAAGTCAGAGAGAGATAGTATTTATAATAACCGAAAGTGCCGCATGGAAACATGTTTTGATTTTAACAGATGTAGAAAAGGTTTTAAAGTTTATATTTATCCGTCTTCACAGACGGATCCCATCAGTGCAAGCTACAGCAAAATTTTGACATCAATAAGAGAGAGCAAATATTACACAACAGATCCTGATGAAGCCTGCCTGTTTGTACCTTCTGTAGATACCATAGACAGAGACAAGCTTAGTACAAAATATGTTCATAATGTAAAAGAAAAAATAGAAAGTCTCCCATATTGGAATATTCACGGTAGAAATCATTTAATATTCAATTTGTATTCAGGGTCCTGGCCTGATTATTCAGAAGAATTAGGATTCAATGTTAATCAAGCCATTTTAATCAAAGCAAGCTTTCCAGTAGAAAATTTCCGCAAGGATTTTGACATTTCTTTACCTTTATTTGGAAAGACACATCCACAGAAAGGTGGTTCCAAGGGAGATCTTCAAGCAAATAATTTTCCAGTGCAAAGGAAATATTTGCTAGCCTTTAAAGGGAAGAGATACCTTTCAGGTATAGGATCTGATTCTAGGAATGCATTGTATCATATACACAATGGAAACGATATCATTCTATTGACAACTTGTAAACATGGCAAAGACTGGCAGAAACACAAAGATGCCAGATGCGATAAAGACAATGCAGAATACGACAGGTAAGTGGTGACTGTGATTACCCGTAGGTCGTGATCTTTGACACTGAATTTAACCCAATTTTATTTTTTCACTTTTAAAATTTTACAGATAATTAATGGCATAGGTTAAGTGTCACAAAGATTGGTAGGAGTATAACATATTATGTAGTTTATACCTCTAATTTAAAACACAAAGCAAACACTTCTTGAAATTGCCATTTGGTTGAAGGTAGGAAATCATCCAAAAGTAGCCGCAGATGTTCTGTTCATTGCCCGGCCATTACGTTTATGGCTGCAGGCCGTTCCAGGTTAATGCAAGGTTTATTTGTGACAACCATCATTAACCTGTAAAGATTGCCAAATGGATTAACAAAATTGATTTGCAACGGCTTATTGCCTACTTACAACATTATGTTATTTGGCATTGGCCTATCATTTCTTGGATGACTAAATTGTCATTCAGACTGGGTGAGAATGTTTTATAGTTTGCACCTCTAAATGCTCAGATGTGGTACTCTCTGGCTTTCTCTGTTGAGAACGA